>NC_133367.1:18198552-18218359 GCF_049309525.1 Garra rufa | reverse complement strand
AATTATTCCTTACATATATATATATATATATATATATATATATATATATATATATATATATAAATTTTCTATTATATTCAATGGGAAAAAAATAGATCATAGTTATTGCATAAATATTAATTATCATAAAATTCTCTCAAAACACCACAGAAAAAAAGAAAAAATATTATTGAACAAAAATACATTTGATTGATTTTACTGAAAAAAAAAAAAAAAAAAAAAAGATTTCAGGGGTCCGGTCACTTTTGACCGTGAGGGTCCTGAGGGTGACTGGAAAACGAAGAACCCTAGAGGGTTAAAGGGTTACTCCACCCCAAAATGAAAATTTAGTTATTAATCACTTACACTGTTGTTCTAAACCTGTAAAAGTTTTGTCCATCCTCAGAAGATATTTTTGAAGAAATCTGACAGCTCTCTGTCCCTTCCATAGACAGCTTTTGCGGTCCTATATACTCAAAAATATGATCCGGAGGAGACAAATTGTTGAATTAATTTGTTATTTTTGTTTTCTTTGCATACAAAAAGTATTTTCACAGATTTGTAAAATTACAGTTGAACTCCTGATGGATTATTTGACGCATGGATTATTTGACGATCTCCTTGTTACGTTTCTGGACACTGATAAGGAAGCGCAGAGAGCTGTCAAGATTTAAAAAAAAACAAAGGAAGAACAAAGCTTTTACAGATTTGGAACAACATGGGGGTAAGTGACTGCTGATTGTTGTGTGCCAAAGCACAGGACCTTATGAGTTTACATGTATAAATTATATGTAAATTAAATGTATATGTAACAAAACATCTACTAATGAGTCAATTAATTTACAAATTTAAAAGGCATTTAATAAATACTTTCAATCTTTGTTCACTTAAGAAATACACAATCGGTTTCCTCCTGAAAACAGTAAGACAATGCTATTTTCTGCAATTAAAGGGCTCTGATAAATCATACAGTATAGAGGTTACACATGATTGTCATTAACATGTTACCTGTCGATCAGGGGTGGAGTGGGGCACTAAAATCCACCGGGAAAATTCTGACCGCTCCGGTCCGCCGCCCGCCGTTATGACACACTTAACTAATAACAATTTATTGATTACTTAATCTATGAATCATATAGAATGTTCATTAGTTGCTGATGTAGTAATCATTAATAAATAGTTTAGTTCTTCATTAATTATACATTAACTCGTGATTATCTGTGCATTAATTAAACATGAATTAATGCACATGTGTGCACACGTATCTCTCTCTGTCACTTCTGTCATCATTTCATCCCTTGCAATATCATTCACATCTGGTAAAAGTTGAATTAAAGCAGTAGCTATAATATGGTCATGAAAAATGTTAATGCATCTTGCAAAGTTTCAGTCTTATTTTTTGTGATAATCTATTAAATATTTAAGTCGACAATCTCAGTTTTGTATAATCACTCTTTTGATCACCAGGAGTTTTTCAAATGTTTCTCTGTGCATACGATATATATATATTTTTTTGTTAAATTAAACGGTAAAATGCTCGTGAAGTGACTCTAAAAGAGCAGCTCTGGAGATTTAGTTGATGTGCTCAATGTTCTCATATAGTGAGACGACTGTGTCTTTGATTTACACAGAAACGTATTTAAAATAGTCTTTTGCGGTTTAATATTCACTCCATATCACAATTTGATTAAGTGTAGCCTACCAACCTACTTTATAAGTCCAAAACCTGCCTGAGAATCCCTGGATAACTAGAAGATATAGAGTAGAGTTTAAAAAATGCATTACTCACCATCCATGCGTAGATTACAACAGAAGAAAACAAGAAAAAAAATCAAATCATTAAATAGTTTGAACAGATGACGAGATAACGTGCCTCCATCGGCTGTTCTGCTGTTTCTCATTGTAAAGATCATACCAGCAAACTAATTGGAGAAAGCTGTACTGCATTTACTTCATGCAAGTGTCGTAACCTATATCACCTAGGCCTATTGCAAGACAATCCCAAATGAAAACAAAAAATGCACCTGCGTAATACGTCAGTTGTGACGTAGATGCATTGCTTAAATAACCCTCATTGTGTTTTTGTTAGTGTCTTTGTAGTTGTATTTGCTTTACCCTTACTGCATAATAAAAAAATAAAAATATTTAGGCTACTTAAATTAAAAAAAAAAAAAAAAAAAAACACTATACGCAAATCCGTGATCTACAAAATGTTTTTCTATGTTTTTCTTTCCTACTTAGCACTAGCGTTGTTCGTGCAAACACGTCTTTGTCATATGACTATTTGGATATTCAAAAGACAGCAGTCAAATTGATTCAGTTGAGTTTCACCTGTTCCAACAGCAAAACAGAAACTACAGTCCAGCTGACAGTGCGCATTCTCTGAACTTTTGGCTAAAGCTTCTCTCAGTCCCTTACGAAAATTATCCATGGTTTAACTTCGGTTTTTGAAGTAAAACTATAGTAACTACAAATGAACCATGGTTTAACTATAGTTTTTTTTATAGTAAAACCATAGTAACTATAAAAAAAAAACATGGTTTTACTATAATAACCATGGTTTAACTATATATTTTTTTGTAGTAAAACCATAGTAACTACAAAATAAACCATGGTTTTACTATAGTAACCATAGTTAAACTATGTTTTTTGTAGTAAAACCATAGTAACTACAAAATAAACCATGGTTTTACTATAGTAACCATATTTAAACTATGTTTTACTACAACAACCATATTTAAACTATGATTTTTGTTGTAAAACCATAGTAACTACAAAATTAACCATGGTAACCCACACATTTACAGCCTATATGAATACACAGAAATGTAAACAAATAATATGTATTTATTGGAATTCATAATATTAAAGTAAGGAAAAGATAATAAATATGATATTTCATAATGTTCGAATAAGTTCAAATGTATTACATGTGACTAAGAATTCACAGAAATACGAACATCTATATACGGTATTATCCTGACGCGGCCCCTTTAAGGATTCCGAATGTAGCGCGCCTGCAACTGCAGCGCGCATCATTTGAAAATAACGGTGACTATTGAAAATAAGTGACTATTCTGCCACCATTTGTAGCTGTTTTAATTAATGTTGTGCTTTACGGCTTTGTAGCGTCACTATACTTTAAGTGCAAATAGCACACGTTGCTGGCAGAGGCTATTTACACTAACTCAATGTGTGATTACAATGTACTTTTTTTTTGATTATGTCATTTATTTATTGTCACAGTAAAGAGTTATTTTTCTTTCCAACTTCTGGTGTCCTCTACGTTTTATATCTACCTCCCTAACTCAAGTCTAGAACTGCTCCAGTGTAGTATTTGCATTGAAGGACAAGTGTTACATACACTCTCTCTCTCTCTCTCTCTCTCTCTCTCTCTCTCTCTCTCTCTCTCTCTGTGTGTGTGTGTGTGTGTTTGCGCTAAAGCTGTGTGCTGCGTCAAGGTGATGTAAACGACAAACTGCAAGTACTATTTGTTAGTAAAATAAAAACAGTGGAAAAGTGCACTTTAGATTACAAAAAGGGGAAAAGGGACATGAACAGGCATCCAATTTGATCCCATAAAAATCCCATAGAAACCCAGAAAAATCCCATTTTTCTTGTCAAAAAAATCCTAAAGGATTCCAATAAGAATTTTGTACAGGATTCTTATTTGAATTTCTATCACATTTTGGAACCATTTCTATAGGAATATTCTTATAAGACTTAAATATTCTGTCACGGTACATGCATCTGTTGTGTTTTTCTCTGTCTCGTGATCATGTGGTGTGTGTGTGTGAGCGTTACGTCATGCTCCCCGGCACGCTGCCAATCAGTCCTTCTCAGGTGCACCTCATCATCTCTGGCTACATATACTCACCCCGTTCTCCTTTCCCCTGCTGATAGTTCATTCTGGATTCTGGTTCGTGTTTGTGGATTGTGTTGGCCGTGTCTCGTCTGTTGGATGTGTATTTCGTCTGTGTTCTGGATCACTCACCATGACGGGATCACCACGCCACGTCACCATCGTCATCAAGCCCCTGTGTCACCCCAGCTGAGAGATTTCACCACGCTGCAGTTTGTTCACTTTGTTTGTCTCAATAAATATTGTTTACACTGCATTTGCTTCCTCGTCTCTGTTTGCACCGTCACAGAACTATCGGCCACGCTATGGAAGCAGCAGGATCCACCCGTCTCACTCTGGAGGAATGTTTAGTGTCCTGTATCTCTCGGCTGGAAGCCCAGGAAAAGAGCTCCACGGACACGGGAACGGCCGTCCGAGCTCTTGTGACACAGGTGTCCGACCTGACCCAGCGAATGCAACAAATGCAACTTCCCGCTGCGCCACCCACGCCGCCCATGCCGGCCGCTCCGGTTCCCCTTCCTGGACCATCTGGGGCGTTTCATCAACCGGAGCCCCGCCTTCCCCCACCAGAGCTGTACAGTGGTGAGCCGAACTATTGCCGTGCTTTCCTCACTAGATGTACGATGCATTTTTCTTTACAGCCCCGCACGTTTCCTAGTGAGGAGAGCAAGGTGGCGTTCGCGCTCACCCTGTTAACGGGGAAGGCAGCCCTTTGGGGCACGGCGGTGTGGGAGAATCAAGACCCTTGCTGTGCCTCGTTCTCGGCACTTGCCGCCGAGATGAAGAGGGTGTTTGACCGCGCAGCCACCGGAAGAGAGGCTGCGCGGAGACTAACGGACCTCAAGCAGGGGGAGAGGTCCGTTTCTGACTATTCCATCGACTTTCGCACCCTGGCGGCAGAGTGCCGATGGAACGAGGAGGCGCAGTGGGATGTGTTCCTGCATGGGCTGGCTGACCGCGTCCAACAGGAAATCTACGCCCTGGAGCTACCCGCAGACCTCAACGCCTTGATCGACCTGGCACTGCGGGTGGACGCTCGACTCTCCCGAGCCGAGCGGCGGTGGTTACCCGCTCGGCTCCCCCCTGGGGAGGGACTTCCATCTCGAGCCAGCGGCCATGACGCGGTCAGTCCTTTCGACGATCACGAGCCTATGCAGGTGGGTCGGGCTCGGCTTACTCGGGAGGAGAGGGAGAGGCGGAGATCCCGCGGATTGTGTATGTACTGTGGGGCAGCTGGGCACTTTGCTGCCAGCTGTCCGGTAAAAGGGCAGGCCCGGCAGTAAATGTGAGGCTACTGTCGGGTGGGATCTCCGCTACCAAGCCCTCGTCTGGATCTACCTCCACCCTCCTTCCGGTTAGGCTTGCATGGCATCATCACAACATCCATTGCACTGCACTACTGGATTCGGGGGCAGAAGGTAATTTTATGGATTTTTCATTTGCCATGCATCATCGTGTTCCACTCCTTCCCCTC
This sequence comes from Garra rufa, assembly GCF_049309525.1. Lineage (NCBI taxonomy): Eukaryota > Metazoa > Chordata > Actinopteri > Cypriniformes > Cyprinidae > Garra > Garra rufa. Next base: position 18,213,044 of record NC_133367.1, on the reverse strand, counting down.
AACAGTTCTATCGCCGTCCACGCCCTCAACGGTCAGACACTTCCCACCATCACCACCATGTCTGAACCCGTCACTCTCACGGTGTCTGGCAATCATCGTGAGAGTATTTCCTTCTACATACTGGACTCCCCTCATGCACCCGTCGTCCTTGGTCACCCCTGGCTCATCAAACACAACCCCAGGATTGATTGGCAGCTTAAGTCTGTGTCCGAGTGGAGCATTAAATGTCATGAGTCCTGTCTAGTGTCTGCCTGTTTGTCCGTTTCTGGTTTTGTGTTGCAGGAAAAGACGACAGATCTGTGTAACGTGCCCGCGGAGTACCTCGACCTGAAGGAAGTGTTCAGTAAGTCTAGGGCTGATTCTCTTCCTCCTCACCGTCCCTACGACTGTGCTATAGAATTACTGCCAGGTACGTCTCCGCCTAAGGGCAAATTATATTCACTTTCTACTCCTGAAAGAGAGGCTATGGAGAAATACATTTCTGATTCTCTAGCAGCCGGGTTCATTCGACCCTCCTCTTCTCCAGCGGGGGCGGGGTTCTTTTTTGTGGGGAAGAAAGACGGATCTCTGCGACCTTGCATTGATTACCGGGGGTTGAATAATATCACGGTAAAGAATACCTATCCTTTGCCGTTGATATCTTCAGCCTTCGAGAGGTTGCAGGGAGCGTCAGTCTTCACTAAATTGGACTTAAGAAACGCTTATCATTTGGTTCGCATCAGGAGGGGAGATGAGTGGAAGACCGCCTTTAATACCCCTAGGGGGCACTTTGAATACTTGGTCATGCCCTTCGGCTTGTCCAACTCCCCCAGGGTCTTTCAGGCACTCGTCAATGATGTGCTGCGAGACATGGTCGATCAGTTCATTTATGTCTACCTGGACGACATTTTGATTTTTTCCTCTTCTCTCCAGGAACATGTGCAGCACGTCAGACGAGTGCTCCAGAGGCTGTTAGAGAATGGGCTTTTTGTCAAGGCGGAGAAATGCGAGTTTCATGCACAGTCTGTTCCTTTTCTAGGGTACATCTTGTCGGCTGAGGGAGTTCGTGTGGACCCAGCGAAGGTTCAGGCTGTGGTGGATTGGCCAACCCCAGATTCCCGTAAGTCCCTACAGAGGTTTCTGGGGTTTGCCAATTTCTACCGACGGTTCATCCGCAATTACAGCCAACTAGCCGCACCTCGGACAGCCTTAACCTCCTCCAGAACGACGTTCAGGTGGTCTGACGCAGCTGAGGCTGCGTTTACCAAACTGAAGAGCCGCTTCGTTTCGGCTCCCATCCTCGTGACGCCTGATCCCTCACGTCAGTTCGTGGTGGAGGTTGACGCGTCAGAGGTGGGGGTAGGTGCGGTTCTTTCACAACGTTCAGCCACAGACGACAAAATGCATCCCTGCGCGTTTTACTCTCATCGTCTGTCCCCTGCGGAATCAAATTACGATATTGGTAACCGAGAGTTGTTGGCAGTCAAGTTGGCCTTAGAGGAATGGCGTCATTGGTTAGAAGGGGCGGGGGTACCCTTCATTGTATGGACCGATCACAAAAACCTCGAATATATCAAGACTGCCAAACGATTGAACTCTAGGCAGGCTCGGTGGGCACTTTTTTTCGGACGTTTTGACTTTACTCTTTCGTTCCGCCCGGGTTCCAAAAATGTCAAACCCGATTCCTTTTCGCGTATTTTTGACCTTGCCAATCGCCCGCCTACTCCCGAGAGTATTTTTCCTGAGACGCTTATCGTTTCAACTCTCACTTGGGAGGTCGAAACGAAGGTTAAGACAGCCTTAGAAGGGGTAACGCCTCCGGACGCTTGCCCACCGAACCGATTATTTGTGCCAGAGGAATTACGGTCTGAGGTTATTCAGTGGGGTCACTGCTCTAACGTCGCATGTCATCCAGGGGTTAATCGTACCACACGGTTGGTCAAGCAACGGTTTTGGTGGCCTCTTATGGCTCGTGACGTTCGCAGTTTTGTTTTGGCTTGCTCAGTTTGCGCCATTGGTAAGACATCTAACAGACCCCCAGATGGACTCCTTCAACCGCTGCCGGTCCCTTCGAGACCCTGGTCCCACATCGCACTAGATTTTGTTACCGCCCTCCCGCCCTCCCAGGGCAACACGGTAGTTTTGACCGTGGTGGACCGGTTCTCGAAGGCGGCCCATTTTATCCCCTTGCCCAAATTACCCTCAGCCAAGGAGACAGCGGTGGCTGTCGTGGACCACGTCTTTCGGCTACATGGCCTCCCGACGGACGTGGTCTCTGACAGGGGACCCCAATTTGTATCCAAATTTTGGAAAGAGTTTTGTAAATTACTGGGGGCTACGGTTAGTCTCTCTTCGGGGTTCCATCCTCAAAGCAATGGTCAAACTGAGAGAGCCAACCAAGATTTGGAGAGAACGTTGCGATGTATGGTCACCAGAAACCCTTCCTCCTGGAGCCAACAACTCTCGATGGTGGAGTACGCCCACAATTCGTTGCCAGTATCTTCCACGGGCCTATCCCCATTTGAAGGTAGTATAGGGTACCAGCCACCAGCTTTTTCCAGCCTGGAATCCGAAGTCGCGGTCCCCTCTGCCCACGCCTTTGTCCAGAGGTGTCATCGCACTTGGACTAGAGCCCGTGAGACTCTGCTCCAAGTGAGAGAGCGCACCAAGGCTAAGGCCGATCGCCACCGGTCTAAGCCTCCCGTATACGTCGTCGGTTCCAAAGTGTGGCTTTCTACCAAGAACATTCCTCTGCGTTCCGTCTCGAATAAGCTTGCTCCCAAATTTATTGGCCCGTTTGCTGTCACCAAGATCATTAGTCCGGTGGCAGTCCGCCTTAAACTTCCTCCAGTGTACAGGAGGATTCATCCCGTGTTTCACGTTTCCAAAATTAAGCCGGTATTTTTTGCTCGTATTAATCCGCCCACCCCGGTTCCTCCACCGCCGCGGCTCGTAGACGGGGAACCCACTTATTCGGTTAATCGCATTCTGGACTCGAGACGGAGGGGACGCGGATTTCAGTACCTGGTGGACTGGGAAGGTTACGGTCCGGAGGAGAGAAGTTGGGTACCTGCCAGAGACATCCTGGATCACTCTCTTATTGATGAATTTAATCAACAGGTGCAGGAGGCTGGGAACGTCAGGAGACGTTCTTAGGAGAAGGGGTACTGTCACGGTACATGCATCTGTTGTGTTTTTCTCTGTCTCGTGATCATGTGGTGTGTGTGTGTGAGCGTTACGTCATGCTCCCCGGCACGCTGCCAATCAGTCCTTCTCAGGTGCACCTCATCATCTCTGGCTACATATACTCACCCCGTTCTCCTTTCCCCTGCCGATAGTTCATTCTGGATTCTGGTTCGTGTTTGTGGATTGTGTTGGCCGTGTCTCGTCTGTTGGATGTGTATTTCGTCTGTGTTCTGGATCACTCACCATCACGGGATCACCACGCCACGTCACCATCGTCATCAAGCCCCTGTGTCACCCCAGCTGAGAGATTTCACCACGCTGCAGTTTGTTCACTTTGTTTGTCTCAATAAATATTGTTTACACTGCATTTGCTTCCTCGTCTCTGTTTGCACCGTCACATATTCTGTAGGATCAGTCCTAAAGGATTTTTTATGGGATCTAATTGGATGCTTGTTCATGTCTTTATGGAAACTTTTTTTATCTAAAGGTGCACTTTCCACTGTTCTTGTTTTGCTAACAAAAAGTACTTTCAGTTTACTGTTGACATCACCCTGATGTAGACGTTCATTGTATGTTGCTTATCAAAGAATCGAAAAGGATTCTGATAAGAAACTTGTACTGGATTGTTATTGGAATAGGAATTGTCTTATAGGATTTTCTTATGGGAAAAGACATAAATATTCTGTAGGATAATTTCTACAGGATTTTAATGGGATCCTGTTTTATTTTAAAGCATCTAAAACAAGAATCCTAACACTATTCCTATCAAAATCCTATAGGAAAGGTTCCAAAATATGATAGAAATTCTAACTGGAATCCTGTAGAGGATTCCTATTGGACTGTACATCGAGTTGAGTTCAAGTAAACTGCAAGACACTAAACTATTAGTTAGTGTTATAAAAGATACAAAAGTGTACCGTTAGGATTCTTCAAAATTCTTGAAAGATGCTTTAAAATAAAACCCATTAAAATCCTGTAAAAAATTATGCTACAGGATTATTATGTCTTGTATAAGAAAATCCTATAAGACAATTCCTAATGGAATCCTTTAGGAACAGTTCCGAAATATGATATAAATTCTAACTGGAATCCTGTAGAGAATTCCTATTGGAATCCTATAGGATTTTTTGACAAGGGTTACTATAGTATTACTACAATATAACCGTAGTAAAACCATAGTTTCAGAACCATGGTTTTTTAAAACCAAAAAACTGCACCAAAAAAACACGGTTACTACAGTCATGGTTAACTACAGTTTTACTATAGTATTACTACAATATAACCGTAGTAAAACCATGGTGTCAGAACCATGTTTTTTTCAAACCAAAAAAACGCACCAAAAAAACACGGTTACTATGGTCATGGTAAACCACAGTTTTACTATAGTAAAACCATGGTTAATTTTCATAAGGGGTGTTATACAATAATTCTTCAAGTAAGTTTAATAGAATGTTTGTTCAAATATATGGGTTCTTTAATAATGGTTATACATTTATACATTGTTCATTGAATGTTTTCTGTGAAACTCTTTTAGTTGGATGTTCATGTAACAATTTTAAAAATGTAACTACTTGTTCAAGAATGTTCAGAGAACAATGCCCCCCTAATGTCTGCAAACTGATAGCAAGGAATGATTCCAAAATATTCCATAACCAAGAAACCAAGTTTCTAAAACACTGAGAAAACTTTGTTTTTAAACTTTTTGAAACATTCAGAAATAATGTTTTTCAAATTGTAACATGAACATTAGCACAGCATTCTTAGAGCATATTTTTGTTAGATGGGAAGACTGTTGAAATGTCAGCTGGAAACACTAAATGAGAACATCTGTGACCACTAAATGTTAGATTTCAAAGTAAGAAACTGTGTATTGGGGATGAACCTGCAGACATGTAGTGGGCTGCTTTTAAATGTTTTAGATTAGATTAGATTCAACTTTATTGTCATTACACATGTACAAGTACAAGGCAACGAAATGCAGTTTAGGTCTAACCAGGAGTGCAATAAGCAGCAAGTGCAGGATAAAGGTATAATTTATAAGTTATAAGTGCACTTATAGGAGGTACAGGGGAAGCTATGGATAATATTTACAGATAAAGAACTGTGAACATAATTTACAGATGATAATTAACTACAATTAGAATGTATAAATAGATGAACACAATATACAGGTTGCTATTAACTATAATGTAAATTGCAGGTAGATTTGAACATAATATACAGGTTGCTGTGCACTAAAGCAGAATTTACAAATAGACATGTGTAGATATAGATTTATCACAGATTTACAATATGTATATGTGCAAAGGAAATGTGCATTTACAAATGGGTATGTACAGTGTAGTGCAATGAATATTAAGTAGAGCAATGGAAGTGGGGAGAGTGTAGGGTGTGTGAGGGGGGCAGAGGTGTCAGTGGGGGGCAGAGTTCAATAAGGAGACAGCTCTGGGAAAGAAGCTGTTCCTCAGTCTGCTAGTTCTTATCCTGTGGCATCTGAAACGCCTGCCGGAAGCCAGGAGAGAAAACAGTTTGTGGGCGGGGTGAGAGGAATCCTTAAGAATACTGCGTGCTCGACGCAGACAGTGCTTCTTCTGGATGTCCTCAATGGATGGAAGTGGAGTCCTTATGATGCGTTGGGCAGTTTTCACCACCCGCTGCAGTGCCTTACGCTCCGCAACAGAGCAGCTTCCGTACCAAACTGTGACACAGTTCGTAAGGATGCTTTCTATCGTGCAGCGATATAAGTTCACCAGGATAGCTGAGGACAGCTGGTTCTTCTTAAGTGTTCTCAAGAAGGACAGGCGCTGGTGAGCCTTCTTGACCAGGTTGGAGGTGTTGGTGGTCCAGGATAGGTCCTCCGAAATGTGGGTCCCCAGGAACTTAAAAGATGAAACAGGCTCAACAGCCATCCCATTGATGTGGATGGGTTCGTGTGAACCTCTTCTTCCCTTCCTGAAGTCCACAATGAGCTCCTTGTTCTTGGTGGTGTTAAGGAGCAGATTATTGTCTGTGCACCACTTGGCAAGGTGCTGAATCTCATCCCTGTAGGCAGTCTCATCGTTGTTGCTGATGAGACCGATCACCGTAGTGTCGTCTGCAAACTTGATGATGGTGTTAGATCCATACACAGGCCTGTAGTCGTGGGTGAAGAGGGAGTAGAGGAAGGGGCTCAGCACGCAGCCCTGTGGTACTCCAGTGTTAAGCGTGAGAGTAGTGGGGGAGATGTGGCCTGACCTAACATGCTAAGGTCTGTTGGTCAGAAAGTCCATAATCCAGTTACACAGTGAAGTGTTAATGTCCAGGTCTCTAAGTTTAGTGATTAACTTAGAGGGTCTGACAGTGTTGAATGCTGAGCTGAAATCAACAAACAGCATTCGTGCTTAAGTGTTTGTTTTGTCCAGGTGTGTGAGTACAGAGTGCAGCGCTATGGAGACTGCATCATCTGTGCTCCTATTGCCACGGTAGGCAAACTGGTGTTGGTCCAGTGAGGACTGGAGAGAATCCTTGAGGTGAGAGAGGACCAGCCGCTCGAAGCACTTCATAATGATGGGTGTGAGTACTACAGGGCGGTAGTCATTCAGGCATGTTGGGTTGGAGTGTTTCAGCACTGGCACAATGGAGGTGGATTTAAGACATGTGGGTACAGTTGCTTGGGCAAGGGACATGTTAAAAATGTCAGTGAATACCCCAGCGAGCTGCTCTGCACATGCCCTCAGTACGCGGCCAGGAATACCGTCTGGTCCAGCAGCCTTGCGCGCGTTGATCCGGCTCAGTGCGATGTGTACATCAGAGGAGGTTAGTGTGATGGGTGAGTGGTCGGTTGAGGGAACGATCTTGGTGGCAGTGTCTGTATTGTCTCTCTCAAAGCGAGCATAAAAGTCATTAAGCTCATCCAGGAAGAAGACGTTAGTGGCTGAGGGGGTGGAGTGGCTGGGTCTGTAATCGCTGATGGCCTGAATGCCCTGCCACATGCGTCGAGGGTCAGAGTTAGACAAGTGCTCCTCTAGCTTAAGTTTGTAGCAGTGCTTGGCCTTTTTGATGCCCCTCTTCAGATTAGCCCTGGAAGTGCTGTAGGCCTGTGCATCACCTGATCTGAAGGCAGTGTTGCGTGCTTTCAGCAGGAGATGCACCTCCTTGTTCATCCATGGCTTCTGATTTGGGTATGTGGTAATCTGTTTCTGGGTTGTAACACTGTCTATGGTAGTATTAATGTAATCCAGAGCAGAGGAAGTGTAGCTGTCAATGTCCGTGTGAGAGCCACAGGTGGCCTGAGAAGCAAACATACTCCAGTCCGTGTGTAGAAACCTGTCCTGGAGTATGAAGTCTACCCCCGCTGGCCACACTTTGATGGTCTTCACTGATGGCTTCACACGGTTGATGAGGGGTGAATATTTGGGGGTGAGGAACAAAGAAAGGTGGTCTGATTGTCCCAAGTGGGGGAGGGGGGTCGCAGTATAGGCTTCAGCCATGTTTGTGTATACATGGTCTAAAGTTTTGTTTCCTCTGGTGTAGCAGAAAATGTTTTGGTGAAATTTGGGGAGTACTGTCTTTAAGTGATTAAAATCCCCCGCAACAATAAATGCAGCCTCCGGGTGAGCAGTTTGTTGTTTGCTGATGGCCGCATGAAGTTCGTTCATAGCAAGCTTGGCATCAGCATCGGGAGGAATGTAAGCAGCAGTTATTATGGTGGAGGTGAATTCCCGCGGCAGATAAAACGGTCTACACTTAACCATGAGAAACTCTAGGCTAGCTGAGCAATGTCTCCCAATAATAACAGAGTTCGTGCACCAAGCTTTATTAACATAAATGCACAATCCTCCGCCTCTGGTCTTACCGGAGTCAACTGCCGTTCTGTCTGCCCGGAATGTTTGGTGCTCAGTTAGAGCAATAGCATTGTCCGATACATCGCTGTTTAGCCATGTTTCAGTGAAGATCATGACATTACAGTTCCAAAGTTTCTTGCTGTGGTTGATGCGGAGTCGAATCTCGTCCATTTTGTTCACCAGCGACCGTACATTAGCGAGGATACACGCCGCCATCTATTGTCTAGACTATCTATTGTCTAGTTATCCTTAATGCTAGCAGGCTCATCAGTCACATCAAAAGATACAAACTTTCATTTCACAGTAACAAATGTAAATTGTATTTTATTGTGGTGCATCTTTTTCCCCCTCTGAAACATGACTGATTTTTGCAGTTGACACCTTTTAGGTCTGTAATCCATACACACATTGCTGTCATTAATGGGCGGTTACACTCAGTCTGCTCTATTATGTTTCATTTTTATGTTTGCCTGTGTATTTACTGAAACACCTACTGTACTTTACTGTCAATATTCAATATACACTCAATACATAGCTTAGCAGATTGTTTTGGTGTCCTTTACGTTTCAAACTAATTATAAGAATAAAACAAACCTGAATAGAAGCACTGTAATACTTATAGACGCGCTTATGAGCCGCGGATCCTCTGCTCTCCATGGAAACGGCCAATGGCTAATGGCGACCGCTTTATTCCTCTGAGACTTTAGGTGCGTTCGAGATGCACTACACTAGCCTGCCGCCGGCTGGCGAGAGCAGCCGCTTGCAGTCGAGGGAGGAGTAAAGAGACGGCAGTCAAGTCGGACACTTATAGAGGATGAAACTGTATTCCAAACATACAAAAAAAAGGACAAAAGAAGAAATGAAACTACATAAGATAAATAAATAAAAGAAAAACGTTTCCCTATCATTTATTCTATACAATCGTTTTGCTTTTTTTGTTGATCATATCAGGTACGTGAGTTACTTTAATGTAGGCCTAATGCAATATGACGTTTATTATTTGCATCTTGGTTTTGTAGTTAGCTATAGGAAATTTTTCAAATATAAGCAGTTTATTCAGTGTAGTGAAGCCTCTCACAGCATCCATTAAAAAAAACGGCCTCTGGTTGACCAGTTTTTTTTCCCCAAACTTTACTCGTATGCAAGAAGAATATATATTTTACCATATCGTCTAATCTTCATTTTCATCATTAATGTTTTGTTTGAATATTACATATTCGACATAAAGATTGATTCCATACAGGAACTTTTTTAAGAAAAAACACGGAGCACACGTCGTGCTTGTCGTCACATAATCTGACCAATGAGAATAAAGTGTGTCGTCATCAAGGCTTTCGCAGCCGATTTTAAGCAGCTGCAGCGCCTGACCTCTGCGACTGCTCTCGTTTTGCTCTCACGGTACTTTGATGGCACACGTGATCGAAAGGCGGCTGCAGCGCCGATCAAAGTCGGACAAATGATCTTACCAGAATGCATTGTTTTGTAAGGCGGCAGCCGATTTCTTGCGGTGCCGCATGAAGTCGAACGCACCTATTGTATCTACGGTCTGAGAGTCCAAAAACTGCATATCCCAAAAGCCCCTGCACCGTCGAAGCATCTTTTGTGACCCGGAACCTCTCCATGACTCTTCTTCTTCTGCGCGTCTGGTGAGGGAGAGGTGTCATCGTTCAGCACTGCAGGCGGCCGGAGACTGTAATCTGATCTACTGACACGCTCTGAATGCAGCCGTAGACACACACACACCTGTTTGAGCGGTTTAGAGCGCTTCTGAAAGGGCGCGCCGGTGATGGAATGAGCGCGTCTGGCAAAACAATGGATTTCTCAGCAATAAAAGCACGGAGAAACGTGAAAATGGTCTTGTTTGAAAGAAGAGATCCCAATCTAAAAGATAAAATGGAGTTTGTGGCTGTTTGCGGCTAACTGAAGCAGTAGTATGTGGAGGAATGTAATAGAATATATTATCATACTCTTCAAGTAATATTCTGACATCGCGATTCAATTGAAGATTATTTGATCTGTGTTTGTCACACAATAAAATTATTTACATGGTCAGATTCTTGAGAATGAGAGCTTTCTTGTGATAAATGACTTGTCTGTTTTGTGAAAAATATAAGAAATACACATTCTTTGCAATAATTCTTTACAATCGTTAGGCAGAAATTTGTGTGTGGAACAACACAAATACTAATCATACTTTTACTACTTTATGTATCATAAAACTAAAAGTTATGGTATTCCTAGAGTCCATGAAAAGAGACCTTCAGATGTCACAGTGTCCAAGAGGATGTATGACACGATGTATCACGAGTTTCTCTTTTTACGCAAGAACTAGCCACTCTAATTTTTGGAAGAGAGAAACTAGCAAGATGTACTCTTACAGGGAAATCGGGGCTTCAGACCTCGAAAGACCAATTGGATCCTCACAAGGTCACTGTTCTCATAGGTACAGTATGTGTACTACTTTTTTGTTGTCTTTACAGGTCAAGGGGGGCAATAGCAAATATTAATACCATAAATATTTGTTATGCATTATAGTAATAGTTCGCAGTGTAATTTTTTATTTGCAGTTAAACATTTATTTATTTATTTATTTTATTTTTTTGCTGAAATACTGTGAAACACAGTCAGGTCCATATATAAGAAGAATGTTAATAATGCTTTACTGGCAATGATGAAATCTGGACCCCTGAACCTTACCAAAGTCTGGCTTTCGTCCTTTTTGATGCTTTGTCAGGCTTTAACTACAGTGGTCTTCAGTTGTTGTTTGTTCGTAGGTTATATTTACTGCAGTGCTACCCTGGAGTAACAGTGTTGTTTGCAGTTGCTGTTGGTTTTATGTGAGAATGATGGAGATTTGCTACTTTCCAGCATAGGCCAAGCCTATCAAGTAAGGGTACTGTTGCCAGTGAAAACACAAGTCGGATCAGGGTCCTGAATCATACTGTACTATAACCAGACCACTAGGCATTAAAAAATGACTAAATGTGAAAAACATTTGTTGTAAAAATGTTTTGTTGTAAAACATTTTTTTTTCCTGTTTTTGTAACAATTTTGCTGAATTTTTTACAGTTTCTTTTTCCCCTTTCACAGACACTGTGATAAAAGAGTTCCCAAAGACGACAGTGTCTGAGGTGCGGGCCCTCATTCGGAGGAAGTGCAACAATGAGTCAACCTCAAAGAACAGTCACTCTCCACTAGAAGGATGAAGATGTGCTGTCTGAGTTGTTAGAGTTTTGTTAACTGTTTTGGCTATTGCCAGTTTGTTAATGCATTTGTTTGTCTTCTGTGACTCCATATGTGGTTCAATTGTTTAATGCCATTGCTAGTTTCCTACAAATGCTCTTTAGTGATTTATTTGTTTTTATTCTTATTTTGTGTTAAATGGATCTCTGCAGATCGCTTATCTTTATTTTTTGTGAACATATTTTGGCTAAAAAATTGTCAAATTAAATAAAAGTTTTGTACTTTTGAAAATGTGTATTTGATACAGTCTTTACAGAAACAGTAGTTTGCATTATATTTGTAATATATTAAACTTTTGTTATAAAAAGTATATTTTTAATATAAAAAAAATGTACTATTGGCATATTAAATGTTTTTTTATAAATATATTTGAATGTATTAAACATATTTCTAGCATATTAAATGATTTTGTAAAATATTTTTAATATATTAATAGTGAATTCTTCAGTGTTATGAAAATACATTATAAATGAGCTAATGTTATATTTGAAATATACGGGGAATGCATTAATTATTAGCTTAAAATAACTTTGCAATGTACTTGTAGTACAACATTTAAGTGTACTCTAAATAAAATTAAAGGAAGTATAGTTAAAATACTCTAAATGTACTTGAAGTGGGTGCATTTTAACACAATTTTAATACATTAAGTGAATTTCAAGATAAGTTTAAGATCAATTTTAATCTATTTGCATTATATTTAAAGTTGTTTCAAAATAATACATTAAATATGTACTTAGTATAGAATTTCATTATATTAAGTATGTGTTATGACTCGTGTAGACAAGATGAGACGAACGACAAAATACAAACGAATATAGATTTAATATAAATCTCTCAGAAATACAAGGCAGGAACTCTCAGAACATTGACACACACGACATCCATGTAACAACGAGGACCAACAGGGAGTGAACACAAAGACAGACTTTTAAATGCAAACTAATAATGAAACACAGATGACATAGATAACTAATAATTACAGACAGGTGCAGGGAATGATGACGAGGGCTAAACCAAATGACAACAAAAAGACAGGGGGAAACCAGATGGGAGAAACCAAAGACCAAAACAGAGAGAACTATGACATTACGCCCCCCTCCGAATAGGTGCGTCCTCGCACCGTAGAAAAAAAAAAAAAAAAAAGAGAGGGGCGGCAAACCAGAAACAGAGTCCATGAGGGAGGGGGCTTTGGTGGAGGACGCAACCGAAGGAGGGGGACAAAAACAAAAGTCCAAGGAGCAAAAAAGACAGTCCAATGGGGCAAAGACAGTGGGAGGAGCCAGGGAGGAGACAGGAGGGATCCGGAGCAGGAGAGACTCAGCGGGACCCAGATTGCAGCCAGGATGACGGCCCACGGTGGAGCCGACGGAGGGAGGAGCCATGGTGGAGGGGGGACCGCCAACTCCAGGGGGCCGACCGACAGAGGCAGAGCAGCTGGTGAAGGAACCCGAGGCGGAGATGGAGAGCCGAGGGACCAGGGGAACACCTCGGAACCGGCGGGCCAAGGTTGAACTTGAGGCTCTGGCGTCCGAGGCGGAGGCGGAGTTCGGGAGGTCCGCGGCGGAGCCGGAGCGACAGAGGACAAAGGCGGCACTGAAGGGAAGGAGGAGCCTGACAGAGCCGGAGGGACAGAGGGACGAGGCGAAGCCAGAGGAGTGGAGTCCCGAGGCGGCGGAGGGTCGACGACTGACCAAGGCGGAGCCGGAAGGACGATGGAGCCCGGTGGAGCTGGTGGGCCGACGGGCGACGGCGGAGCTGAGGGCGTAGAGAGCCGTGGTGGAACCGCAGGGTCGGAGGGCCGAGGTGGAGATCTGGGCTGTGAGGCTGGAGGCGGAGCTGAGGGATCCTCCAGCCATGCCACCGATGTTGAATGGCAGCCCTGCGGCCAGCCCACTACACAGATGGTGGGCTGAGGGTGAGCAAGGGGACTGACTGGTGACGTCAGAGACTCTAGACGGCTGGGCGGAACCAGCGGGGATTCAGGAAGGCTGGGCGGAACCAGCGGAGACCAAGCAGATCCAGACAGAAGAGGGCGGGTGGGAGGGAAGTTTAGGCAGGTCAGTGGCTCTGAGAAAAAGTCTATTAAGTCATATGAATTATAATCCACAATTTCGGAAAAGTCAATAAGGTCCCCAGAGTTGTCTATCTCACCCCCAGCGGTGTTGCAGTTGGCAGGGCTCTCCATTTCCCCCACTTGCTCCATGTCACAATCCACCATTGCAGATGTAGAATCCAGCTCATGCACCTGATCAGTCGGAGAGGGCTCTGGCTCTGTCGCTCGCGGCTCTAGTCCCTCATCCGCGGTGCGCTCGGGTTCATGCTCTGCATGTCGAGGTGATGGTTTGCTGCTCTCTGGGTCGTGAGTGGGGCTGACGTCCTCCTCGATGAAGCCGACAGTCCAGGAAGATCTACAGGACGCCAGCACCCACTCGATGTATTCGGCGAGGCTCTCTCGAGGACCCTCCCTGGACAGCTGCATCTTGATGGTGTTATTTAATCCAAGGCGGAAGAAAGTGCACAAGCAGCTGTCCGGTTAGTGTGTTGATGGAACGAGGGATACAAAGTCTCTGATGTGGTCCCCGAGAGTGATTCCCCTGCTTCAGAAGGATAATGTAAACATTAGGGTCATCCATGAGAAAAAAAAAAAAAAAAAAGTTAATAAATAAACACTGAGACGAAAAACGGAAAAGAAACACAGGGAAAGTTGCCCGTAAACTGGTTCGGTCGGTCCTACTGTTATGACTCGTGTAGACAAGATGAGACGAAATACAAACGAATATAGATTTAATATAAATCTCTCAGAAATACAAGGCAGGAACAGGCAGGAACTCTCAAAACATTGACACACACGACATCCATGTAACAACGAGGACCGACAGGGAGTGAACACAAAGACAGACTTTTAAATGCAAACTAATCATGAAACACAGGTGACATAGATAACTAATAATTACAGACAGGTGCAGGGAATGATGATGACGAGGGCTAAACCAAATGACAACAAAAAGACAGGGGGTAACTGTAGTAACTATAGCGGGATTAAATCGTCATCGACTAATCTGTTCGTCCAGTGAACATTTAGGGTAATTTCATATCAATTTCATATTCATGATCACATAAAGCTCTATAAACATTTTTTTTACCCCACTATAATATGCAAATACTAATCATACAGTTATCTAATAAACCAATGTCAGAAGTTAAATCATCTCAGTATCCTATGGGACTGAGGAGATTTATTAATTAATTTATTATACT
>NC_133367.1:18159347-18198052 GCF_049309525.1 Garra rufa | reverse complement strand
AAATGAGAACATGTGTGACCACTAAATGTTAGATTTCAAAGTAAGAAACTGTGTATTGGGGATGAACCTGCAGACATGTAGTGGGCTGCTTTTAAATGTTTTAAGTTATCCTTGATGCTAGCAGGCTCATCAATCACATCAAAAGATACAAACTTTCATTTCACAGTAACAAATGTAAATTGTATTTTATTGTGGTGCATCTTTTCCCCCCTCTGAAACATGTCTGATTTTTGCAGTTGACACTTTTTAGGTCTGTAATCCATACACACATTGCTGTCATTAATGGGCGGTTACAATCAGTGTGCTCTAGGGGGCAGCATTTAACTTTATTTACAAATCATAATTTCAGCTATCAGCACAGTAGAGAAGAGAATTTAGTTTTGTGTTTATGGTCGTTGTGTTTATGGTCATGGCATCAGATTTCGTGAGGGATAATTTTCTTCTTGTGTGACATTTTAAAGATCACGTTATTGTAATATATTTTAGATCCTATTAGATTATATAATAGCACATTTGATCATTTATATCATTCATTTGATCATTTATAAAACATTGGACCCCATTACCTTCATCAGAATGAATTTTATAAATAAATTATAAAGTGCATTCAGAAAGTATTCACTTTTTTCAATTTTGTTATGTTGCAGCCTGATACTACAATTGTTTAAATTCATTTCATGTTTGTAATCTAGACCCTTTGCAAAAACACTTGAAATTTAGCTCAGGTGCCACCCATTTCTCTTGATCTTTGCTGAGATGTTTCTACACCTTGATTGGAGTCCACCTGTAGTAAATTAAACCATTTGGACATGATTTGGAAAGGCACACACCTCTCTATAAAAGGCCTCACAGCTGACAATGCCTATCAGAAAAAATGCCAAACTTGAGAATGAAGTTGAGCTGAATGTAATGTTTGGGAGAGTTGAGTGCAAAAATATTATTCAGGAGAAGATAAATCAAGTATGGCAGAAAGAATGGGAAGAGGGAATTAAGGGTAGACACTTTTTTACAATACAGCCTACACTAAATCACACCTCAAATATAAATTTAGAGAGGAGGGATAGTGTGATCTCTAGATTAAGGCTGGGGCACTGAATTATGCAAGCATCCAGATGGCAGATGTGCTTGTGGAGAAGCATATTTATATTTTAGAGCATTTTAAACTATTCATTTCCAATTTAAACTTTCTTGAATTCTTGAACTTAATTGAGCTTGAACTGGCTTTCTATGCAACATATTGCAGCCTTAAAGGGATAGTTCACCAAAAGAAATGTTGGGAGATGTTATGACCTGGCTCAAAATCACAATATAAAGAGGACACATACCACAATTGATCAATAAAGATAAAGTATTAATTTGAAAACAAATCAAGTCTAGGGAAAACAATCTCCGGTTACTTGACTGTAACCTTGTTCCCTTTTGAAAGCTACAGTCGATGCTGCGCTGCTAAGCGCATTGGGAACGAGAATACCCACGCCGCCGTGCTTGAATATGTCTGGACTCCTACGGTTGTGCAGGTGTGTTTCACAAGAACGCAAGAAGGCCTAGACATTAGCTTGTGATGTTGACTCAAGAACATGAGAGCCCGGAGTGGCATGAACATCCAAGCTATAAAATCTTATGAATGTGTGCGGAGAGGACCAGCCTGCCGCATCACAAACTTGTTGTAGGGGAGCACCCCTTGCCAATGCATTGGACGAGGCGACCCCCCTGGTGGAGTGAGCCCTAAGGCCTATAGGCGAAGCTTGACCGCGCGCCTCATAGGCAAGAGCTATAGCATCCCTGACCCAATGAGAGATGGTCTGCTTGGTGGCAGCTGCTCCTCTGTTATGGGGGCCATAACAGACGAAGAGTTGCTCCGACTTACGCCACTGGCTAGTGCGGTGGATGTAAGCCTGAAGAGCGCGGACTGGACACAGTCTATGAGAATTCTCCTGCTCCGGCGTTGTGAACGGTGGAGGACAGAAGGCTTCTAAAATGACCGGATGTACAGCCGAGAATGGCACCTTGGGCAGATAATCAGGATGAGGATGCAAAATCACTTTCACCATTCCTGGGGCAAAGTCTAAGCAGGATGGCGCGATAGACAGAGCCTGCATGTCCCCAATTCTTTTTAAGGAAGTTATTGCCATTAGAAAAACCATTTTAAGAGTCAGAAGTTTGTCAGACGCTGATTCTAGAGGTTCAAACGGGGTTTCAACCAGACCCTCAAGGACTATAGCTAAGTCCCAAGAAGGGATCTTGGTTTTGACTGGAGGCCTCAGTCTCCTGGCCCCACGAAGGAAGCGGGAGAGCAGAGGGTGCCTCCCAAGCGGTTCCCCATCAATCAGGGCGTGGCAAGCCGAAAGAGCGGCCACATATACCCTAACAGTAGCAGGGCAAGTGCCTGATGATAATTTCTCTTGCATGAAGTCCAACACTGAAGAAATCTGGCAGTTAACTGGATCTACATTGTGTGCAGCACACCACCTTTCAAAAATACCCCATTTAATGGCATAATTCCTCCTAGTGGAGGGAGCCCTAGCACTTAGGATGGTCTCAATAACGGCAGGTGAAAGCCCAGTGTCCCTTAGTTGGTTCCCCTCAGGGGCCAAACGTGAAGATTCCACAGGTTGGGCCTGGGATGGAATATCGTTCCCCCCCCTGCGATAGAAGGTCCCTCCTCTCCGGAATCGCCCAAGGCGAGCCGTCGAGGAGAGATATTATCTCCGAGAACCATACTCTGTTCGGCCAACGCGGCGCTATCAATAAGAGGCAAGACCCTTGCTGGCGAACTCTGGCTAGAACCCCCGGGAGCAGAGAGACTGGAGGAAACGCATACAGGCGCATATTGGGCCATGAGTGCGTCATCGCATCCAGACCCAACGGAGCTGGGTGACTCAGAGAGAAGTAAAGGGGACATTGCGCTGTCTGTTCGGAGGCGAAGAGGTCCACTTCCGCCTGATAAAATCTGGTCCATATCAGATTCACTACTTCCGGGTGGAGTTCCCACTCGCCCGTCGGTAATGTCTGTCTGGACAGTAAGTCTGCTCCCACATTCAAGTGCCCTGGAATGTAAACTGCCTTGAGTGACAGGAACTTTTCCTGGGCCCAGAGGAAAATCTGTCTCGCTAACCCATTCAGGTTGCGAGAGCGCGGACCTCCCTGGTGATTTATGTAAGAGACTGCTGCTGTGTTGTCCACCCGCACTAGGACATGACAGCCCCCTAATTGAGGGAGAAAATATTTCAGAGCCAGAAATATAGCCATCAACTCGAGGCAGCTGATGTGCCAAACGAGCTGATGGCCCTCCCATGCCCCTTAAGCTGGACGACCATTTAAGGCCGCTACCCAGCCCATCAGGGAGGCATCCGTCGTTAGCAGTTTGCGACGACATGGAGCCTCTAGAGTGGGACCCAAGGTGAGGAACCGGGGTCTGAACCACGGAGATAGTGTACAAAGCCATAGCGGCGCGCCACTTTTATTTGCCTAAAGGATTGGCTCTTGGATAAAATCCTCCGGCTTTTAACCACAACTGAAACTGGCTCATGTGCAACAGCCCCAAAGGAATCACCGTGGATGCTGATGCCATGAAACCTAACATTGTTGGCACTGACGAACAGTGCATTCTTGGCCTGGCCTGCCTTTGGTCATGGTCTGCCGAATGGTCTCGATTCGAGCGGGAGACTGCTGCGCCCGCATCGTGATCGAATCCCAAACAATTCCGAAATAAGTCATTCTCAAGGCAGGAGAAGAACACTTTTCTTGGTGTTGAGTCTCAACCCTAGAGAAACCAGATGAGCTAACACGATGTCTCGTGATGGATCTCCATCTCTCGCGATTGTGCTCAGAATTGACCAATTGTTTATGTAATCCAAAATGCGAATGCCCTGGAGTCGTAATGGAGCCCTGTGCGGGTGACAAGGCTAGGCCGAATGGAAGAACCCGAAATTGGTACGCTTCGCCCCCGAAAGCGAACCTCAGGTATTTCCTTTATTGTGGCAATATTTCTATGCGAAAATATGCGTCCTTCAGATCGATCGTGACGAACCGATCGTGATGTTGAATCTGCGTCACGACCGTCTTGACAGTTTACATCTTGAACTTGAGCGCTTTAACTGAATGGTTTAAGCCTCGAAGATCTAGATTGGACGCAGCCCCCCATTCTTTTTGGGAACCAGGAAGTATCTGCTTTAATAGCCCGACTGTCTTACTGAAAGAGGAACATGCTCTATGGCCTCTTTGTTCAGAAGATTTTGTAGCTGTTCTGACAGTACGTGCATCAGTTCCGGTTTCACGGAAGTGTAAACCACGCCGTTGAAACGCAGAAGATGACTGATAAATTGGATTTTATATCCTATCTGTACTGTGATTAAACCCCACAAAGAGATGCCTGGCAGAAGCTTTACACGCTGCCAGACTCTGAGAGTGGTATTAATTTAGTTTTAATACTTCCTTTTGAGGGCATGTTAGATGTTCAACGTCCAGAATGACAGCTGAAAACGACAGAACATCTAACATTTCGCTGGAAACCGCTGCCCCCCGAGGCACGAGAAGTGGCGGGGATGGAGAGGTTTTATGAGGGTATCGGGAAGTGGCGAAGATGTTGAACACGCCACATCCCGCGGGGAACTACCCTCACCGTAGATACCAGACCATCAGGACTTTCTATTTTTGTTAATAATAGTCCTGAGGTCTGGCTTGGGAGGTTGCTGAGCGCAGCGAGCCTGTTCCCAGTCTCTACGAGGGGAAGCACGCTAAGCCACGCTCTGCTTTTTAACCTCCCTAGAAGTTGAAGGACCGGGGCGGGACTGTGTTAGACGGCCCCTCCCCTTGAGTGCGGCGAGAAAGAAATTGCACAAATACTTCCTCTTGTTTCTTTACCTCCTTATATATGTCAACAATGGTATTAACCAGGTTTTCAAATAAACCGGAGGGAGAAACGGGGGAATCTAACAGGAAAAAACAGTTTTCTTTAATTCCTGTCAGATTCAGCCACAGTAGCCTCTCCGCGCTGATCAAAGCACGACCGCAGGCGCGAGCCGTTTGCTTGGTTGCACGGAGAGAGACACTCAAATCCTTCAACAAATCAGCCTGGTACGCCTTTAACACTGCCATAGTGTGCAACGCAGCACCAGCCTGACCTGCAGCTTGATAAACTTTACCCACTAAGCTGATGTTGTGCTACATGGTTTAGTGGGCAGGGTAGGTTTCTTTATAGACAATGTAAATTCGGGCGAGAGATAGCTCGCGAGCGTCCCTTTCACCCGACAACTCCATATATCCCCGCGACTTCGCACCCACGATAGTCGAAAAGTCGACGTCGAAGGCACAAAGACACGAGAAGTACATGAGAAGTATAATCATCAAATTTACTGTGTTTGGGGATCTCTTGTTCGCGTGGCCAGTCAAGCTGCAACCTGTCCACCGCGCGAGTAACCACCTCTAACAATTCCTCGACAGATCTCTTTCCGCGAGAGGAATGCTTAGAGGCTGGCTGCTCGTGCTCTGACGAGCCAAGAGATATGTTATCCCCCTCGAGAACCGAAGAAGCACTGGAGCGCGCTTCGAGATCACGAGAGGGGATATTAGGATCTGGTGACGCGGCAAGCGAAAAGGACTAACCCGTCTCTTGCTCGTCATTTAGATCCATACGAGAGCGGACTGGTGCGGACTGGAAATAGTCCAGACGGGAGTGAAGCATCTTAACTGTGAGCTGGTCACAGTGCTCACACCCGCCTTTCTCTATAGCCAGAACCGCGTGCTCTTCCCCCAAACAAACAAAGCAGTAATCGTGTGTATCCATCTAGTCATAAGCATGGAGGAAAACAGCGCTTACCGGTTTGTTGACTCATTCTCGCTCTTTTTCCTTTTAAACTCTTTGAATAGAGAAAAGATAGAAAAAGAGTGAAACTTCTGCACACTGCCTAGCCAAACTAACTCCTAACAAAGATCAAGGATGAGTAAGAGAGAGTTCTTAGACGCACACACACACAGAGTGATCTGAAGACAAAAGACCTGACGATGCACCTGTGGCTCATCTATTTATAGCCTCGTGCGCGTGCGCTCCGGTGACGTCACCAACCGAGGCTATACTGCCGTTTAGTCAATTATATTGACGTTTTACATACAATATTCACAGCTGGTCACTTCTAAAGACGTTCCCAATGCGCTTAGCAGCGCAGCATCGACTGTAGCTTTCAAAAGGGAACAACACAAAATCAAATCAATAAATGATTGAAAATGGAATTCTCAATAAAGCCATGAAGGTGTGAAAGCAAGATGGGAAAACAAAAATCCAATCTTGCCCTGCGTCTAAATGTTCATACTATCAATCCTAAATGGTATGCGAGATTACAATAAGTGTGTCCCAAAGCATAGTATGCTGAAAAGAGTATGCCAAAAGTCCCCGGATGGTCTACTATTCCAGGTCGATTTTTGAAGTGTGAATCCATGCACACTCTAATGGCTAATATTAACCACAATCCACTGCGCTTTGGTAAAGGATTCGGTTCAGAACTACAAACACGAATCAAACGCGTTAAAAAACTACAAGCATTGCAGAGGCGTGATTGGCAGTTAGGCAGAGAAGTTTAGAAAAGGAGGTTTAAGTTACTAATAATCCACATTTAACATGGTAAAAATATGTGTTTAATGTTATCTGGGTTATATCTGAAACAGCAATGTGAACTTTTATAAACATCCGTTTGGTCGTTAACTTTTAAATGCATCATTATGCAAAAAATATGAGCTGAGTTTTCGGCATGAAAGACCCGCGATTGGCACAAGACCCTCAAATTGACAGGCAGGGGTGTAACAGGACCCAAAAAACTTTGGACCCCATTACCTTCCTCATTAACTGTAAAAAAACAAAAAAAAATTGTGACATTTCCTTTTACTATCTTTTTTAATTGTTACACAGAAGAAAGTAAGTAAGAAAGTAGTTTTAGGATGGCAGATTTGAATAATTAGTCCAGTACATAGAAACTGCATCATATCTAATTTAATACAGCTTTATTTTTGGTTAAATTAATCCAGTTATACTGAGATATACAAAACTGCAGACATTTTAACTGAAATGCAACACAAGAATGACATTGTACTGCTGTTTAGTAAAGAGTTCAGAAGTATCTGAGGTTTAGTGTTTATGAAGCGCACAATGATGATGAAGTCATGTTTCAACACTTGCTGGTGCTTCGAAGTGGTTTTGCTAGCTGGTTGTGAATATCGTAAGTCTAATCACTTAAACAGTAATATCAAACCTGAGGCACCATTCATCTCTGTAGCACAAACGGTTACTGTAACATTAACTACATATAGTTATAGTGATTCTTGCTTTAAACTGACTGAGCTGTCTGGTTCCTGAATACTGAACGCTGCATAAAGTTCCTGGTCCTCAGGAAAATTTGCATCAAACATGTACAAGAGTTCAGGCTCTGAGTCTGGGCTCAACCTATAGAAGAAAACAGAACCAGCCTCCTGGTCCAGGAACACCCCGAGTTTTCTGATGGACTCAGTTTGAAGTGGTTTAGTTAGTGATTTGTTGTTTTTGTCATGAGCCACAAATACTTTTTCTGAGCAACATAAACACCACGACATCTTATTGCGTCCCAGACGTACGGTGTCATTCGCACCCTTCCTCTTGATTCCCTTACAGGCCACACCTATGTGCACACCTGTCCCGATCACATCCACCGTAAAGAAGCAGCGTCCTGACAACGGCTGGCAGCACAGGACCTGGTTGCACTTGTCAAATCTTTCATCATTATCAGGAAGCTGTTGCTTCTCCCTCTTGCGAACAGCTACTGTGTTTTTCTCAGACAGATGGAGGTATTCATTAGCCGTCTGAGGGTCAAAGGTGAGCGTGACAGCATCTAAAATCAAAAGTAAGAAAGTTCAGAAAATGTCTTAAATGTAGATTATGTATAATACTTTAGGGAAGTCCCATACCATATTCCATTTAAAGCTACTTTTAAAAAAAACATTTTGGTAATTCTTTCATTATTTAAATGCGGGCCGGTTTTTACAATATTATGTAAATTAGAGAAACGCATGCTTTTGCACTTCAATAAGTGTATCTGTCACACTGCAAGACCTTTTAAAATGAAAGTGTTAAAAATGGTGAAGCAGTTACAGCATCTTCAAATACACATTCATCTACATTTTAACCTACAATCTTTATGTCGACCCATGTTTAAACTCACATTTGTACAGTCCTGGTTGATGACTGCAGACTCCTCCAGTGTGAATTCTAGTTAGAGTTAGATTTAGGGTTAGGGTTAGTATGGGTTAATATGTTGAGATTAGTATCACACCATTGCACATTTTAATGGGATCCAGTGGATGTTCATTCCAACCTTCCACATGAACCAATACCAGATAAAAGCTATACCTTAGTAAGGGCAGCTTATCCTTCAGTTGCTTAACTTTCTTTTCCACGATGTTTCCAAGGTCATTATACTGCAGGTCCAGCTCTCTCAGACTGGCTTTTTTTAAAGAGGACAGCAACTTCAAAACTCCCTCTTTAATTTGACAGCCTGAAAGTCTAAAGAAACATTTTTTGAAAGATGAAGCGGTGGTAGATTTGACTGCAGCTGCATCACAAACTGTAAATAAATGATTTCATATTGCTTTGTCTGAAAATTACCACTTTATTTTGATCATGTTGTCAAAACACTAACATGCAATAGTGAGGGGGCGGGACATTGATACTGTTTCCTATGCAATCATAGCCAATCATAGCATTGGCCGATTACTGACTGAAGTTTTAAAAGACATGCCCTTTAAAACGGGTAGCTTTAAACAGAGGGTCAGAATGAATTAATCATTTTTCCACATTTTTTGTGAGCAAAAAACTGTATCATTAGAAGTGAACCTCAAGGAACACACTAAAATAATAATAATAAAAATCCATGTCATGACCCCCTTAAGTTATTATTTCAGTTATTTAACAACACATTTGCATGTTCATGGTTCTTTAATGTCAGTTAATGCATTAATGGTCACATGACATACACCTAAACAAATAAAATATTTAATCTTGTTCATTTTTATTTTGATTGAAGTGCCTTTGTTAATTATTTTTGCTTTTCAAATGTACCAAATTTCAACACATTCTCACTCCCAACCTGTCGCATATTGATGCTTGATCGGAACCCATTGGTGTCGCTTTTGATGCTCAAGGTACCCCTTTAATGTCATATTTTTAAAGCATAGACCAAATAGTGTAATGTAATTTAAAAAAAGAATAATCACTCTGACATATAGGCAATAATGGTAATATTATTACTCAATAACATTATTTGTATAAATTTATTATTATATATTATAATAATATAATTTAATCATGATGATATAAAAATTCCAATGCCTTTTGCATAGGCTTCTTATTTTAAAGCAATGAAGAACCGGGCACATCGTAAAATTATGTTTACCCTGTCTGTCAAAAAGTGACGCCAAAGCATCAGGCATCAATATGTGACAAGTTTATTTCATCCACTTGCCTGGAACCTAATGTTTGCAGTTGGTTTTACTTACTTCAGAACTTCAAGATGACACTTAGCACTCCACAGCCCAGCTGAAAGGATTTTCACTCCTTCATCTTCTAGACAATTGTCACTGAGGTCCAGGGTTTTCAGATTCACATTTGACCCTGAAATCACATCCTTGATGAGCTCCATGTCCTGACTATGGAGATCGTTGTGGCTGAGGTTCAGCATCTGAATCTGGCATTTAGGATCACAGAAGGCCCTGGAAAGTTGCGTCAGTGCCGACAGTCCCAGACTATTGTGGCTCAGATCAAGATGAGTCAGGTGAGAGTTTGGTGAGGTCAGGAAAGGCATCAGGATATCACAGTGTTTCTCTGTGAAGCTGCTTCCTTTGAGCCTGTCAATATTGTTACAATTTTGCATGTTCACTCTGTTAGACTAAACTTTGACCTTTGAGTATTTTATGATACACTATGAAGATGTTTACAGATGTTTTCGTAATACTTACATAGCCTTTCTGAAGCATGTAATGGCTGGAGAGAATCTCTGAAATCCTTCTAAAGTGATGTTGAATTTCCTGAGGACAAACTCATCATGGCCTGTATCTGACATCACAGACTGGAAAGCCAGAAGCGTGCACTGAAACAGTGTGAGGGGCTTTTTGGTCCGTCTGCGCTCAAGATTTGGCATTTGCAAAAAAGACCTGTCCTTGAGCTCCACGATGCAGCGGACAAGACTAAAGCATCTCTCAGGGGACAGAACTTTTCTCCTCAAACACTTAATGTACTTGGACACTTTTTTCTGATCTTCTAAACTACTGTTTTCCAATCGAGGCAGAAGTCCTTCAAGTATTCGTCTGCTGGAATCACAAGAAATTCCGAAGAGAAAACAGATAAAAAGATCCAAGTGTTCGTTTGTGCTTTCCACAGCCACATCAATCACGCTTTTGAGAAACTCAGACAAATTTGACTTTTGCCCCCTTTTTGCTTTAGTTAGTCCCAGGGAGTCTTGATTTCCTGATAGAAATTCATGAAAAACAAACAAGGCTGCAAAGAATTCCTGGACACTGAGATGGACAAAGCTGAAAAGTTTAGTTCTGTTATATCCAAACTTGCACTCAAAGACACAGGTAATGATGCCAGGATATCGAAGAGCTTCAACAGGAGTAATATAATATTTCCTCAAGTCTTCTTTACTGAAGATGGCATTCTTTTCCTTCAGCTTCCAATATGCCAATGCTGCCAGTTTCTTAATCAGTTCTTTGTGCTGTATGAGAGCATCTTCTGGTGACACGTTTTGCCCTTGATATTTGTTGTGGCTTAACACAGTCTGAATGAGCAGATAGTGGATATACATTTCTGTCTGATTTGAGGGCTTGTCCCTGTCATTATTTTGCTTTTTGATGATGGTTTTCAGAACAACCGATGAAATCCAACAAAAGAGGGGTATATGGCACAATATCCACAGGCTCTTATGGGACTTCAGGTGACAGGTGACTTTTTGGGTTAGATCTGGATCTTCAGACTGCCTCATGAAGTACTCCTCCTTTTGTTCATCTATGAATCCTCTGATCTGCGTGACATATCCCTGTTTGAAGATCTCAGCTGGAAGCTGTTCAGCTGCAACAGGCCGGCTGGTGATCCACACGTGTGCGGATGGAAGTAGTTTTCCTCTTAGAAGGTTTTCTAGGAGGACATTCAGTGTGGCCTTTTTAGTAACATCTGGCAAAACGCTGGTTTGAAAGCTCAGTTCATTTTTATATTCATCCAGACCATCTAGGATAAACAGAACTTTTCTATCACAGATCCAGTCAAAGATTGGTCTCGCCTCTTTAAACCCTGAGTAAATAGCACAAAGCAGGTCAAAAAGACTCTGGTTTTCACCCTCAAGCAAGTTCAGCTCTCGGAATGTGAGCAGAAAAACAAACTCTAGATCCTGATTGGCTTTTCCGCTAGCCCAGTCGTGGACAAACTTCTGCACAGTGACCGTTTTCCCGATTCCAGCAATTCCTTTTGTTAAAACAGTCTTCATGGTTCTTTTTTCATCCAAGGGCGGTTTAAGAATTTCATTGTAGTTTATGACCGTCTGCCCTGATGTGTTTAAATCATTCATCGTCTCAATCTGACAAATCTCGTGTTCTCTATTGATGGGGTCTGAATCATCATTGATGATGAACAGCTGTGTGTAGATCTTATTTAGAGAAACAGACTTTTGTTGTGCACTTCCCTCCAAAATCCTCTCAGACTCCTTCAACATTATTGATTTCATCTTATTCTTAACGTTCTGAAAAATTTCTAAAAATTAGGAAAAATTTGGAAAGTCATGTTATTAACAGGACATCCACTAATGAATGAATTGTTTTAGGCAACAAGAGTTTTGACATGTCTTTTCTGGCTCTTACCATTTTTGTTTATTGAGGTAGAGGGAGATACTGGTGAGAACTGACAGAAAAAAATATAACAGTATATATTATATACACTTCAGCCATATCTTAATTGAGCAACTCAGCAAAATGTACAATATTACAGTATTTCAATGATTAGGCACTCACCACACATACATTAAAATCACCACCTATTTTGGATTCATGTATGTTTGGAGCAACTACTATGCCACCTTTACTATTCTTCTGGTCAATTCTGAAGTCCTGAAGATTCTGGCTTGAATTTTGATTTGATAGTTGTCTGAGTGATGTAGAACTCTTATTATTATTAAGTTGTGGAATGTCGTTATGCCGTTGCAGTGCATTGTTTCCTAATTGTGTTTGTACACTGTTACTACCTGTTTAAAAAATAAATACATACGCAAAACAGTGCAAGTGTTACAGTAAAGCTTATTGAAGTTTGAGCATTTTCTACAAAGTACATAACAAAACAACAAATATTTTCCTACTTTCGATACGTCTCCGTTTAGGGCACTTGTCCATTTTTAATGCGTTTTTCTTTTCAGATCTGTTCTCTTTCGGAGGGTCTTCCGACTTCCTGGTTGCTCCACTGTGTTAAGATTAACATTTCATGATACATTTTTATATATTTTTTTTATGTTTACATTTGAAAGTAAATATAAATACTGCCATTCAAAAGGTTGGAATCTTTAAAAGTTGCTCGCCAAGGCTGCATTTGATGAAAAAGATATGTGAAAAAATAGGCCTAGGTTATATCTAAATTACAAAAGTGCATAATATGACACCTTTAAAAAATGCTACGCAATCACTGTTATCTTATAAACATTTTAAAAAAAAAACTTTAAAAGTTTTATATTGGCCACATAATGACACCACCAGCCTGCCTGCATTTGTAGCTAACATTTGTACATCACCGTCTTTTTCTTAACAGTCTGGAACCGGAAATAAACCGGTAAATAGGCTACTGTAATACCTGTACTGGCGCTTGATCGGTTTCTTCTGTAATACAGGACTCTTCTTCTCAGTCATATTTTTCATGTTGATTGTGTTCACGCGCTCCATCACGGAACATTCGTTTGTGTGTATATTTCGGCTTAACTCAACTGTTAAAACAATAGCGCGTTAACAGCGGCACGCGACTAACGTCAAGCGGAAAGTCGAAAAAAAAAAAAAGGTTTGTCTTCGAACGTAACCTGAGCTACAGGACTTGAAAGCGACGTTGACACACTTGATTGGTGGATTAAAGTGTCCATCTGCATTTGTAGCCAATTAACACTCAAAAAAGAACTCATCACCTTGTGCACACTTCTTGTTCTCATTCAGCAGAGTATGTGAGCGGAGAGGTGTGATTGAATGGAGGGAGGAGCAGATTTTCTTTTAAAGTCTGAGTGTCGTGGTTTTCACTTGCTCCTAGAGCGCCCATCATGAGTAAACATACAATTCATGCCAACGGCCCGTAATATAACTGTA
The DNA here is from genome assembly GCF_049309525.1 of Garra rufa. Taxonomy (NCBI): domain Eukaryota; kingdom Metazoa; phylum Chordata; class Actinopteri; order Cypriniformes; family Cyprinidae; genus Garra; species Garra rufa. Next base: position 18,184,711 of record NC_133367.1, on the reverse strand, counting down.
TATTAATCAAGAATTCACATGTTAATATATTTAGCTAGCCTGATAGAGATGGGTCACTCAAATCAGAAAAAAATGTAAAGGTTATATGATGACGGCAATGGACATGCGCGTCAAGTTATAGCCCAGCAAGCAATATTGCGTTTAAAAGACGTCTATTAGCCGTTCAAACACAGCCCTGACGTCTAGGCTAAAACAAGGCAAAATTGGGTCTGTCAGTGAAAATTTAATAGTGGTCTAACCATAGCCCAAAAACTACATGTACGTCAAATAGACAGTGAAAATGGATCTAGGCTAAACAACACCGAGTTTGGGCTGTACGTCAAAACAAAAATAGACTGCTAAAACAAAAACAAGATATGTATGGTGCATCACCTATGTTTTTGTTTTCTACTTACTATCACTGTTCATGCAAACCGGCTGACGAAGAGCATTCTCTGAACTTTGACTAAAGCTTTTCTCAATGTTATACAAATATTCTTCCAGTAACTTTAATAGATTGTTTGTTCAAATATATGGGTTCTTTAATAATGATTATACATGTATACATTGTTCATTGAATGTTTTCTATGAAACTCTTTTAGTTGGATGTTCATGTAACATTTAAAAAATGTAACTAATTGTTCCAGAATGTTCAGAGAACAATGTCCCCATAATGTTTGCAAAATGATAGCAAGGGATGTTTCCAAAATATTTCATAACCAAGAAACCAAGTTTCTATAACATTGAGAAAACTTGATGTTTTTAAACTTTTTGAAAAATTCAGATTTTTTTTTTCATATTGTAACATGAACATTAGCACATTCTTAGAGCATATTTTTGTTAGATGGGAAGACTGTTGCAATTTCAGCTGGAAACACTAAATGAGAACATCTATGCGGCCAATAAATGTTAGATTTCAAAGTAAGAAACTGTGTTTTGGGGATGAACCTGCAGACATGTAGTGGGCTGCTTTTAAATGTTTTAAGTTACCCTTGATGATAGCAGGCTCATCAGTCGCATCAAAACATACAAACTTTCATTTCACAGTAACAATGTAGATTTTACAAACACATTGCTGTCATTAATGGGCGATTACACTCTGTGTTCTCAAGGGGGCAGCATTTATCTTTTTTTACATTACATAATTTCAGCTTTCAGCAGAGTAGAGAAGATAATTTTGTTTTTTGAAAAATGAAATAATAATTGGTCCAAACTGCATTAGATCCATTTAATATAGCTTTATTTTTGGTTCAGTGAATCCAGTTACACTGAGATATACAAAACTGCAGACAGTTTATCTGAATTGTAACACAAGAATGACATTGTACTGCTGTTTAGTAAAGAGTTCAGAAGTATGAGGTTTTCTGTTTATTAAGCGCACAATGACGATGAAGTAAGTATCTTATCAGTATCTGATCACTTAAAAATATCAAACCTCTCCTAATTTGAGGCAACAATCATGTCTGGAGCACAAATGGTAACTGTAACAATAACTACATATATTACTGAGCTGTCTGGTTCCTGAATACTGAACACAGCATAAAGTTCCTGGTCCTCAGGAAACTCTGCATCAAACATGTACAAGAGTTCAGGCTCTGAGTCTGGGCTCAATCTATAGAAGAAAACAGAACCAGCCTCCCGGTCCAGGAACACCCCGAGTTTTCTGATAGACTCGTTTGAAGTCGTTTAGTGAGTCAGTTTTTATTTTTATTTTTTTTTTGTCATGAGCCACACATACTTTTCCTGAGCAACATAAACACCACGACATCTTATTGCGTCCTAGACGTATGGTGTCATTTGCACCCTTCCTCTTGATTCCCTTGCAGGCCACACCTTTGTGCACATCTGTCCTAAAAATGAAATGGGTCTTCCCTTGTCCTTTTAAAATGAAATGGGTCATCGGATGCCCATTTTCCACAAGTTCATATGATTCTTTAGGGTCTTAATGAAAAGTCTATAATATACTTTGGTTAAAAATTCCCAGTAGTAGTGTAAAAAAAAAACTTTTATCTTGTCAAAATCAGCTCTTGAGATGAAATCATGCCAAACTTGAGAATGAAGTTAAATGCTTGGGAGAGTTGAGTGCAAAAATATTATTCAGGAGGAGATAAACAAGTGTAGCAGAAAAAATGGGAAGAGAGAATTAAGACACTTTTTTACAATACAGCCTACACTAAATCACACCTCATAAATTTAGAAAGGAGGGATAGATTAAGGCTGGGGAACTAAATTATGCAAGCATCCAGATGCCAAATGTGCTTGTGGAGAAGTATATTTATATTTTAGAGCATTTAAAACTATTCATTTCCATTTTAAACTTTCTTGAATTCTTGAGCTAAATTGAGCATGAACTGGCTTTCTATGCAAATAAAGCGGAACAAATCGGCTTAGATACACAGTTAGCATATGCAACAAGTTCCCATGTTGTCTCTAGCAGCACACTGGAGAAAAACCTTACAAGTGTTCACACTGTGAGAAGAGATTTAATCAGTCAGTAGCCATGAGAGGATCTACACTGGCAAACTGCTGTATCGCTGCCTATCATGTGGGAGAAGTTTCACTTATTTTAAATCTCTGCTCAGTCAAAAAACAACAACAAATGTCTAAATTCATCTAAAGATCCATCTCTTTCAAGTGCAATGCTGCACCCAACCATTTTGCTTTATCAATTTAATTATCAGTGTGCTTTTTTCGTTGTTGTGCGTGGAACATCTAGTTACTCCACCGCTTATCACATATTTACTTAATGTGGATGTCATAAACTATCATGTTGCTTCTCTTCTTCTTATGAGATGCTTTGGCTATCATGTGATTTAATAAAGCGAGAAATCAAAAATTCTATAAATAAATTACATAAGTGCATTCAGAAATAATTCACTTTTTTCAATTTTGTTATGTTGTAGCCTGATACTACAATTGTTTAAATAATTTCTTTCTTATTAATCTACACTCTGTACCTCATAATGACGTGGAAGTGAAAACAGAATTTGAAAAATGTTATTAGGAAAAAAAATAAAACTAAATATCACATTTACATAAGTCAGGATGTCCGTGGGTCCTTAAAAAGTCTTAATGTCTTAAGTAACATTTTCCTAATCAAAGGCCTTAAAGTCTTAATGTCTTAAATTCAGCCTCGACAGAAATTCGAAGATTCCCCCAAACATTTCTTGTTTTCTTAAATTCATACATTTAAAACATTAATCTTATAACATTATTTATATATTATTAATCACACTTGTAATTTTCCAGTGTAAATTATTTAATCTGCCTGGTAACAGTCCTATAGAATTTATTGTTGAATTGCAATAATTTAATAGCGGATGCATACATTAAAAAAAATAAATAAATAAATAAAATAAATAAATAGGCCTTTTAAAAGAAAAATACCAAATATGCTGATTTAAGGATCTAATAGTTGAACACTTATAAAAACATTGCTTATAAAATATTTTTTTTTGGAATATTGCCTGCTGATATGGAAAATTTACTGAAAACTGTTGTAATAAATATCATTAATGACATTTTAGTTTTGAAATTTCGTTTTCTTTTTACATTAAACACATTAAATATTACATATACTGCATGTATGTAATATAATTTCCATTACAGGTTTAGGTCTTAAATTTTATAGAAGGTGGTTTTAAAAGGGTCTTAAAAAGTCTTATTTTACTTTGTTGACATCTGTAGAAACCCTCTAAGTATTTAGACCTTTTGCAAAAACACTTTTAAATTTAGCTCAAGTACCTCCTATTTCTCTTGATCTTTGCTGAGATGTTTCTAAACCCTTGATTGGAGTCCACCTGTAGGAAAGTAAACCGTCTAGTCAAGAATTGGAAAGGCACACACCGCATTATAAAAGGCCTCACAGCTGACAATGCATATCAGAAAGAATGCCAAACTTGAGAATGAAGTTGAGCTAAATGTTATGTTTGGGAGAGTTGAGTGCAAAAATATTATTCAGGAAAAGGTAAATCAAGTATGGCAGGAAGACACTTTTTTTTTACAATACAGCCCACACTAAATCAAACATCAAATGTAAATTTAGAGAGGAGGGATAGTGTTGTGATCTTTAGATTAAGGCTGCACTGTGCACTGAATTATGGGCTGGCAAGCATCCAGACGGTAAAAGTACTTGTGAAGAAATATTTATGTTTTAGATCGTTTAAAACGATTTATTTCCAGTTTAAACTTTCTTGAATTTTTGAACTAAATTAAACTCAAACTGGCTTTCTATGCAACATATTGCAGTCTTAAAAGGATAGTTCACCAAAAGAAATGCTGGGAGCTGTTATGACCAGGCTCAAAATCACAACATAAAGAGGACGCATACCACAATAGATATTAAGATAAAGTATTTATTTGAAAACAAATCAAGTCTAGGGAAAACAACGGAAAATCAAATCAATAAAGGATTAAAAATTTCTTAGTAAAGCTACGGAGGTGTGAAAGCATGATGAGAACACAAATATCCAATCTCACTTTTCAAACAAAGAAACAAAATTGAGAGGTTTAAGGCAAAAACCAGGAGCTTCTTAAAAAAGGGTGCCACAGGAGATGCTCCTTCCCAGCACTGCAATCATAAATGAAATGAAGCTGTAATTATACGTTTATTTATTTTACATCAAAATGTATTTTTCCTAAATAAAGAAATTTGAAACATGGTATGTCTTCAAGTCTTATAAAGTGATTTTAGATGTCTTCGATCCTTGAAAACTTTTTTCTTTATTTCTACTGTATACAGTATAAACTTTGTTTGTTAAAACAAAGGTCTTCAATTTCTGGATATTACTCAGACAGTAACAAAGAAACACCTATTACTTAGAACCAGTTGTTTGTTTAAAGTTTCAGCAAGTAATGCTCACAATTTAATGTGCTATTTGAAATCAAAAACACTTATTTCAACAACTGTTTCTATTTATTACACGGCTCTTTGGAATGCTTGATTCTGATTGGTCAGTTGAGACATTTGCAGGTTCGTTCTTTTCAAATAATCACCGCTCCAAAGTAATAACGCATAGCTGGTACTACTTGTATGTTTAAAATCCCTCCGTGCCAACAAAGATTACCGTTTGGCGCCATCTTGTGATAAACACTGGACAACCACAATTAACAATGGAAAATTTCGACATTAATCTATTTAAATTGTCTTTCTAACGTACATAGTTTGAATGTTAGTCACGTGGTACTATATCGTTTCGCGGAAGGATAAAAATGTTAATTTAAAACAAATATGCCAATAAAAGATTTCAAATTCATATTCATGTCCAGTTTTCTTCCTTATGTGGCAAGTAGCCGTGTAATAAGCGGGATAATGTACAGGCAGTACATTATAGTTATCGCGAAATAAGCCCCTTCAGTGTGATACAAGACCCTCCGCTTCGCGTCAGGTCCTGATCACACTGTCGGGGCTTATTTCTGCGATAACTACCGGCTTCCTGTACATTATCCCTTACATAACATGTAGGCTGGCAAATAAACGAACCACCTGGAAAAGCACATACAGAGCATAATGAGCTCATGATTACCACATGTTAAAACACATACAACAAGAAAGAAAAAGGAATTCTTACCTATTTATTTACCTTTTTCCTATTGTTTACCCAATACTATATACCCAATACTATATAGCATAAATTGCCCTACTATTAGATGAAATGGACACCCATATACAGGCTGAACAGCAAAAGAGAGTCCATCAACATTCAAAAACAGCAGTTTTCCCCAATAAAAATGATAAAAGGCCTCATCAAAGATAAAGAAAAACACCTGGTCATGGGAAATAAAGATGTTTCATTTCACACGTGTGGAACAAAAGGCCACAGCAAGATAGACTGCCAAAACAGTGAATACTATTTAAGCAAAGGAGTGCAATCAACCACTTGTTTTTAGGCACAGAATGGGGAGGCCAGGATAACACTGGTGATGGCTGAAACATTGTCTCATTTACCAGTAACAGCCTGGGAGAACATAGTATTTATTATTTATTTATTTAATTATTTTTATTATTATTGTTTTTTGTGAGAATCATCCTCAAACTTAGTTTCAAGTCTCACTATACTTTTCCTTTTGCTACATTCAGATAAATCATACTGAGATGTATGCTAAATTATTGGATGTGGTGCCCCACCTACATTTACCAACAGCCACCAATGGTTGCAAGAGTTGTTTAAAGAGAAGATGTGGTGTGGTTATTAAGTGTTTGTTATGGGGTTCTTTAAGAGAGAGGGGCTGGGAGAAGAAGAGGGAGAAATACAAGCTTGGCAAATGAGTTAACACATTTAAAGGAACTGTGTTATACATTTAAAACAATTATCATTTAAAATGCACTGTAAATAGTTTGTGTGTAATGGAGTGTATTGTGGAAATGTGCAGCAACTGTAGTGTCTTACTTGCTTGGGAACTTCGGCTGGTCCTAGTTTTAAGGGTCACAGCCTCTGTTGAACATAAATTATTTGTCAGAATCACCATGAGATCTAATCTGGGCTTCATTTTGTAAAAAAAATAATAATTAATTCTTACATTTGTTTATTCTTACATTGTACCTATATGCATGACATGCATCAGTTTCTCAATTTTTGTATAGTTATGTTCATGACAATCGAATAATTTTTGAACAATATGTGTTTTAACAGTGTGTGATGTCCAAAGGTGCGAAAAGATGTAACATCATAAAACTAAAAGCACAAAGTAAAAAAACAACAACTTAATATTATAACCTCCAAGATATTTTAGAGCTTTATTTTTGCGCAAAGTTTAATATATCAACAATTGATACTTGCCATTACGATTTGCTTTATTACATCCCCGGAATATTATAACCCCAGCAATGACCAATAAAACAAACAAAATAAAAGTAGTGGTCCCAAAACCAATTGCCATGTTCCTCAGATAATCTGACTCTGAAAAAAATAAAATAAAATAGAAATCAGCAATTAGAGCAAGTGACTGCTGCCAAGCCAATTTAAAGCAAGGTATCATATCATAAGTATCAAAAGTTTCACAATTTTGTCTCTACATTCAGAATTTGAATGATGTTTTGGTGACTTAAAATGTTGAAAAGTCAACAATGATTGGGTGCATTCAAACTTTTGACCAGGTACAGTATCTACACTACTTAAGAGATGTTGAGATATCAGGAGGAAACAATATAGGAGCTGGTGAAGTTACTGAAAAAATTACTTACCAATTACCATAGACCAACTTCTAAAATAAAAACGCAGGCAGTCATACCTGGAAAAAGTGTGGTGATGTTGGCAAAATGAGTCTGGGAGGTGAACAAATTAGACACCACACAGCTGTAGGTGTTTTTATCCTGATATTCCTCTTCCATAGCTAGAGAGAACCTGGTATCAGACACACTGATGCTGGACAATAAACTGTTTCCTTTGTACCAGGAGAGATTCACATGACTCCCATCCAACACTGAACACACCAGCACACATTTGGGCTCTGGCGATCTTTTAGATGGTAATAAACATGGTAAAGAGTAAGTGATGACAGGAACAGGTAGATGAGCTAGAACAAATGAGAGGAGAAAGACATGAAAGCCAAATCAATGAACAAGAGACAAGTTCTATTTAAATATAGTTCACTGAAGTACACTGAATTCAACTTAATGGACACTGATCATAATAGACACATTTATTCAGTTTACTCACACTGGACAGTAACATTGAAACTCCAACAGGTTGATGTTAAATTGTTGATCTGCAATTTATAGACTCCAGAGTGTGATAGAATGGTGTTTTTAATGGTGAGATCTCCAGTAACATTGTCGAGCCGTAGACTGCCTTTGAATCTCGAGTCAAGACAGTCATATGTTTTCGTAGTGTTTTCTACGATTTCGGCAATGACAATTATTGAAGATCCAAATATCCATACTATCTGCATCTCCTTTTGTATGGCTTTTACATTAGTGTGTAGCTTGACAGGATCACCTTCATTCACAATCAGTGGTGTCTGTGTTCTATCTTTTTAATACCAAAAGAGAAAACAGATAGTCTTATTAATCACAGTATTGGAATGAGAGTGACACCTTCTATTATTTGTCTGTTCAGATGATAAGGTCAAATATTAAGTTATACTATAAAACAACAGGCGACAGATGGGTGATTTTAGCAAAACAAAATGACTGACAGAATTAGGATATAGCCACAGATGAACTCAGTAAAGTAATATCACCACTTACGTACCTTGACATGCTTGACAGGTTCGAGTAATGTCCAGATGTTGAGTCTGGTTGCTGGTGGGATTGTGGAGCACACAGCTGTAGCTGTTTTTATCCTGATATTCTACCACCAGAGGTAGAGAGAGACTGATGCTGAGTTTAGACACACTGATGCTGGACAATAAACTGTTTCCTTTGTACCAGGAGAGAGTCACATGACTCACATTCACCACTGAACACGAATATGCACATATTGAGACTGATGAAAAACATTTGGGATAATTTCTGGTGATAATAGGAGTTGGGAGATTCTGCACTGCCCCTGTCAACACATCTGCAAAGAAGACAGAAATTATGTACAGAGTAAACTGTTTCCTACAGTGATCAATTTTGTTAGATAAGAAACTTCTAAAGTAAAAGTCAATGAGGAAAAAAAAAACAAAAAAGGCTGAAAATAAACAAAAGCAATATACAATTTACCCCCCAAGAGCCATAAAAGAAATGGCGTAAATTTTAATTTGGAAGACATTTAGACGTTTTACACCCTACGCAAAGAACGGACACAAAGCAGTTTGTTTAAACACGCTCTATGTTTTATAGTACAATACAATACAATATTTATTAATTTATTAAGCACATTTAAAAACAAGCAGAGTTGACCAAAATCTCAAACATTAAATTAACACAACAAGGTATCAAAGGTAAAAAGAGCAATAAAGCAACAATGGAATACACTCAAAAAATAAGTCATTGGATGAACTCAATTTAATTGAGGGCAGGATTTCCATCCAATAAATATGTGTGACCCCAGCTCATAAAAAACAAATTCATGCAATAAAATGTAATTGAGTTGGGCCAACTCAATTTGATCAAATATAGATTTAATGAAATTTATATGTTTAGGAAGTAATTATTTTATGCTTGTTGAACTCAATCTAAAACATTTAACTGGAAAACAAATAACTAGGCAGAAATTATAAAAATGATACATTGGATTTTCTTAACTTTAGGCATTAACCAACTTATTAGGCATTAGCCATAAGATGGCTTTGTTACATCCATGGCATGCCCAAAGTTGTTGTTTATTTTATTATTAAAACAACTTTAACTTATGTTATCAGGTCCTCAACCCAAGCACATGCTCTATGCATTCACCACAATGGTAACCCCCAAAAACACTACCATACCAGAAACTGTTTTAAATACAAACCTAAAAGAACATTAAACATTAACAAGTCACCCAATTTTATCATTTTATTAAAAAAATGCATAAAATAAAATTTTATTTAAACATTTACTCTCCTTATCCAGCCGTGTGCAAAGCATGATGGGAAGGGGAAATCCACTTCCTAGTTACACAAGTAAAATAATTTATGTACTCTCAACTCTACTTAATTGAAATACGTTCTTTCAAAATGAAAATATTGAGTTGAACCAAAAATAAACTGTTTCAAATCAGTTTAACACAATGCAATTGTTTAAATGGGAAACCTAACACAATGGTGTTAAATGAAAAAGATTTTTTTTAATTAACTGTACAGTGTGGTAGAATCATTTTTTTGAGTGTAGAGGTCACGGATTATTGAAGGCCAGAGAGAAAATATATGTCTTTAGAGCAGACTTGAAGGTAGAGATAGAAGGAGCTCATCTAACATGGAGCGGTAGATTGTTCCAAAGTTTCGGACCAGCAGTTGCCAAAGCTCGATCTCCTCGTTTTTTGAGTCTAGATCTAGGTGCCACAAGTAAACCAAGATCACTGGATCTCAAAGTTCTGGAAGGGGTGTATGGACGGCGCAGATCTGTAAGGTACTGAGGGGCAAGATTATTAAGGACTTTATAGACGAATACTAGAATTTTAAAATCAATTCTATATTTAATGGGTAACCAATGCAGTGAGAATAAAATAGGAGTTACTGAGTTACTAGAAACACCATAATAGAGAGAATTACAACATTCTAATCAAGTTGTTACAAAGGCATGGATCACTGTCTGAAAGTTACTCTGTGATAAGAAAGGTTTCACTTTAGAAAGTAGACGAATATGGAAAAAGCAAGATTTTCCCATGGCACTGATCCGATTATCAAACTTCAGGTTATGATCAAACAGAACGCCCAGGTTTCATAAGTGGCCAGAGAACCAAGATCAACATCTAGCACACACTTTTCTTTGTCCCCAAATAAGATTATTTCAGTTTTATTTTCATTTAAATTTAGAAAATTGCTTGAGAGCCACAACTTTAGTTCTTCTATGTAAGCAGAGCAACTGTGGTTGTAAGCCATTTTTTCATTATGCTTTAAAGGAAAGTACATGTAACTTGAGCTCACTCTGCTCAACCCCCCACTCCTGGTGGCCTCATGCCTGACAAGCTCTAACAAGTTCCAACACAGTGTTTATACAAATACAGTGCCCGCAATTACTGGAAGAATGTAAAATTTTTTAATTGGGCAATTCCAACAAATATGTTTTATCAGGAAGGAAGCTGAGCAGTTTTAGAGTGTTATCCCCCTATCTGATGTGAGCATAATTATTGGACCCTCACAGGTCTTTCTAAGTGATCAGCTGTGCCCTGTTGCATTATTTTTTCAGATATAACTGCAAATGATTCCAAGCATACAACCGCAACACGGTGGGGGCATACATGGCTGCTTCTGGAACAGGCACTTTTAATTTTAATGATTACTTAATGTGTGACAACAGTAGCAGAATCAATTTGGAAGGGTACAAAACCATCTTGGAAAACTATATGCTGTAATAAACATGTAAATTTAAAGCTGCATGATTCTGCATAAATTGAAAATCAGAAAATTTTAAAGGTGCCATAGAATGGAAAACTGTGTTTACCTTGGCATAGTTAAATGATAACAGTTTAGTACATGGACATGACATACCATGAGTCTCAAACACCATTGCGTCCTCCTTCTTTTATAAATCTAGTATTTGCAAAAGACCACCGAAAAATAGGTAAATTTCAACATAACACAGACTGTCATGCAACATTCCTGGGATCGTTAATAGTTACGCTTCCTACATTTGCATCGCCCAATTATCGGTAACGTCAGCACATCAAACAAACAAGGCAAGCCACTGAAGGGACACGGTTAGCTTAATGCTAGCGCTAGCCTGTTACTTTGCAATACACAGGATTTCACTTACCACATAAACAGAGAGATGCCTGCACTGATGATGGCGAATGATTTACAGATCTTGAGAATCACTGACATACAGCTCAACTTGTGTGGTAAGTACTTGTGTCTCTGCATTGTAACGTTACACAGAGCACATGCATCACAGTAATCAGACTAAAATGTACGTGACTCGAGGCAGATTCAACAAACCGCATATGTGGCGAGAGCTCCTAATTATATATATATATATATATATATATATATATATATATATATATATATATGTATATTTGTATCCATGTGTGAGCTATTGAGACAATCTCTGTGCAACAGAGCTTATTAATATTCATGAAGCTTCAAAATAAGCCAATAACAGAGCATTTCATTCTAGGGAAAAATTCTAGGGTTGTAAATGGACCTGTAAAACCATTTCTGGAGATTTTTTGCCCTTTCCTATGCCATATACCTTCTATGTAGATATCAGAGAACAATTTAAAATATTGTATAAATGCATTCTATGGCACCTTTAAAATAAACTGGGGATCATGATTCTCTCATTATTCTGAAGAAAATAGACCAAAAAATCTAAACAAAATAATGTTATAAATTAGTGGTACTGGCAAAATGTTCATTGCTTAAGTCTTTTATAAAATATTTTCAAACTAAATAAACAAAATGTGTCAGTTTATGAGTGTCACGGGGAAGTGATGAGATCTGGGTCCCAATGGGGGGGGAAGAGAATTTATTAAATAAACACAAATAAACAAACTAACAAACAAAAGGCCAACACGGCAGAACACGACTTGAATACAAAACCAAAGATAAACAAAACGGGAAACACGGTCTAGGAGCCAGGATAAGTAACACAGAAACAAACCACACAGAAGACAATGCAGCCAGAATGATGAGTGGGAAATGAGAGTTCTTATAGTCCGGATAATCGTGAGCAGGTGTGAGTGTAATCAGTGCTAATGACAAGACAGGAGTGAACAATCAGGGAAGTGCAGTGCAAGGGGAACAGCGACCTTAGGTGGCTGAGGGAAAACCCCACAGCCCAGATCATGACAGTACTCCTCCCCATGGAACGGCTTCCAGACGTTCCACAAGTCTGGAGGGAGGGGCAACGGGGGAAGGCGAATCAGGGGGAGGGATGGCGGGTCAGGTCCGTGCAGCGGAGAACCGTGAGTGGACACCGCCGCCAGAGGAACGTCCGCGGTCACCACTGCGTCCGGAACAGAGAGCGCGGTCACTGCCACTTCCTGCACAGAGAGCGCGGTCACCCGCACGTCCGGAACAGAGAGCGCGGTCACCGGCATGTCAGGAACAGAGGGCGTGGTCACCGGCAGGTCCAGCACAGAGAGCACGGTCATCTCCGCGTCCGGAACAGAGAGCGCGGTCACCGCCACTTCCTGCACAGAGAGCGCGGTCACCGGCACGTCCGGAACAGAGAGCGCGGTCACCGGCACGTCCAGCACAGAGAGCGCGGTCAACACCATATCCGGCACAGAGAGCGTGGTCACAGCCACGTCTGGCACAGAGAGCGCGGTCACCGCCACATCCAGAACAGAGAGCACGGTCACCGCCACTTCCTGCACAGAGAGCGTTGTCACCGTCACATCCAGCACAGAGAGCACGGTCACCGCCACTTCCTGCACAGAGAGCGTTGTCACCGTCACATCCAGCACAGAGAGCGCGGTCACCGCCGCGTCAGGAACAGAGGGCGTGCTCACCGGCAGGTCCAGCACAGAGAGCACGGTCACCTCCGCGTCCGGAACAGAGAGCGCGGTCACCGCCGCGTCAGGAACAGGGATAGCGGACGCCGCCGCCTCGGGGACAACGCTAGCGTACGCCGCCACATCGGGAACAGAGATAGCGGACGCCGCTGCTTCAGGGACCGAGATAGTGGAAACACTTTCCGCGAAACAGCGTCTCCACCCCCACTGCAAAGCAGGAGCACTTCCGCACAGCCTCGGCGCTACAGACATCCATCGCCGCCAGGCAGGCGTATATGAATTCAAAACGAGCGGCCGACGCCGCCTCGAAGGACATCCCCCCCGCCTCGGGAACAGAGCAAGTGATCGCCGGCTCCTCAAAAATAATCCTCCCCACTGGACCCATCTTTGCTGGCTGCATTCTGTCACGGGGAAGTGATGAGATCTGGGTCCAAATGCGGGGGAAGAGAATTTATTAAATAAACAAAAATAAACAATGAACAAACAAAAGGCCAACACGACTTGAATACAAAACCAAAGATAAACAAAACAGGAAACACGGTCTAGGAGCCAGGATAAGTAACAAACCACACAGAAGACAATGCAGCCAGAATGATGAGTGGGAAATGAGAGTTCTTATAGTCCGGATAATCGTGAGCAGGTGTGAGTGTAATCAGTGCTAATGACAAGACAGGAGTAAACAATCAGGGAAGTGCAGTGCAAGGGGAACAGCGACCTGGGAAACCCCACAGCCCAGATCATGACAATGAGTCAGTGTCTTAATAAATAAAGACTTTCTTTTCGTTTCACTATTGATATTTCCTGAAGAAATGATTCAAACGTTCAGTTGTTGCCACCTCTTGGCGGAAGAGGATAGTGAATGTTGATGTATGCGTACTCTGTGGTGCTGGAGCACCAGTAATGTGTTTTTATATAAATATTTTGAATATTAATGTGAATATTTTTCAGTATATATTACTTTATTCTTTTGTGTTGCATTTTTTACTGTAAACTAATAGGTAGTGATGGTAGAATTTACCCATTATTATATATATGGGAAACGACTAATATACTTACGTAAAAACTTACCTTTTTTATGGGTTGTATTTAATACCCCCCAGAGTAATTTTTTTTTTTTTTTTTTTTTACAGTGAACATGTACTGTATATTGTCATCAAGCTGTCGGTTTTGCTGCTACATTGATTACAAATTTTTTTATTCACTACAGGAAAGAAGACACCAGCCCAGGAAAATTATGCCAGCTCATGTCCATCTCAAATAAATAAATAGGATTAATGCTAAACGTCACATGCAGAAACCAGAATTATCTCGTTTAGGTCTTCTGTATGTTACATATAGAGCTGTTGTACTTGAAATGCTTTGAAGAATGCATACCATAAGATAAGCTTAATTGATGTCTGTCATATGCGAAGAATGATATATACTGTATAGTGGTGGCCAAAATGATTAGAACACTAGTATTTCGCTGTTGCTTTCAAGAGGTTAAAACATATCTGTGATTGGTTTGCTCAAAACTGCAAAAAAAGAAGGGAAACAAATCTCTCAAAGAGCGCAAACAATAACTCACCGGATAGTTTGCCAAATCTGCAATAAATGCTTTTATTACAACTCCTAGTGATTTCGTTTGAGCTTCTAAAATCCCGTAGAACCGGACTGGCTCAACATTCAAATGGTAAAATATTATTATAGCAAGAAGAGACCTTACCTATTACACTCCACAATATAATCCTAAAGAGTTTCATATTCTTCAAATGTTGTCGCAAAACTTCACTTGGCTCCCTCTGAATTGAAGTACATAAAAACAAAAAATAAAAATAAAAATCAACAAAAGGCTAACAGTTTTGTACACTTTTGTATCCAGCCATACAGTGGCAAGCTATAGTATGGTACAGCATGTTTTTAGCCGTCCTAGAAAACAAGTCCTGACCTGCTGAAAAGCAACAGGAACCTACTTCCCCACTAGTAGGCAAAAACAAGTATGACAACTATGAGTTCACTGAGAAAGACAAGTCAAACTTACTTACTAAATTTTATTTAGCTAGTTTTTGCACACAGATTATTACGTACATTTAAAAGTATGGAATTAATTCTGAACTATGTTATGACGAGTTAACGCGCTTCCATCGGCTGTTCTACTGTTTCTCATTGTAAAGATCACGCCAGCAAACCAATAGGAGAATATAATGTGTAATTCCGTTACAGGGTTCGGTCTTAAATTTCATTTAAGATGGTCTTAAAAAGTCTCACTTGTTGATATCTGTAGAAACCCTGTAAGTATATATTTAAACCTTTTGCAAAAACACTTGAGATTTGGTACCTCCCATTTCACTTGATCTTTGCTGAGATGTTTCTACACCTTGATTGGAGTCCACCTGTAGTAAATTAAACCGTTTGGACTTGATTTGAAAAGGCACACACCTCATTATAAAAGGCCTCACAGCTGACAATGCATATCAGAAAGAATGCCAAACTTGAGAATGAAGTTAAGCTGAATGTTATGTTTCAGAGAGTTGAGTGCAAAAATATTATTCAGGAGAAGATAAATCAAGTATGGCAGAAAGAATGGGCAGGGGGAATTAACTGAAGACACTTAAAAAAAAAATACAGCCTACACTAAATCAAACATTAAATATAAATTAAGAGAGGAGGGATAGTGTGATCTCTAGATTAAGGCTGGGTCACTCCCTGCACATTGAATTATGGGCTGGCAATTGTTGGCAAGCATGGAGATGGCAAATGTACTTGTTGTGGGGAATCATATTCATATTTTAGAGCCTTTGAAACGATTTATTTTGAGTTTAAACTTTCTTGAATTCTTAAACTAAACTGAATATGAATTGGCTTTCTATGCAACATATTGCATTCTTAAAGGGATAGTTCACCAAAAGAAATGTTGGGAGCTGTTATCACCCGGCTCAAAATCACAACATAGAGAAGGCCTCATACCACAATAAAGACGAAGTATTTGTTTGAAAACAAATCAAGTTTAGGAAAAACAACACAAATAAAAATCAATAAATGATTGGAAATTGAATTCTCAATAAAGCTATGGAGGTGTGGAAGCTATGGGAATACAATAATCCAATCCCACTCTACACAAAAATGAGAGAGTGAGGCAAAAACCAGAAGCTTCTTATGTGATGCTCCTTCCAGAGCCAAAAAACATTGGACCCCATTAACTGTAGAAATTAATTTAAAAACCTTGTGAAATTTCCTTTGACTATTTATTTAATTGTTACACAGAAGAAAGTAAGAACATTGTTTTAGGATGGCAGATTTGAAAAATTAGTCCAGTACATAGAAACTGCATTGTATCTAATTAATACAGCTTTATTTTTGGTTAAAGGAATCCAGTTACACTGAGATATACAAAACTGCAGACATTTTAACTGAAATGTAACACAAGAATGTCTGCCAGGTGAATATCGTAAGTCTAATCACTTAAACAAACTACACTTACTACATATATAGTTATAGTGATTCTTGCCTTAAATGGACTGAGCTGTCTGGTTCCTGAATACTGAATGCAGGATAAAGTTCCTGGTCCTCAGGAAAATCTGCATCAAACATGTACAAGAGTTCAGGCTCTGAGTCTGGGCTCAACCTATAGAAGAAAACAGAACCAGCCTCCCGGTCCAGGAATACCCCGAGTTTTCTGATGGACTCTGTTTGAAGTGGTTTAGTTAGTGATTCGTTTTTTTTGTCATGAGCCACACATACTTTTTCTGAGCAACATAAACACCACGACATCTTATTGCGTCCCAGACGTACGGTGTCATTCGCACCCTTCCTTTTGATTCCCTTACAAGCCACACCTATGTGCACACCTGTCCCGATCACATCCACCGTAAAGAAGCAGCGTCCTGACAACGGCTGGCAGCACAGGACCTGGACGCACTTGTCAAATCTTTCATCATTAGCAGGAAGCTGTTGCTTCTCCCTCTTGCAAACAGCTACTGTGTTGTTCTCATTCAGATGCAGGTATCCGTTAGCTGTCTGAGGGTCAAAAGTGAGCGTGACAGCATCTAAAATCAAAGATCAAAAATTTTTAGCTTAAATATCTACAATCAGCATTAGCAAGAAGTTCCCATGTTGTCTCTAGCAGCACCATCTAAAACTACTTTAAACATATTATTGTTATTCTTTCATTATTGTAATGTGGGCAGGTTTTTATAAACTGTAAATTAGAGAAACATCATTTTTGCACTTCAATACATGTATCTGTCACACTGCTAGACCTTTTAAAATGAGATGTAAAAAGGTGTTAAACATGGTGAAGCAGTTACAGCATCTACAAATAACATTAATCTACATTTTAACCTACAATCTTTATGTCGAACCATGTTTAAACTCACATTTGTACAGTCCTGGTTGGTGACTGCAGACTCCTCCAGTGTAAATTCTAGTTAGAGTTAGATTTAGAGTTAGAGTTAGTATGGGTTAGTATGTTAAGACTAGTATCACATCATCGCACAATTATGGGAAACACATTTTCATGGGATTTAGTCGATGTTCATTCCAACCATCCACACAAACCAACACCAGATAAAAGCTAAATTACCTCAGTGAGGGCAGCCTGTCCTTCAGTTGGGGAACTTTCTTTTCCACGATGTTTCCAAGGTCATTATACCGCAGGTCCAGCTCTCTCAGACTGTCTTTCAACGACGAGAGCAACTTCACAACTCCTTCTTTAATCTGACAGCCTGAAAGTCTATAAAGCAAAATCAGATTTTTGTTTAGATTAATTACTACCAGTAATTTGAAAATACCAGTCAATTATCAAACCAAAAATGTCATTTTATGCTGTTTAAACAAAAGGTCACACTATAAAATCAACATTACATACTTCAGACACCGAACGTCTTTATAAATGTACTTGTTACAAACCCTGCCCGTGTCCTTCCGTCTGCTCACCACTGGAGGTTGTTTGCTCATTACATTGACTTTCATACATCACCCCGGACTACACTTCCCATCTCCCATTGCACAGACTGGTCTTTCACCCGCCACCAATCACCTAACGTGTGTATATACAAGCCCATGCAACCTTACAAAGCGTTCCTGTGTTTCATTGTTTGTATGCCCTGTCTGGTTTCTTCTATCTCCTGCCTGTCTTTTTGGATTACTCTTTTGTCTCGCCCCGTTGGATTACGTTTGCTACTGTTATCGACCCTTGCCTGTCTCATATTACTCTTGTGTCTTTATATCTGTTATATCTGTTTGCTGTTGCCCGACCCCCGCCTGTTTTTGACCATGTCTGTTTGTAATATAAATAAAGCTTGCAAATAAAACCGACCGTCTCACTGTAACAGTACTATATTCCAACACATTCTCACTTCCAACTCGTTACATATTGACGCTTGGTCAGGACCCCTTGGCGTTGCTTTTTGATGCTCAAGGTACCCCTTTAGCATCATATTTTTAACGCACAGGCCAGGTTACCCCTTTAGCGTCACTTTTTTGCTTTTAGTTGTTTGCCTTTATTTAATGGTTTGCATGCATTTGTGAAAATAGGAATCATTTGATATAAATTTATACTTTCATTGGAGCACCTAATCCCAAATGAATCCCCAAATAAAAATGGAGCGGAGCATTAGTTCAGCTGATTCACGTCTACTTAGAGGAATATGACACCAATCATAATTCCCTATATAAGGTCCTTTCAGTCATTATTCAGCAGCTATCACTTTCCTCAGGAGCTAATCACCCACCTCCATCCCCAATTCCCCTCCTTGTGTAGTAAAGACTTGACTTAGATTTTTTTTTTTTTTGTTAAGTCAGACCACTGAATTATGTTGTTAAATTAAATAATCACTTATAACATTAATGATATCTGCTACATTAATCATTAATATTGGTTCTGTTCTGTTTACCCTATAGGGGGGTTATTTATGCTCTCCCTGCTCCTATCCATGCTAGGCTGCATGGATGGGCAGGGAGTGTTTACCCAGAACAGAACCATACCCCTAACCTAAAATGTATGCTAATTGTAAGTTATCTGATGATAGTGGTCCTGACAGAAGTAGTCACAGGTATTTATTTCAAAAACTGACCATAAAAAGCTGTATAGAAGAATTACAAACAAGTCATGTTGCATTTCAAGTCTTCTAAAGCCATACGATATACTTTACACCGCGTTCCAAATTATTATGCAAATTGGATGTAAGTGTCATAAACACACAGTTTTTTGTTTTTCAATTAAACTCATGGATGGTATTGTGTCTCATGGCTCTTTGGATCACTGAAATGCATCTCAGACACCTGTGATAAATAGTTTGCCAAATGAGCCCAATTAAAGGAAAAGTACTTAAGAAGGATGTTCCACATTATTAAGCAGGCCACAGGTTTCAAGCAATATGGGAAAGAAAAAGGTCTCTCTGCTGCCGAAAAGCGCAAAATAGTGCAATGCTTTGGACAAGGTATGAAAACATTAGATATTTCACGAAAACGTAAGCGTGATCATTGTACTGTGAAGAGATTTGAGGCTGATTCAGAGCACAGACAGGTTCGTGCAGGTAAAGGCAGAATGAGGAAGGTTTCTGCCAGACAAATTCATCAGATTAAGAGAGCAGCTACTAAAATGCCATTACAAAGTAGCAAACAGGTATTTGAAGCTGCTGGTGCCTCTGGAGTCCCGCGAACATCAAGGTGTAGGATCCTCCAGAGGCTTGCAGTTGTGCATAAACCTACTATTTGGCCACTCCTAACCAATGCTCACAAGCAGAAACGGTTGCAGTGGGCCTAGACATACATGAAGACTCATTTTCAAACAGTCTTGTTTACTGATGAGTGTTGTGCATCTTTGGATGCTTCAGATAGATGGAGTAGTGGATGGAACATGTCCCAACAAGGCTGCGACCACAACAAGGAGGTGGCGTTTTTGGCCGGAATCATAGGGAGAGAGCTGGTTGGCCCCTTTAGGATCCCTAAAGGTATGAAAATGACCTCGGCAAAGTATGTAGAGTTATTGACTGACCACTTTCTTTCATGGTACAAAAAGAAGAACTGTGCCTTCCGTAGCAAAATCATCTTCATGCATGACAATGCACCATCTCATGCTGCAAATAATACCTCTGTGTCATTGGCTGCTATCTGCATAAAAGATGAGAAACTCATGGTGTGGCCACCATCCTCCCCTGACCTCAACCAGATTGAGAACCTTTGGAGCATCCTCAAGCAAAAGATCTATGAGGGTGGGAGGCAGTTCACATCAAAACAGCAGCTCTGGGAGGCTATTCTGGCATCCTGCAAACAAATTCAATCAGAAACTCTCCAAAAACTCACAAATTCAATGGATGCAAGAATTGTGATAGCGATATCAAAGAAGGGGTCCTATGGTAAGATGTAATTTGCCCAGTTAGGATGTTTTTGATTGAAATAGCTTTTGATTTCAGTAAATATGACCACCTAATGCTGCAAATTCAGCAAATGCCCATTTTCAGTTCTTTACAACCTATACAATATTTTAACTCTGTTGTGCATAATAATGTGGAACAGTGCATTTTCAGTTTTTTATCATTAGGAGGTTCGTTCAATAAAATTCGAATTATACCCTAATGGTTGATGACTTAAAAATTATACTGACTGTCATTTGCATTGACTAATTATGAAAACCAGAGAAAGATATCATTTGCGTAATAATTTGGAACACGGTGTAAATCGTTTTAATCACTGATCCCTTAAAAATCCTTTAAAGCGTTCACTTCTCATTCAAAATAATACTCCTTTGGAGGACCATGCAAATCAAAAAATTATGTTTACCCTGTGTATCAAAAAGTGATGCCAAATGTTTCTGATCAAGCATGAATATGTTACGAGTTGGGAGTGAGAATGTGTTGCATATTCTTATGCCCTTATAACATCTATTTAACTGCTTTTTAACTCACGTGTCTTGACCTTGATGTTTGCCATTAGTTTTACTTACTTCAGAACTTCAAGATGACACTTAGCACTCCGCAGCCCAGCTGAAAGGATTTTCACTCCTTCATCTTCTAGATGATTGTCACTGAGGTCCAGGATTTTCAGATTCAAATTTGATCCTGAAATCACATCCTTGATGAGCTCCATGTCCTGACTATGGAGATCGTTGTGGCTGAGGTTCAGCATCTGAATCTGGCATTTAGGATCACAGAAGGCCCTGGAAAGTTGCTTCAGTGCAGACAGTCCCAGACTATTGTGGCTCAGATCAAGATGAGTCAGGTGAGAGTTTGGTGAGGTCAGGAAAGGCACCAGGATATCACAGTGTTTCTCTGTAAAGCCGCTTCCTCTGAGCCTGTCAATATTTTTACAATTTTGCATGTAAATTTTGTCAGACTATTAAAATAGATTATGAAGATTTTTACAGATGTTTTTGTAATACTTACATAGCCTGTCTGAAGCATGTAATGGCTGGAGAGAATCTCTGAAATCCTTCTAAAGTGATGTTGAATTTCCTGAGGACAAACTCATCATGGTCTGTATCTGACATCAGAAACCGGAAAGCCAGAAGCGTGCACTGAAACAGTGTGAGGGTCTTTTTGGTCCGTGAGTGTTCGAGATCTGGCATCTGCAAAAAAGACCTGTCCTTGAGCTCCACGATGCAACGAACAAGACTTAAGCATCTCTCAGGGGACAGATCTTTCCTCCACAAACACTTAATGTACTTGGTCACCTTTTTGTGATCTTCTAAACTACTGTCTTCCAATCGAGGCAGGAGTCCTTCAAGTATTCGTCTGCTGGAATCACAAGAAATTCCGAAGAGAAAACAGATAAAAAGATCCAAGTGTTCGTTTGTGCTTTCCACAGCCACATCAATCACGCTTTTGAGAAAATCTGACAAGTTAGACTTTTGCCCCCTTTTTGCTTTAGTTAGTCCAAGGGACTCTTGATTTCCTGATAGAAATTCATGAAAAACAAACAAGGCTGCAAAGAATTCCTGGACACTGAGATGGACAAAGCTGAAAAGTTTAGTTCTGTTATATCCAAACATGCACTCAGAGACACGGATAATGATGCCAGGATATCGGAGAGCTTCATCAGGGGTGATACAGTATTTCCTCAAGTCTTCTTTACTGAACATGGAATTCTGTTCCTTCGGCTTCCAGTATGCCAACGCTGCCAGTTTCTTAATCAGTTCTTTGTGCTGTATGAGAGCATCTTCTTGTGACACGTTTTGCCCTTGATATTTGTTGTGGCTCAACCCAGTCTGAATGAGCAGATAGTGGATATACATTTCTGTCTGATTTGAGGGCATGTCCCTGTCTGTATTTTGACTTTTAATGATGGTTTTCAGAACAACCGATGAAATCCAACAAAAGAGAGGTATGTGGCACAATATCCACAGGCTCTTATGGGACTTCAGGTGACAGGTGACTTTTTGGGTTAGATCTGGATCTTCAAACTGCCTCATGAAGTACTCCTTCTTTTGTTCATCTATGAATCCTCTGATCTGCGTGACATATCCCTGTTTGAAGATCTCAGCTGGAAGCTGTTCAGCTGCCACAGGCCGGCTGGTGATCCACACGTGTGCGGATGGAAGTAGTTTTCCTCTTAGAAGGTTTTCTAGGAGGACATCCATTGTGGCTTTTTTAGTAACATCTGACAAAATGCTGGTTTGAAAGCTCAGTTCATTTTTATATTCATCCAGGCCATCTAAGATTAACAGAACTTTTCTATCACATATCCAGTCAGAGATTGGTTTCGCCTCATTGAACTCTGGGTAAAAGGCACAAAGCAGGTCAAACAGACTCTGGTTGTCTTCCTCAAGCAAGTTCAGCTCTCGGAATGGGAGCAGAAAAACAAGCTCTAGATCCTGATTGGCTTTTCCGCTAGCCCAGTCGTGGACAAACTTCTGCACAGTGACCGTTTTCCCGATTCCGGCAATTCCTTTTGTTAAAACAATCTTCATGGTTCTTTTTTCATCCAAGGGCGGTTTAAGAATTTCATTGTAGGTTATGACTGTCTGCCCTGATGTGTTTAAATCATTCATCGTCTCAATCTGCCAGATTTCGTGTTCTTTATCTTTGGGGTTCGAATCATCAATGATAAACAGTTGTGTGTAGATCTTATTTAGAGAAACTGACTGTTGTGCACTTCCCTCCAAAATCCTCTCAGACTCCTTCATCATCCTTAATTTAATCTTATTCTTTACGCTCTCAAGAATTTCTAAAAATCAGGACAAAGTCATGCGATTAACAGAAGATTTGCACTTGAACAGTTTTATTGAGCAAGAGTTTTGACATCTCTTTTCTCAGTCTTACCATTGTTGTTTATTGAGGTAGAGTGAGACACCTGTGGCTGGAAAAAAACATACACATCAATATAAACAGCATATAATAATATTACAAACAATATTACGGTATTTTAATGATCAGACACTCACCACATGTACGTTCACTGTAACATCACCAGCTATTTTGGCTCCTAGTATGTTCGGAGCAACTACTGTGCCACCGTTTTTCTGGTCAATTCTGAAGTTCTCATGATACTGGTCTGAATTTTGAATCGATGGTTGTGATGTAGAACTATTATTATTATGTTGTGGACCGTCGTTATGCTGTTGAAGTGTCATGTTTCCAAACTGTGTTTCAATGCTGTTACTATCTGTTTCAAAAATAAATATATAACCAAAATTGTGCAAATGAAGTAGCCTAAAGCTTATCCACCCAATAAGGCTTATTTTGTTCCACCTATTTTTTTTATCGTTAGAGTAGGCGCAGCCATTCGTAAAATGTATGGGTCTGGCTTCCGGTTTCACCCAGCTATTTTTAGCTGTACAAAACAGCTAGTTTTGCTGCCTGATACTGCAAAAATTAGTGTGCCTTACCATATTATTTTAATGTATTTTCTTAATTCTGAGCACACTGGTTTGTAGTGCAAACAGTTTTATCGTTTACTGCATGTTGTTATTCTTTTCGTTCTTTCTCTACAGCAGATAATGAATCATAAATCTCACCCATAGGCTTCCTCTTCTGCTTAGAAGAAAAAGGAGGATTAAAGATTTAGCATTTTCTAAAAACAAAATAAATTAGAAATATTTACTTTTCCGCCGTCTGCTTCTTGTTTCCATATTTATTCTCTTTCAGAGGGTCTTCCAACCTCCCAGTCGTTTCGCTGTGTTGGGACAAACAATTTATGATTGATTTTAACGTTTTATAATTAATGTTCACATTTGAAAACAAATAGCCTATATACATTCGTTTGGGATCTTTTAATGTTTTTAACAGTTTTATTTTTTTTAAGAAGTCTTTCATGCTCACCCACGCATTTATCAAAAAATAAAAATATAAATAAATAAATAAATAAATAAATAAATAAATAAATAAATAAATAAATAAATAAAAATTACCAGAATTCCCGGCCGATCTATTTTTTGCCCGCGGGTCAAGGGCTGTTGTTGTCATGCCACTGTTGAAATATGGATGCTGTCCCTTGGCTGCCTGCACTCACAGCAGCCCCACTCTTTTTTTATTCTACAGCACCAGTCTTTTTATTTATTATTTTCTCGCAGCCTGCAGGTTGAGGATGACATAATTATCGTTTGACCCCCCCGACAGGGGCACCTTGCTCCAAAAAAGTTGTTGGAGATCTGCAAGCAAAAAATAAGAGATAAAAAAAATGGATAATAGAAAGCGCAAAGGCGGCGTAAAAAGACCAGAATTAAAAAAAATGGTCTAGAAAAATGCAATGAATTACAAGGCTGTAGAGAGCAGTGCACTACTGCAGACTTATATCTACTGAAGTTTTAAGTACATTATTTTAATACATTCGTAAACTAAAGTGGGCGGTTTATGAAGCTTCAGGGCTGAAAATGAGTCCCACTCCGGCCCTCTTAACCCTTGTGTGACCTTATGGACATTTGTCCATTTCAGTTTTGTTTTTTGTTATAAGTGTGCCTGTGTTCATGCCAACTACATAAATCTTGGCTCAGGTGTGTATATTTATTGAAATTTTTATATTTCACCCTCATTTCCTTCAAAAAAATCAATTTTACCCTCCGTAAAAAAGTACTCACACTCAGGACCTTAAGGACAAAAATGTCCACATTGAAACCCATTAAAACTGCAGTTTTTTAACCCAGGGTCATTTGACTATAAAATGATGCAATGTTTGCTAATAGGCATTCATTCTATCAAAAAGGCTTCAAATTTTATATTTTTACCATTTTTTACTAGATTGTGCCTTTTTTTTTCTTTTCTCAAATTTGGCATATAAAAGAAATACTTGCTTTTTGTGTTTTCTGCTTATGCATATTACAGTCTATTATAGAGTCAATTGGAAAAATAACGCAGCTATAATTGTGTGGGTATGTTGGTGAGGATGTCAGAGTGTGGTTTGCATGTGTTTACTGAATTTTATGGGTGATATTAGTTTAAAATAAAT
>NC_133367.1:18135831-18158847 GCF_049309525.1 Garra rufa | reverse complement strand
ATGTTGGCTGTGGTGGCATAATAAAGTTTATGTTGTGATTATTTTGTCCCAATCCCTTGCTCAGTTGATACATTTTTTTTTGGCGGCTTTAGAAATTAAATCACAAATCGAAATATTTCGAATCTTAATATTTTTATACGCATGAACAGGAGAAGGCTACTTTATTTATAAACCTATCTGATATAACAGAAGGCAACATAAACGAAAGACATTTTAAATGTTAGCTCAAGTAAAAATCTTTACAAAATCAGGTTAGGCCGGCCACTTTTTTTTTTTTTTTTTTTTTTGGTGTTTTTGCCTTTATTTCGTTAGGATAGTAGATTAATGCCAGGAAGCAAAGTGGGAGAAAGAGAGGGACGGGAACGGAAAGGCCCAGGAGTCGGAATTCGAATCAGGACACCCGGAGCGCGACGCGCTGTCAATAAGGCTATGGCGCTACAGCTTACCCCAGTTTTAAAGTGTACTCTGATCAATAATTAATGAATATGAGCTATATATCTGAACATGTATGCAGCAAATTGAAACATTTTATCACCGTGAAGCCAACTGAACAAATTTATTAGACCACCGCTCGACGTTTGTGCCACAGAAGCCCCAAAAAAGTACTAGACTACCAAAATCATTTTTAGTAGCCTAATGTTTCTGTCCACCAGTATGTGTTAGCTCTTTAGTCACATAACGCTAAATTATTATTATTGTTGGGACTGAATGGATTTAAAGATAGATTGCACAAAAGTGCCACTTTTGGGTAGTCAGTAAATACATAGCCTTTAGAAAAGTGCACAAAGCAAGAATTCAAGTTGTTGTCAAGCCCAAAGAAGGTCATACTAAATAAAATATTTATGCGTTTTTTTTTGTGTGTGTGTGTGTGTGTGTGTGTGTGTGTGTGTGTGTGTGTGTGTGTGTGTGTGTGTGTGTGTGTGTGTGAATAAAGACTAGTTGTTTCAGTTTGTGATTTGGCTAAAAATGCTAACACAATTTTTAGTTTCAAACGGGTAGTTTGATAAGTGGTTTAAAAAATTTGTTAAGCACTGTATATAGCTATAGATTTGTGAGGATTGTTTACGCTCTGCCCCTTTCTTGATTGCCAACGGCTGCAAAGTATCGGATTCACACATCGATGGGTGATGCAGTTTCATTTCAGCTGAAGAGAAAGAGTTGACAGTATGCTCCTAGTTTGAGTAATATATGGGCGGCATCAAAAAGAAAAACAAACAGGTTCACGTCCGTTGATTCACGCAGGGGAAAATAAAAAACTTTCAGCAAAACAGTACGTTCTAATGAAAGGGTAGGTATATACACCCTGTGGTCAAGACGTTTGAGAATACATTGCTTGTTTTACCATAGAAAATTTACAGTATTTTTAAAGTGCCCCGGCCCAGTTGGCCATATAATTATTTTAACTGGCTTATGTTTATATTGGTGATCTTAATCAAAGTTCTGATAACTAAATAAAACGCTGTAAACTGTGTGAAATAAAAGCACAAAGATACAGAAATTCTTCCAGAACAAAACTGTACACGTACATTCCCACATAAGATAAGAGATTTGTACCACTAATGGACAATAACATGTACAAAATTGAATGAAGTCACACTTGTGATGATCCCGGTCAAAAATGACCAGCCTACAACTAACTAACCAACTAAAAATGGATTAAATAGAGATATAAACCTCTCATTATGCTATATTATCATTGTATATCGTCATATATTGCTATATCTAATTATGCTATACATATTTGATTTGATGCAAAGTACAAAGCTTTAAAATATTTTCACAATTAAAGAAAAAACTTTTTTTTTTTACTTTTAAAATTTCTAATTAAGACATCCACCTTTTTTTTTCCATAACAGTGGGCGTGGCTATTTATAAATATAATATCTGGATTTACAAAACAGCTTGTTTTGCTGCTTAATTGCAAACTGGTGTGTCTTACCACACTATTTTAATGTATTATCTTAATTGTTAACACACTAATTTGTAGTGCAAACAGTTTAGCCTACCGTTTACTGCACTTTTTTTAGCTGCTACAAATGGAAGTCTCATACATTCACAGAAAATGGCTTCCGCGTTGAAAAATAAGATAAATAGGGTAATATTTTGGATAAATCAGAGATGGCCCACTTTACTGATGCGAAAAATGATTGATTCGGAGTCCGACGGGTGGGGTTAAAAATGATTATACAATTTATTTAAATAGTTTCAGATAAATTTAATATATTTCAGAAACGCAATATAGACCACAATCCAGTCAATAGTCATAAATGAAAGATTAACACAATTAAGAGTCCATAAATCCATTGATTAGGAATAAACATTGATTTCAATGTTATATTAATAAGCCAATTCAAATCTGTCAATAATAGTGTACTTCTTTGAGAAAATATACAAATGCAAAAATTATAAGAAATACTGCAATATTTAATAATTAATAATATTAAAAGTTGAGAATTCCATAAAAGCCAAATTGCAATTAATAAAGTCAAATTTAGTCAAATGCTAATATCAAATCTGAGAAAAATAAGTCTAATAGAAAATTAGACCGTTTCAGGTGCACCCAGAAGAAAGTTGAGATCGGCGTAAAGGAGGTTAAGAAGTCTGAAGTCTCCGATCTGTCCAGAATAAAATTGTAAGACATTTTATACCCTAAAACCAGACAACTCGAAGTCTGAAGGCCAAAGTCAGTTGAAAATACATCAATACATCAACTCTTGAATAAACTCGTGATTAGTAATTATAAACTTGCTGAGTGGACGTGCAGTTTCATTTCTCCTTTTTTGTTTAATTTATATCTAGAGACATTGAGACGTGTTAATGTTAATTAAGTACCAAGAATAAGCGTTTTGCGGAACTGTGCTTCGGACATCACACACATAGATTAAGATGGAATAATACAGATGAAACATATGCTTCGAAGGATGAATAAAGCATTCAGCACTATATTGAGTAGCTTAGTCAATAAGACATAACCAAACTTCTAATATTTCAAGATGATTGTTAATATGTGTTAATATTTCTATATTTTGATTAAGAACGCAATACTCACATCTCTGTCACACCTTGGTTCCTGTCTGTTGATTTAGTTCCTCATTTGTTCCCATGGTTATTCATTAATTGCTACACACCTGTTTCAGTTCTCCCTAATTACCCTTCCAGTATTTAAGTCTTGCGTTCTCCCCATTTCCTTTGTCTGCTATTATTTGTTACATGTGTTTGGATCTACCCTGTTCGTCATCGTGTATTTGTCAGTGTGAACTTTATTAAAACACCGATTCTTTGAACTCCCTGCCTTTTTCTCCTCCGTTCTACCGCCAGACCGTTACAATCTCAGCTCGTGATCAAAAGTGTTATTAATTTGCATATTTGTCCACCAACCCAAACTTTAAAAAGGCACATTTACTAAGAAGTACTTCTTGTTCTTGTTCTAAGAATCTGTGTCTTGTTGATTGTAGATATGATAAAATGTACGAAAATAGGATAGCTACATAGCAACAGCATACAGTCTCATGTCATGTCTCAAAAGGTCGGTCAGGGCAAAACTGTTAGAGCATTGAATACATATTCTAAAAAAAAAAAAAAAGATTAATGATATAAATATAATAATTCACAAGACATATTCATAATACAGTTAATAATGCATAATCTTACAAATGAATATGCAAATTCTTGTTAATTTCATAAAGTTGACGCATCATGTAACAAACCAGCTTTACCTGAATTCACCCCGAGAAATAAAGGGACAGAGCATCAGAAATGAGCGATCCCTATTATTTGCTCAAAAAATGGAATAATTCAACTCCACAATTGATTCAATGACAGCTGTCACAAATAGTGATGGGGATTCTATTAAGCTATTATGATTTTATTTACAAGTGATTCATACAGCAGATATTTAGGAAATAAACAAACAAAAATGGCACAATAGCATTGGCATATTACTGTCACTATTTATATCAGAGTAATTTGAAAAGTGAATAATCTGTATAAATGAATAATTAGTATAACTGACTCATTCAAAATACATTTAAAGCAAGGTAACAGCATTTACTGAGCAAATTAAGCAGCAGTTCTTTGACGACAGCCTGAGTGGCAGCTTTAGCACTAAAATGAATGACAATAAACACGTTTAACCATTGTTGACTAGTAGGTAGCACATTCTTCTTACGATGCAACAAGTACATCAAGTGTTATAGGAAGTGTTCCCGGTTCCGGTTGACCTAATTAATGCAGCCTAACAATCCTTTAACAGATTTGGAGTATAGAAATGTGTTAAATGTAGGCCAGGTTAAAGAGATGGGTCTTTAATCTAGATTTAAACTGACGGAGTGTGTCTGCCTTTCCGAACAGTGTTAAGTACAGAGTGTTTAGCAAGATTTTCAAATCTATACAATATTTAATGGGGAGCCAGTGCAGTGTTGACCAGGCTAATATGGTTATACTTTCTGGCTCTAGTAAGAACTCTAGCTGTTGCATTTTGGACCAGCTGGAGTTTGTTTATTAAGCATGCAGAACAACCACCCAATAAAGCATTGCAATAATCTGTCCTTGAAGTCATGAATGGATGAATTAACATTTCTGCATTTGACATCAAGAACATAGGTCATAATTTCGATATATTATTGAGATGAAAAAATGTGGTTTTGCAAATGCTAGAAATGTGGCTTTCGAACGAAAGATTGCTATCGAATAGCACACCTAGGTTCTTAACTGATGACGAAGAATTGACAGAGCAGCCATCGAGTATTAGACAGTGTTTTGTTATTACATGCAGAGGTTTTAGGTCCAATAAGTAACACCTCTGTTTTTTTTTTTTTTTTTTTCAAAATTTTGCCGTAGGAAGTTACTCGTCATCCAGTTTTTTATATCCACTATGCATTCTGTATGCAGTCAGTTTTTCAAATTGGTATGTTTCACCAGGCCGTGAATATAGAGCTGAGTATTATCAGCATAACAGTGAAAGCTAGTACTATGTTTGCTGTTGATATCTCCCAAGGGTAACATGTAAAGCATAAAAAATAAATGGCCCAAGTACTGAGCCTTGAGGTACTCCATACTGATTGATATGATACCTCGTCATTAACTGCCACCAACTGATGGAGGTCAGATAAGTACGATTTGAACCATGCCAATGCACTTCCACTAATGCCAACATAATTTTCAAGTCTATTCAAAAGAATGTTGTGGTCAATAGTGTCAAACGCAGTGCAAAGATCCAGCAGCACTAATAGATCGGAAGATAAGAGCTGGTCAATTGTAACTCAAATAAGAGCAGTCTCAGTCTTATTTGAGTTCCTTCTTACAGAAAAATGGTAAATTTCCAGTCAGGAATTAGACTGAATAAAGGCAGATGATGCCATACCTAAACAAAGTTAACTGATGAAGAGATATTTAGTCTCACTGATGAGAAAATTGGAGACCACACAGCTGTAGTTGCTGTTATCCTTATAATCAAGTAATTAATGAGGTATGTTAGGACAATAAGACAATACAGGACAATCACATAGAGAAAAATGAGTAAATGTAAAACTGACCTCCCAAGAGCCATAAAACAAATAGCAAGTGAGTCACATTCTGTCAAAGAACAAATGAAATGGGTTGTTTGATTTAGGAAGTAAAATAACCACAGCAAAGCATATTAAAGCTTTGCACGCCTATGAACGGATGTCAGCACAAGGAAGTACTGCTGCACAGCTCTCATCTTTGACCTTTTTCAGAATTATGCAACTTGTAACTTGCATCACAGTCTCATCAATCTGCCTCTCTCTGGGCTGTGCTGGAGAAAAGAACAACACACCGAACAGTAAGCAGACAATAAAACAAATGTGTTTTATTTTATCAACTAACACATTTTGTCATGTAATGCAGCCCGGTCACATCCTGTACACAATTTGTGGAGTAATGACCTACTTTCACTATTCAGAGGGCGGGACGACCTGCATTTTTGCGTCTAAGCAAGACATGTTCAACTCTAGTTAATAATATTAAATTATGAAACTCATGCATATGTTTCTTGAAGCCAGGTTCTGCACCTGACGCACAGAACGAGTGCTCAACTTCACTGATCGACCCTTGCAAGGCCTGTTCCGAATGGAACCCATCTTGGAAAACCTCTGTATGACCCTGACCACTGTAGTGTAACTCTGTTTCAGGATGTTACTGAACCTCTAATAGCCTTGGCCATCTTTGTGGAGAGCAACAATTCTAATTCTCAAATCCTCAGAGAGTTCTTTGCCATGAGATGCCATGTTGAACATCCAGTGGTCAGTATGAGAGAATTGTACTTGAAGCACCTAATTTTAACTGCTCTAAAACAAGATACACAACTTTGTGTGGTCCTGTCAAGCAGACAAAAACATAAACATGATGAGCAGGACATGTGGCTGTGCATGGTTAAACAACATACTGCTATCATCACTTAGGGTGTACTCACTTTTGTTGCTAGCTCTTTTGACAATAATGGCTGTATGTTGAGTTATTTTCCGTGGACAGTAAATCTATACTGCTATACAAGCTTCACACTGACTACTCTAAAATATATCTAAGTTTAATGTCTATAGTATTGTCCCTTGAGAAGATATATTAAAATGGCTTCTGAAATGTGGGGGGTGTGCTCACTTTTGTGAGATACTGCACATACACAAGTGAATGTTTAAAAACTGTTCTACATGAAGGTGCTCAACAATTTGCATTTGATTGTTATATGATAAATTATCAAGAAATCCCTCCACCAGCCTGCCTCATTTGTGCATCCTGCTGCCATCATCCTGCAGTTAAACGACATACACACAACCGGCTCCTTAATCAAACACACCTGATTAAAATTTTCCATTTAAGGAAAAAACCTCAGCAGGAAGGAAAACCTCAGTAGTTGAACAGGACTTGATGGCAAAGTCAGGTTGGCACATATTCTTTAGATGACAAATCTGTGAAATGTCAGCGCTTTGCAAACTATTACAAGAATATATATTTGCTTTGACTTGGTTTGTCTTGTTGACTATACTTTTCTGATTAGACAAGCTGAAGATCAGTCATTTTATTTATATTCCACTTATTATAAATGGCACATTTATGTTACGCCACCCACTGACAACATTAGAAAGCTTCAAATATGCAAATATAGGCAATTACAGTTGGAAAAATGCAAGCTTTGTTTACAAATGCCTGCAGCAAGTATACATTGTCAGTTAAACACATTCATTAATTCCAGCTAATCTCACAATTTAATTTGCATTGAATTTGCATTTCAAAACTGCCTCAATTCAGCGTGGCATGGAGGTGATCAGTCTGTGGCACTGCTGAGGTGGTATGGAAGCCTCGGTTTCTTTGACAGTGGCCTTCAGCTCATCTGCATTTTTTGGTCTCTTGTTTCTCATTTTCCTCTTGACAATACCCTATAGATTCTCTATGGGGTTTAGGTCTGGTGAATTTGCCGACCAGTCAAGCACACCAACACTTTTGGTGCTTTTGGCAGTGTGGGCAGTTGCCAAGTCCTGCTGGAAAATGAAATCAGCATCTTTAAAAAGCTGGTCAGCAGAAGGAAGCATGAAGTGCTCTAAAGTTTCTTGGTAAATGGGTGCCGTGACTATGGTTTTCAAAAAAAAAAAAAAAACACAGTGGACCAACAGTTCTCTCGGTTAGTTGTGCATCTTTTTCTTCCACACTTTTCCACACAGCTTCTTTGGCAATGATTGTTTGTGGCTTATACCCTCCTTGTGAAGGGTGTCAATGATTGTCTTCTTGACAACCGTCAGATCAGCAATCTTCTCCATCATTGTGTAGCCTAGTGAACCATACATTTACAGATATTCATTTAGCAGATGCTTTTATTAAAAGCGTCATGCAGTTGGGGAATATATCAAGCGATTCATCCTAACGAGGCAGAACGACATGGGAAGTGCTCATAATACCATATCAGGCATTGTTTAGATGAGTACAAGCTAAAAAGGGAAGAATAAGAAAAGAGGAGAACAAAGGTTAATTATTAATTTTTTTTTAAATGTCAATGAGTCTACAGTCCAGATATGGAAGATCGTTCCACCAGGCAGGAACGGTGAATGAAAATGTAACTGCAGCCTGGAGCAATGGGCGTGCCGAAAGGTAGGGGGCGTGCCAAAAGGTTTCTTATTGGTCTCGCCGAAAAGTAGGGGCGTGCCAAAAGGTTTTGCGAAAACTGCCTGCATGGCGCGGGTTACTGACGTCATCACCACGGCAAGTTTAGGTTATAGTTTCGCTATTTCATTACTATTACTTTGTTTTAACATTTTATTATATATTCTTATTTTTACATATTGTAGTCTTTTACAATAAAAAAGTTTTACAAAACCTATAATATATAGTAAATATAGTAATCAAAAACAAATTACAACTAATTTTAGGATACAAAAGCCTCTTAACACACTAGCTGTTCTTAGCTTAAAGTAAATTAAAAGTTGTATTTATTAACATTAATGCACTGTGAAGTGAACAAACAATGAACAGCTGTATTTGTATTAACTAATACTAACAAAGCTTAAAAAACACTGTAACAAATATATTGTCCATAGTTAATGTTAGTTAATTCATTAATTTTAACAAACAAAACCTATTGTAATATATTACCCTGAAAACAATGTTTTGCTTGATAGAGAAAACTAGTTAATAAAACACCACAGAATTGAAAAATTAGTCAAGTGTTTAGTAACTTTCTGCTAAATGACAACCAATTTAGCAAACAGACACAGCTTTATTCACACAAAAAAATATTAAAATTTTATTTGTCACATATAGTCATACACAGTATGTTATGAAGTGAAATGCTAGAAATATAGAGAAATATGGATTAATTTACATTATGTACAATATAGAATAAAATAACAATAAAATAGTAGAAAAAAGTAGGAATGGGTATAATAAATATACAGAAAATTGAATTGTAGTAGCAGTCCATTGAACAGAAGCCAGCTCTTTGTCTGAATAGAATGCTGTGAAGTCCCCGTTCTTTCCATTGCCACTGTATCCAAAGGTGTTTTTGTAGATGTATCCACAGCAAGCGCACCTGGTGAGCTCAAACTCCACTCTGTATTCTTTCCTCGCTTCTGGACTGACAGATTTCAATTCTGAATTAATGCAATAAACTTTATATTTATTTTTAAAAACCTTGTTTAGTTAATAAAATAGTTAAATATATTTATACAGCTCTTTTTACCATACCAAGTTGTGTCAAAGCAACCTTACAGTATTAAAATATTAAAATAGGACAATAGTGTGTCAATAATGCAAAAGTTGCAAAGTCAAATTGAAGAGGACTCATCTGGACTCATCTTCCCATGGCCTTGCACCAGCGCCCGTTTAGGCTAGGAGTTATTTCCTGTCTCCTGATGATCTGTGTCTGGAGCAGCTCATCTAGTTGACACGGTATCCGCTGACATTCGGCTGTAGGTGCTGATCCACCATCTGCTCTTGATTTGGACTGGATCCGGGGGACTGCAATGACCATCTGATCTGAATACGGACTGGATCTGGTGGCTATGGTGACCTGGGAATAAGAAACAAACAGACTAATATTAATGTAGATGCAAAAGTTGCAAGATGCTAAATTTTGCCACAAAGTCAGATTGGAGAGAACACATCTGGTTTTCACAGTATACATACAGCCAGGCAAAGTTGGCTTTTCTTAGAAAACTCTGAAGGTTGAAAACTATAACATTTAAAATAACAATTAGTAATATTTATAAGTTTAAAAATGACACATTCAGGCCAGCATATTTAGATGTGCATTAACTGATTAGTGCAGCCAAAATTTTACCAAAAGAAAGTAAAATGTATACATATTGGCTATATATATATATATATATATATATATATATATATATATATATATATATTTGATTGCTTGATTTCATTTCAATTACTTTAGTTGCAATTATGAAATGAATTGTTTCTCATTTTTCCAGACCTTGCTTTTATTCATATACACATATATATATATATATATATATATATATATATATATATATATATATATGCACACATTTACATTGTTTTTATATTTAACATTGTGTTGTTAACCCACTGTACTTGCCAATATAAGTCTTTAACCTTATATTGATCAACAGTAACGTTAAACTGATTCCTAAAAGCTGCAAGATATAACGCAAAGTAATTTGCATTAGAATAAGCTATCGTAATATAGATAATTACGTTATATAAAGCATAGATAAACATGATGAATTACACCATATCTTAACACCGCCATCTTCTCTTGTCTAAATGAAGTTACTTATGCTTAACGCTTCTTCTTCTTCTTCTTTTGATTTTATTGGCGGTTGACAACCAGATTTAAAGGTGTATTACCGCCACCTACCAGACTGGAGTGTGGAACAGTAGATGACAATACAAAAAAAAAAAAAAAAAAAAAAATTATAATCTATCCATCAGACCTGTGTTTTTCAGATAATTCATGAGATATTTGACAACATCCTGGGAACTTCCTTTTAATAGATTCTGAATATTAATATTTTCACTGTTATTCTCTAGCATTTTAAACATTTCTCTTCTTTCTTCCTCATATTGTCTACACTCTAATAGTACATGTGTTACTGATTCCATTACTTTACAGTTTTCACATAAACCTGTTGGATGCTTGCCTATCATGTGCAGTGTCTGATTTAGTCCATTATGCCCTAATCTAAGACGGGTGAGCAGAATCTCTTCCTTTCGGTTTCTGCCCCTTATTCTGCCTTCACCAACTTTTTCCTGGATATTATATAAATGTCGACCCACATCATTAAAATCCCAGTATTGTTGCCATTTTCCCATAATTCTGGATTTAATAATACTCTTTCCTTCAGCTTTACTTAAAGGGACATTTAAATCCACAGTTTGTCTTCTTAATGATAATTTAGCCAGCTTATCAATGGCTTCATTTCCCTCAATTCCTACATGTGCAGGGACCCAAACAAATCCAACATTCAAGCCCTTCTCATGCAAATTAAAAATGACTTGATGAATTTCATTAATAATATCGAGTCTGCATGATTTAAGAGTTTTAATACTTAAAAGAGCTGACCAGCTGTCTGTTGCAATTACGGCACCATTCACATTATTTTCCTGAATCCAGTTTAGAGCTGTTAAAACTCCCACAAGTTCTACTGTATACACTGATAAGTTATCTGTAGTTCTTCTAATTATAGCTAATTCATATTGAGGAATATATATTGCCATTCCTGTGCGTCCTGTCTCTGGATCTTTAGATCCATCTGTAAAAATCATTAGTTTTCCCATAAACTGCTCTTTAATATAATTTTGTGCTAAAACACCTTTTGGTATCTGTAGGCAATTATCCCTTATTTGATTTTGAATGTTTAAGTCTATTATTGGCATCCTGAATAACCAAGGGGGGGTATCTGAAAAACAAACTGTTGAGCAGTATTGCTGGTTACACAGTCCCTCATTCTCTGCTTTTATATCTCCATCCAAAGCTTCTAACATTATACTTACTGTGCTCCCAACACTCCTGTAAAATATTTTTGGTAGGGTGAGAACTATTATGGCCTTTCAGATTTAACCAATATGTTAACATAAGTTTATGTCTCCTTATGCACAGAGGCATCTCTCCGGTTTCTACTTGTAATGCCACTATTGGTGACGTCTTAAAAGCTCCACTGCATGTTCTTAGCGCTTGCGCCTGCTCCACATCCAACTTCTTAAGGTGGCTATCTGCAGCCGACATATAGGCTACACACCCATAGTCAAACGAGGCCCTCATAATAGCCTAATAAATATTTATCATTGATGTTCTAGTTGCTCCCCAGTCTTTTCCAGCTAAACATCTTAAAAGATTGTTAATTTTCTTGGTTTTCTCTTTTATTTTCTCTATATGCTGTTTCCAAGTTAACTTTTCATCTAGAAGTATTCCAAGAAACCTAACAACTTTGACTTGCTCAAGAGTTTGGCCATATAGCTTAAGAGTTATTTCTTTATGTCTTCTAGAAAAACAGATAGTTTGCGTTTTAGTTATTGATAGTTTAAAAGCCCATTTATTTGCCCATTGCTCTACCTTTAATATTGCTTCTTGCATTTTTTTCTCTATATACCTCAAATTCCGCCCTCTAATCCACAGGGCCCCATCGTCAGCATATAGAGATTTACCTATACTTGCATCAATTTCATCAAAAATATCATTTATCATGACATTAAAAAGCACTGGGCTGCATACACTGCCCTGAGGGATTCCGTTTTCCACATGATATATTTCTGAATATTCAGTACCTACCCTGACTTTTATGGTCCTATCAGCAAGAAAATTTAAAACCCAGTTGTACAGCCTGCCTCCCACACCTAATTTATCTAACTTAATAAGCAATCCTTCTTTCCATAACATGTCATAGGCTTTTTCTATATCGAAAAACACTGCTACCACTATTTGCTTATTTACCTGTGCTTTCCTGATTTCTGATTCCAGGATTAATACCGGATCCATAGTATTTCTCCCTTTGCGAAATCCACTTTGATAAGGTGATATCAAGTTTCTTGTTTCTAAATAATAAGTTATCCTTTCAGTTACCATTCTTTCCATTGTTTTCCCTAATTGCGACGTTAGCGCTATAGGTCTATAGTTAGTGGGATCTGAAGCATCTTTCCCAGGTTTAAGTATAGGTACTATAATAGATTTTTTCCATTCTACTGGGATTTTTCCAAAGTCCCAAATTTTATTAAATAGCTTGAGAACAACATAGAGAGAATTGTCTTCCATGTGAGCCAACATGCTATAACACACGTCATCATTCCCTGGAGCTGACTGCTTAACATTTAAAATTGCCCTTTTTAATTCAAACAAGCTAAAAGGTACTTCCAAACTCATATTTGTTGCTGCTTTTCTAACATTTACTTTAGGATTCAAAGCAAGTGTATTTTCTCTAGCTTTTTTAACTAATGCAGATAAGTTTTCTGAGCTGTATGTTTTTACTAAAGTCTCAGCTAGAAGTTCTGCTTTTTCTATATTACTAACAGCTGTTTCCTTTCCACTTATCAATACTGGAATTACATAGCTCCTCCTAATTCCACTCATTTTCCTAACCATACTCCAGATATCCGATAATAAAGTTTCTCTTCCTATACTATTGCAATACTGCCTCCAATAGTTCCGTTTAGCTGATTTAATTGTCTTCCGAACTACTGCCTGAGATTTTTTGTACTGGATTAAAGTTTTCAATGAATGATGTTTCCTTAACTGCCTAAATGCTTTGTTCCTCTCTTTAATAACTTTACTACAAATTTCATCCCACCATGGCAC
Source organism: Garra rufa (assembly GCF_049309525.1). Lineage (NCBI taxonomy): Eukaryota > Metazoa > Chordata > Actinopteri > Cypriniformes > Cyprinidae > Garra > Garra rufa. The sequence goes on along the minus strand of NC_133367.1, from coordinate 18,145,571 downwards.
AATTTTATTCCCTCCCTTACTTGAACTTTTTGGAATTGATTCTTTTGCCGATTGTATAATAATTTCTACTAACTTTTTGTTAAATTCATTTTCGTCTAATGCACCTTCATTATTCAATTGTTCATATTTATTTTTACCTACTTCTAGAAACAATTCCCAGTTTGCCTTATTTAACTTCCATCTAGATATTGTTTTAACCTCATCTAGAGGAAATTCAATTCCTATTCTTATGAAAATTGGAAAGTGATCGCTTCCAACTGGTGCTTCTTTGAGCACCTCCCATGTAGAAATTCCTGCAATGTTGTTTGATACTATAGTTAAATCTATCGCACTTTCTGTATTCTGACTACTATTATACCTTGTACCTGTTCCTTCATTTAAACATACTAATCCATTTTCCTCTAAATATTCCTCTATTGCTACACCATTTGCATCAATCTTCTTACTGCCCCATATTACATTATGTGCATTAAAATCCCCACACCATACTACTTTACCTTGAATATCCCCAACTACATTATTAAGCATACTAGAATAAATTCTTTTACATGGGTTATAATAATTTATCAATATAATATCCTCCTTTCCTGCCCAAATTTTAATTACTATTGCTTCATTTTCTTTATCTATACTTACTAATTTATATTTTACTCCGTTCTGTACAAAAGTTGCCACTCCACCCCCATTTCCATTTTCCCTATCCCTTCTAATTGATGTATATCCTTGAATTACAAAATCCCACTGTGGTTTGAGCCACGTTTCCTGAATACAAATTATATTAGGTTTATTCTGTAAATTTAATAGAAATTGTTTTATCTCTTGGCCATTAGCAACAAGACTTCTTGCATTTAACTGCAAGATATATACTACCATCCAGCTACATCACCCACTGATTGACGCTGAGTATTAGAAATACCCCCAGCTAACATACCCTCCACAGCTTCCCATCTTAATCCTTTTATCCCAAGAAACTTTTCTGCTGCTTTTACTATTATCTTTATTTTTTCCGTCTTCTTATCTGTTTGAGCTGAGCAATTTATAACCTCGACCATAAATAGTACAAAGTCATTTCTTCCCATGATTAACGAGTCTTCCCTTATTTTATTACATCCATTGCACGATCTCGTAGTACAATTTTCCGTGCTCACTTTTTCTCTACATGTCCTTTCTGTCTTTTGGTACACTTTCTTGGTAGCCTCAGCATAAGAAATCCCTTGTGAGTACTTAATTTTTTGAATCTCAGCAGCTCTCATGCTGGCTTCACACCCTCGAAAAGCAGAACTGTGCTCCCCTTCACAATTGCAGCATTTAATTTTGGCCCCTCTTTCACATTTTCCATATTCATGATCACCAGCACATCTTCCGCATCTTTGCCTACCCTTGCACACTGCCGCTATATGGCCGAACTTTTGGCATTTAAAGCATCTCAGTGGTGGAGGAGTATAAGGTCTTACCTCGTAACTCATGTATCCAACGAACACTTTAGAGGGCAGTTTTTCTTCGTCAAACTTTAGCACAATTGACAAACTATCAATTCTTTCGCCATTACGAGTTGTTTTAAGGCGCCTAGCCTCTATTATTTTTCCTCCCTTGCAGTTTTCTTTAACTTGTTCCATTGTTATGTTAGTAGCAATCCCGGTAATCACTCCTTGTACCATCTTATTCTTTTTAAAGATTGTACCCTGAACTTTCCTTCCTTCAATTTTGTTTATTTTGGCAGCTTTTCCTTGTTGTTTTTCATCACTACAAAATATCAATAATGACCCACTACGTAACACTCTTGCACTCTGTACTTCACCTACTAGTTTATTTATTGCTTTAGTCAGTTGTATAGGATTTCATTCACCAAACGAGGCACCATCTTGATCCAACTTCCAGTATACCTTAAATTCTTCAACACGATCTCTGTCTTCAGCTAAATTTTGCTCAATATCCGTATTTTCCGAGATAGAACTTTCATTTAGCTGCTTTTGTTTTTTACGTTTACGCCTGCCATTTCCTTTCGTTGCTCTATTCCACCCTTCGGCTCTCCCGCCGATTTCTTCTACTATCTCCTCCATGTCACTTCCTGACCAACTACTCCCTTCTGCCATCTCCTGTCCATTCACAGTCTGGTCCTCCTATGCTTAACGCTGATTTGCCTTCTTCTTCTTAAAGTTTGTTTGGCGGTTTGCAAACAACTGATAAGTGCTTTGCCGACACCTGCTGGACTGGAATGTGAAACAAAAGTTTAACGATTGGCCAATACAGTAAACTCCTTTCACCAATCAGAAACCTTTTGGCACGCCCCTATCTTTCGGCACGCCCATTGCTCCAGGCTGCAGCTACCCCTGTCTCCGTTGAAGAGCAGTCGTGCTGCTGCATTCTGAATTATTTGTAGAGGTTTGATTGTACGTGATGGAAGACCAGCTAAAAGAGCATTGCAGTAGTCCAGCTTAGAACTGACCAGGGCCAAACTGAGAGACCATTTTAAAGGATTTGATGATAAATGTGGAATTGCATGTAATTGCTTCATTTTTTTAAAAATCATGTCAGCTGACACGGATGTGCTCGTTATAATAGCTCATTATACATTTGCGCCCCTCAGTGGCCACATGTGGTACCCTTTTAAACGAGTTACAAATTACAACCACAAAAATACATTTGGGAAGTATATGTGTAAATGCTGAATATTATTTGATAAATGTAAAATCCATAATCCTTTAATAAATAGATAGGGGTCATATGATGCAGTTTCTTGTTTTCCTTTGTCTTTGGAGTATTACAAGCTGTTTGTGCATAGATAAGATCTGTAAAGTTGCAAAGCTTAAAGTCTCAAAACCAAAGAGATATTTATTATAAAAGTTAAGACTCAGCCACACCTACCTAAAGCGGCTCGTTCAAACACGTACCCACTTGAACACTTCATGGGATGAGTAGATTAGCATAACACCGCCCAAATGTATATGGGAAGAAAGAAGGCCTAACTTTTACCGGCTGTATAGTGTTGCAGCCACTGCCACGTTGTGGAGACATTGCAAAAGCGAAAGTACTTTATTTGGCGTTTCAAATGAGGACACAACTAGAAATCAGTGGTTAAGTTACATTTACAACACTGTTCCGGAACAACGCAAATATTCGAGTGGGTGATGCGCATTTCACGGAGGACTGTTTCATAAACCTGGGAGAGCAGCTTACAATGCCAGCTGTACACAAGGGGTTAAGGACAGTCTGCGCTTCTGACTGACGGCCTGTAAGTACGTTTTCATATTTAAAGAATTCAGTACTGACCATTCAAATGCGAGTTTTGAGCAGTGTAGAGTAGTGCTTGTTGTTTCTCGTTCTATGATTGCAAATGGAGACATGGTGTTATGTTTATACGGCGCAATGCGTAAAAAGACAGTATGAGTCATTATAATCAGTAGTTATGTCCCCACTTGATGCAACAAATGCCTCGTTTATAATGGGTTTTATTATTTCTGTGTAGTTGCGTCTAGAAACTGCATGGTAAGAAGCGTAACATTTCCGTTACACGCTTAAGGTATTCGGCCAATCACAATGCACTGGATAGCTGGCCAATCAGAGAACACCTCGGTTTTTATCAACGTTGAGTTTTGTTAAAACTGAAGTGTTTCAGAAAGGCGGGGCAAAGAGGAGCAACAACGTGGAAAATAATGTTTTTTGAACCCCAAACTGCATAAACACATTACAACAAATACACAAAATAATGCTCTTTTTAGCAACATCATATGACGGCAATGACGCATTTAAAGTTCCGTGAGTACATCATGAATCCATTTTCCAAACCGTGTTTCTGGCTTATCCTGAATCACTATGGTACACAGTGTTTATATTCAGACTATTTTAGACTGGTTCTGGTAGGAACCGCTGCGGAGTAGCCCAGTACCTGTGACTCATCATAGACTTAGAGCAGCGGTGCCCAACCCTGTTCCTGGAGATCTACCATCCTACAAAGTTCACCTCCAACCCTGATCAAACACACCTGAACCAGCTAATTAATCTGTTAGGTAGCATTTGATAATTACAGACAGCTGTGTTAGAGCAGAGCTGGAACTAAAGTCTGCTGGTAGGTAGATCTGCAGTAACAGGGTTGGACACCCCTGACTTAGAGAAAAGTCGTTCTGGCTACAACATGCAGTTTTGTTTATTAACCGCTCGAGTGCCAAAATTTATGGACTGCAGCTTTAATTTGCATTGTTTGAGAATTTGATATGTTTTTGATACGTATGCATTTTTTCAGTGAGAAAGAGGGTGACGGGATTGAGAATGTGATTCCTGTGTGTGTTACATGCTGAAGCATGCACCCTCTTTTTCATTTTTTCGTTTGTTTTTAAATTACATTTTTACACAGTGACTATAAAGCCAAATGTGTTCTGAGGAGGTACATTAATATCCATAAAACAACAGACACTGCTGTCATTCTGGGACAAGCACACTATGTGTGCTGTAGGGGGCAGCATTTACCTTCTTTTAGTTTTACACAAATAGGTTTGTCCTATAGTATTGTGTAGCCAGACCTTCAGAATGACGGCAGAAGGTCTGAGAACCTTGGCAGCTTTGAATGGCCGAAGAACGCCTAAGAGGCCATATGACTGAGAGCTTTATGACATTTCCATGCTTTTAAAACATGATGCCGCACCAACAGTCCATGGGCGTGATGTCTGAGACTTAGACTAGGTGTGTCCAAACAAACCTGTTCCTGGAGGGCCAGTGTCTTGCAGAGTTTAGCACCGACTCTAATTAAACACCTGAACCAAGGTTTTCAGATTTACTAGGAACTTATAGGCAACTGTGTTGGAGCTAAACTTTGCAGGATAGTGTAACCTAAAGCATTAGTTCAAATATTAGTACGGCAGAAAAGAGCACTTAATTCACATGTGCTAATCTATGCTGTGCACACTGTGACTAACATTATATAATAATATTGAAATATAATATGTTAGTACTGAGCTATGTGAATCTCACAAACTGATGGAGCTCATACCTTCTAGAACTACACAAAATACCTTTCTCAGGCGGTCTTCTGTAACGCTTCAGTGTTTTGAGACCAACACCCACTGCTTTTCATTACAATCACAATGAGTAGTTTTGTCTGAATGGCATTTAAGGTCACAATTGTTTTCAATATGTGCTTTCATCATTGTTATAGATCTTCTCAGTGTTAAATATAGCTCCTAGTCTATACTTCATGCAAAGAACCTTACAAGAGCAGCAACTCCCACAGTACTGTCAAATCAGGTTTCACAAGAGGGCTTGAGCAAGTAAAACTAGAGAAAAGGATACAGCTGTACATGGAATACATCAACAGGAAGTGCCTTTGTAATGGTTTCATCAGATATCAGCGCTGAGGAACAGAGAGGATGAAGGTTCTGAAAAGCAACTTTGTACTTGATTTCGGAACCACTACATGATGCTCATTCACTGATCACAGAGAAAAGGAGGGCATATAAACCTGGAAGGGTGCCAGTCCTGAAAGCCAAAGTTCAAGTTAAAAAAGTTGTTGGTAAAGAGATACTTAAATATTCACCAGTGATCATCTTTTCAAGTGCTTTTTATAAACAGGATGAGGGTGGAGACACGATGTAAACAGGAACACAGAACAAGAATGTCTCACAATGGAGTGAATAACAGCCAAAAGAAACAAAGAGCAACACACCAACAAACAACAAAATTACCAAATGAAAGAATAAGAAAGTTAAATAATAAAAAATATATATTTTAGAAAAAGTATGTAACAACACAAAAATAATGTGTATATATATGTACATAGGCCTTGTGCAGACTGTCATCAAAACATATTAATTTGCATATCCAGATATTATCCAGATGGGTTTTTCAAAGTCAGCAAAAAACAAACAAAAAAACAACATGAAATCAAATAAAACCATATTTGGAGGTGGTTTGAAATGCATTCGGATCTTAACAGATGTCTGGATGCTCTGTCTGCTTAAATTATATTTTGTATCTAACACACAATTATAACGTCAGAACTGCTGATGGAAATTACAGACATATATGACAACCACTCCTAAAGCGTTACAAAATATATAAAAATATACATAATAATACTGTGAAAGGTAGAGAGAAATGGAAATATATATATTTACAAAAACTACCTCAATAATTTGACAATAATCTTTTTAACTATAGCTGTTTCTAAATGAAATGTAATAATAAGGGGGAAAACACTGGTGTTGTCAAAGCTAGGTCAGGTCGGGTTAACTGCAAGAACTCATGGCATTGACTTACAGTGTAACAATAAATAAAAAGTCTGTTGGATCCTAGTCTCGTAGATCCTAGTCTTCTAACAGCAGAAGGTCTGGAAACCTTGACCGCTTTGAATGGCTAAGACCTGGTCAAGAGTCTATAAAGACTGACAGGTTAAGCAACCAATCAGAATTTGTTTTGTGCCTTCACATTTAGGGGCAAGAAAATGTCCCCACACTTTTGAAAATTTATTGTGTAGGTGATCTTAATAAACGCTCATTGTCACAGAAGCAAACACAACGGCTGCCTTTTTCCATGAGGGGGTTTGGCATCACATCTTTGTTTCCAGGTGGAATATTACAGAACGCGACAAACAAGTCTCCTGGAAAATCTATCCGATAACAACTTCGAAACTGCTTAAGCGTTTCTAATTGTGTGTGCTGCATTCATCAGAGGTTCAGCCAACGGTCCATGGGCGTGACATCTGAGCCTGAAACTAGTTGGATTCTAAAGTCTTAATAGTTGAATATTCTGTCTGTTCTGCTGCAACGACATCCTGCAATGAAACATTACAATCAAAACTTAAACATAACATCAAAACATTCTAAAAATGAAGGACAGTGTAATTTGAAACAAATAAATGAAGTAAACCTTTTTAGTATCATCAGAAAGAAACACATACACTATAGACTACTGGCATTTAAAAAAGCGATAGGGTTTTTACACATAGAAATATAATATATCTTACCGTAGTCTTAACCCGATATGCACTGAATGTTGTTTCAGTGTAAAGTACCTCTTCCTCTTGAGTCTTGACTGTTTTAACAAAAATCACACATTTAATAAACCTAACTACATTTAATAAACTTCATTTTGTATTATTTATTTTTTATTATATACATTTTGCATGTCAATACTTGCCTTCTTTTTCCGATTGTTTACACTTTTTGTAGCACAAACAACCTGTATCTACAGCTATGAACACCAGCAGCAGCGGTATAACAACTACTGAAATGTTGAGACGTGAATGTTTTTTCCATTCTGTAATGCAGAGAAAAGAGCCAATAATGTAATCTTAATATACATTCAAACTTTAAGGAAAATAATTATGGTGATGGAACATATTACATTTCACCTATAAGCAGGTATTCAAGTAAAGTGCTTGAATATTTTGATGTTTAAATTGGGTCTTTAATTTACAGATCACAACTTGTCTGACATTCTGCAGTATTTACAATTACTAAAGAAATATATTGATGCACTTTATTTTTTTAAATTTTTTTTTTTTATATATTTCCATTTAAAACAGGATGTTTGGTGGGACAAAAGGCATGTCAACTTTTATACTGCCAGATGTCCTACATTGACTGGCTAGACCAATATTTGTATATTATAATATCCGCTACCAATGAACTGTCAGTGTTTAAGATAACATCTCAGATGAGAGACCACATATATATGAGCTTAAAGTCCTTGGCCTAAATACTATAAAAAACAATTTCGATTTCATTGATTAGAGGAAAACAACTGAAAATGTGATACCTGGACATGGCTGACAGAGATCAGTGATGTTGAGATGTTTGGTCTGGTTGCTGATGGGATTGTTGATCACACAGCTGTAGGTGTTTTTATCCTGATATTCCACCTCCAGAGGTAGAGATAGACTGATGCTGAGATCAGACACACTGATGCTGGACAATAAACTGTTTCCTTTGTACCAGGAGAGAGTCACATGACTCACATTCACCACTGAACACAGCAGTGAACAATTCTGACTTGAAGATCTTTCAGATGAACATTGTGAAGAGTCTCTGGTGAAGACAGGAATTGAAAGAGCAGCTGGAAAACATTACAAATAAAAAAAAGTTGTTCAGTAAGAACAATTGAACATAAAAAACGTTGCCTTTGCTATACTTGTGTTTTTTCTTTGTTTATACTGACTTCTGATGCTTTCGGAATATAACAGTGGTGATAATGTCAGTTACGTTTGCATACTAAATTGACTTTTCATTCTTACACCAATTTATCCATTAACTGTAACTATTAAATTCTCCTTGTTTTTCTAAATATGGTTTTACAGCCTTTTCTAACTATCATTGTACCTAAAACTTCAACACTATTGTCTTTCTTCCTTTTATTCACAAGTATTTCCATCAGGAAATATAAAACAATAGTGCATTATAAGAGAACTGTCTTGCAAAACAGGGTGTAGAAAATAAGTTTCACCCTCACTTTGGTTTGTCATTAAACACTTAAAAATCACAGATGAAACTGGAAAATGTTTTAATTTTGAGAATTGCTACAGTCTGGATCATCATTAGCAGGACGTTACTCACCATAGACAGTAACATTGAATCTCTTGTAAGTTTCTCTGTTGCTGAAGATCTGTAGTTTATAAAGTCCAGTGTGTTCAGTTTTGATGTTTCTGATGGTCAGAGATCCAGTTTGATTGTCCATCTGCAGTCTGTCTCCAAATGTCTCACTACTGCTAAACATATCAATGATCTGCTTATGGATTTCAGCTATACGAGGCCCTTGAGGTCCAAACGTCCACACTATCTGATCATTTCTCTGTACTATAACATCAGTGTGTAGAGTGACAGAATCTCCCTCCATCACTAATACTGACTTCACTTCATCTGTATCACCAAACACACCTGGAGAAAAAATACAATTTATTGAACAAATAAAAAAACCTGTTTAACATCAAACAGAGTATTAATGAGGAAGATCCACTATAGGACAGATAATATTACTGCACTTAAGGTGAGACATTAAATTGAAAACTTATTATTATTATTTTCATGCAGTGGGCAGTTTTGATATTTTGGGCTTTAATTTGGCTTTTCACATTTTTTTTTTTCAGACTATTGGAAAGAAAACATAAAAAATGCTATTTTAAGTGTTTTCGCTCTCTTATTCCAGCAAGAATTCTGAACCTGGCTTCATCCAATATTCAGATTTTTTTTTCTAGACACTTTTTATATACACACATTTGTGTATATTTAATTAGATATTACATCATTTGCATTTTAAACATACAATTTGAGAAAACCTGCCATATAAAAATGTTTGCAATTCTTAATTTGCCATTCTTAAAACAAAGGATGATATTACGTACCATTCGACAGCAAAAAACACAGACAGAAGAAAGATGCGCAGTGAATCATTTCTCAATTAACTAGTCAATCAAACACTCAACGATGTAAACTAAACATGACGCGAAAACCGAATGCGTGCGAAAAACAAGATCATGTCCTCCGCTACAAAAAGAATGTCCATTGTCAGATGTAGTTCGCATGTTCCATCATATCTTCAGTGACAAAAATATATCCATAAAAATAATTAAAAACGTTTACAAGCGAGGAATAATCCAGTTAAATAAAGATATATCCGTTAGATTAGAAGTTTTGAAATTCGGTTCTGAAAAATTGTTATGCACGCTCACAGCTCTCTCCCCTCCCTCTTTCTCTCTCTCTCTCTCGACTGTTCATATTAATCATATATGCCCTTCCTACTTAGTTTGCGCTTAG
>NC_133367.1:18072184-18135331 GCF_049309525.1 Garra rufa | reverse complement strand
ACTGATAATCCTGCTGCTGCTGATGATGATGATAAACAGTTTGAAGGGTTACTGGTGATGACAGGAATGGGTAAAGAAGCTGGAAAACAAAACAAAAAGTTTTTTTATAATAAACATTTTAATTTTTTTAATTAATATGAAGGGTGGACTTAATTGTGATTGGTCTTTTTTATTTGTTCTACCTGCATGCTGTATTATGATTGGTCTTTTCATGCTTTCATGCTTCAGTTTATTCATCTAAATTTTACATTATGATTAATTTCTCTTTCTCTTTCTAAACAATCTTCTCTAACTATTAATGTACCTAAAACAACACCCTTTTTCCCCTTCTATTCATAAGTATTTCCATCGGGAAACAATAGTAAGAGAACTGTCTTGCAAAACAGAAGACAATAAGTATCACTCTGGTTTGTCATTAAACACTTATAAATCATACATGAATTGGAGAACAATTTAAATTTGTATCATTATTGGTAGAACACCAATTACTCACCATAGACAGTAACACTGAATCTACGGAAGGAAGTCCCTCTGTTGTTGAAAATCTGTAGTTTATAAAATCCAGAGTGTTCAGTTCTGATGTTTCTGATAGTCAGAGATCCAGTTTGACCGTCCATCTGGAGTCTGACACCAAATGCCACATTACTGACAAACATATCAATGTTCTGCTTATATATTTCAGCTATAAGAGTCTCTTTAGGTCCAAACATCCAAAGTACCAGAACATCTCTCTGTGCTTCATTAATATCAGTGTTTAGAGTGACAGAATCTCCCTCAGTCACTGATACTGACTTCACTTCATCTGTATCACCAAACTCACCTGGAGAAAAAATAAAATTTATTGAACAAATAAAAAAACCTGTTCAAGATCAAACAGAATATTAATGAGGAAGGTCCACTATAGGACAAATAATATTACTGCACTTAAGGTGAGACATTAAAGGTGAAAACTTGTTATCATTATTTTCATGCAGTGGGCAGTTTAGAAATTTTGGGCTTTTTGGCTTTTCATGATTTTTTTTCTTTGAGACTACTGGAAAGAAAACATGAAAAAACTCTTTCTGTCTTATCCCGCCAAGAATTCAGAACCTGGCCCAAGTACTGCAGCCTGCGGTGGATATCCAACCCCGCCCACATCCATGTGTGACGTCAGACACCACGCCCACGTCAATGCGTCATCGTGTGACTCCCCTCCCTATCGGTAGCCTTAAAGCGGTGCATTTCAAAATACTTCAAGAAATGTATCCATGTAAAGTAGCTCTTTCTAAATTCATGGACATTGATAATACCTGCAGTCACACATGAGGAAGACTTGTGTCATTTGTTTTATAATTGTGAATTGTCTCTTAGTTTTTGGTCTGATGTTAGCACCTTTCTATTTCTGCAAAGAAATGTTAATTATATGCTTTCTTTAAAAGATGTTATCTGTACTTATTCGCATAAAAGTAAAATGATTGAGTTGTAATGTCCAATTATTATTTAATAATAATAATAATAAAAAAGAATCCCGATGTTGTACGCATGTGCAAGAATGGCGGAAGTATGTTGTATCGGGGATGTAAACAAAACAGTTTGTATTAAATAAAGCAAATTAAACCTAGGTCATCTTTCTTATGGAACTAATTACATTCGAACAGTCGGTAAAACGCTTGCTTTGGTTGTAGGGATGTAACGGTATTGTAAATACCGTCATACCGCAATAACACATTTTTTCGATACTATCGTGGTCGCATGACTCGATAAAACAATAGGTCTTCTGAGAAAAGTTTGCTCAGGTGAATGGAGCAAACGGGAGGTAGCGGGAACTACATTTCCCATCAGCCCAGGCGTGGCCTTCATCCTTTGCGGTCTGTTTTCGCTACAGACTGTAGCAGCAAGGAAAAGAACTAGAAATGGTCGAACCTGCTCCGTCTGAAGTGCGTATGCGTTAAGTATTCTTTTCAGCACCCATGTTAACGGATTAGAGCGTTCACACTGCACGCGGTTGCTGTCCGGCAGTACGTCCTAGAAGCGGTGCCTTTGCAGCAGTGCAGCGGTCGTTTCGGCACCGAGTCTATTTTTTGCTGCGCTGTATGTGCTGAATTAATGTTACAGTACGTTGTTCGCTGTAAGAATTAACATGGATTGACACGGAATGTACCATAAATGCATATAAATTTCACAGTCAACACGTGGCATTTTGGCTAGGTTTAAAATAAGGAAAGGTGCCGTTTTAAAGAGGCTAAACTAGGCAACATAATAGATGCACTTGTCCAGGTAGAAAAGTTCTTTAAAGGATTGTTTTTAATAAAGATTTAATGCGAAAGAAAGGCATGAGAGCCTACTGCACTGCAAAAAAAAAAAAAAAAAAAAATGCTTTTCTTACTTAGAATTTTGTCTTGTTTCCAGCCAAAATATCTAAAAATTCTTAAATCAAGAAGGATTTTCTAGACAAGTAAAAAATATTTTCTTGTTTTTATTAAAAACAAGTCAAAATTAAGTGAGTTTTTTGTTTAAAACAAGCTAAATAATCTGCTATTGGGGTAAGAAAAAAAGTCTTACTTCAAGCAGACAACTCATTCAGCTAAACTGATTTGACTGTTTTTTACATGCTTTGATATTTTTTTTGTTACTAAAATTGAAATATTTAAGTTTCTGTTTCAAAGTTTACAGATGGATGGCTAATTTGTATGCCATTGAGATGTTCAGTGTTCATGTAAACTGTTTAATAAGCACTTCTGGCACTTTTTTCTAGTCTCTTCATTAGTTTTGTTTTTCCTGTAAATGATTCAATAAATACCGTACCGTGACATTCATACCGAGGTATTATCGTACCGTGAAGTTTTGATACCGTTACATCCCTATTTGGTTGATTAAAGTTAGGAAAATGGTAATTGGTAATAAAACATTTAAACCTTACCGTTGTTATGAAGCAGACGGGACAACAAGGTAAGAATGATACAAGTGATGTTTATTAATGTTAGCAGCAGTGCCGGAGGTGAACGGAGATCCTGTGATGGTGAGTACGTGATAGTAGGAAGGTTTCAGAGCCGGTTTGGGACTTGATGGGACTAACAGATCCTTTTCCTTGTAGGAGGTGAGACGGGAGGATTCCAAGAACGATTGAAGGAGGTATACTTGAAGGTCCGTGTGTCCACCAACCTCCGCTGACGTGGAAGTCAGCTTATGGCCACCCACCACTGACGACTGGATCTGAGAAGACACAGAAGACTGGAACTGGAACGAGACAGAGTTCAGGTAAGTACAGTAGGGTAAGTATTTAGATAGTGAGACTCGTAGAGAAGCACTAGCAGTCCGCTTTCGCATGAACGAGCCCGGACAATGAGTGGTGTGTGGAGAGTGGCTTTATGTGCTGGTGATGATTGCGTGCAGGTGTAGGATAATCAATACTCAGGTGACGGTGATCTGGGAGTGATTGTGGGTGCAGAACCTGACCAATCCGTGACACTACCCCCCTCCCCAGGGCCCGCTCCCGAGGGCCGAAGTCTCTTGCGCCGTGGTGGTCTACCTCGTCCTCGGGGTGCAGGGAACTCAGGATGACTAGCGTGGAACTCCTCAGTGAGCGTGGGATCTAGGATGTCGTCTCTTGGGACCCATGACCTCTCCTCTGGTCCATAACCCTCCCAGTCTACCAGGTACTCGAGTAGACCACCACGACGACGAGACCGGAGAATCTCCCGGACGGAATAGACGGCTCCATCTTCCAGCATGAGGGGGGGAGGAGGTTCCTCTTCGTGGTCAGGTTCTGTGGAGGGAGTGAGAGGTGGGTGAAATGGTTTCAATAGTGAGACATGGAAGGTGGGGTGAATACGATACTCAGGTGGAAGTTGAAGCTTGTAGGTGACGGGGTTGACCTGTTCCAGGATGTTGAAGGGACCAACAAACCTGGGACTCAACTTCTTGCAGGGCAGTCGCAGACGGATATCCCTGGTGGAAAGCCATACCTGATCGCCTGGCCTGAATTCTGGAGCTGGAGCCCTCCTCCGATCAGCGAAGGCTTTCTGTCTGCGTACTGCCCTCTGTAGATGGTGGTGTGCTTCGTCCCAGACCCTCTCGCTCTCCCGAAACCAGTAATCCACTGCGGGGACCTCAGATGGTTCACCATTCCAGGGAAATAGCGGTGGTTGGAACCCGAGGACGCACTGGAATGGTGTGAGGCCGGTGGATGGTTGCCGCAGTGAATTTTGGGCATACTCTGCCCAGCCCAGAAACTGGTTCCAGGAGTTCTGGTGGTTGTGGCAGAAGGTCCGGAGGAACCGCCCCACTTCCTGTATTTTCCTCTCCGTCTGGCCATTAGACTGCGGATGATAGCCAGAGGAGAGGCTGATGGTCACACCTAGGAGACGAAAGAAGGATTTCCATAGACGGGAGATAAATTGAGGACCACGGTCCGATACAATATCCTCAGGTATGCCATACTGACGGAAGACGTGATTGAACAGGAGTTCGGCCGCTTCAAAGGCAGTGGGTAGCCCCTTCAGGGGCAGTAACTTGCAGAACTTGGAGAATCGATCTACTACAACGAAGATGCAGGTGTTATCATTCGATGCGGGCAAGTCCGTCATAAAATCCACTCCCAGGTGTGACCAGGGGCGGTTCGGGATCGGCAAGGGATGGAGCTTGCCTGCAGGTAAATGTCTGGGACTTTTGGACATGGCACACTCCTTACAACCCTGGACGAACCGCTGCACATCCCTTGCCATCCCAGGCCACCAGAAGCGTTCGGATAGCAACGAGAGGGTATTGCTGGTCCCGGGGTGTCCAGTGCCCAGGGAAGTGTGGATGGAGTGAATGAGATCTACCCGTTGTGTCCTAGGGATGTAACGTCGATTAGGAGGGCAGCCCGGCGGAGGGCGAGGCTCAGGAGTAGCGACACTAGGAGGAGCTGACCATTCGATGGGGTTGACGAATATGTCTTGAGGGAGGATATAGCTGGGAGGTTCTGAGGAATCAGTGGAATCGTGGATTCGGGATAATGCATCTGCTCTGATATTTTTTGGACCTGGACGATATGAGATGGTGAAGTGGAACCTTGAAAAGAACAGTGCCCACCTGGCCTGTCGTGGGCACAGTCTTTTAGCATCACGGAGGTATTGGAGATTTTTATGGTCAGTGAGTACCTGGAAGGGATGATTGGCTCCCTCCAACCAGTGTCGCCACTCCTCCAGGGCGAGCTTGATGGCGAGAAGTTCCCGGTTGCCGATGTCATAGTTCTTCTCCGCCGGGCTGAACTTCCGGGAGAAGTAGGCACATGGATGGAGTAAGCTTGGGGTACCGTGATGCTGGGAGAGAATGGCTCCGACTCCTGATGTCGACGCATCCACTTCCACCACGAAAGGGAGTTCGGGATCCGGATGGCGCAGAATGGGAGTCTGGGTGAAGGCGTCCTTGAGGGATTGGAAGGCTGCGGCGGCCTCAGGGTTCCAGGTGAGTTTATTCGGTTTCCCTTTGAGCAGGTTGGTTAATGGCGTAGCGATGATACTGTAACCCTGAATGAAGCGGCGGTAGAAATTCGCAAAGCCGAGAAACCTCTGGAGCTCTTTGACAGAAGAGGGTTTCGGCCAGGACGTGACAGATGACACCTTCCTCTCGTCCATACGAATGCCCTCTCGGTCGATTACATAACCCAGGAACTGGACGGATGGAAGGTGGAATGAACATTTCTCTGCTTTCAGGAAGAGTTGGTGTTCCCTGAGTTTATGGAGGACCTCCGCAACGTGGTGGCTGTGTTCGGTTTCACTCCGGGAGTAGATGAGGATATCATCAATGTAGACTATTACTGACCGATGGAGAAACTCCCGGAGGACTTCATGTATGAAGTTTTGAAATACGGAAGGGGCGTTGACCAGGCCATAGGGCATGACACAGTACTCGTAGTGGCCTGTAGGGGTCACGAAAGCAGTCTTCCACTCATCCCCCTTCCGTATTCTCACCAGATTGTAGGCGCTGCGGAGGTCCAATTTGGTGAAGATGGTGGCTGACCGGAGTTGTTCGAGGGCCGCAGGGACGAGAGGAAGGGGATACTTGAACTTGATGGTACTCTGGTTGAGAATGCGGTAATCTATACACGGCCGCAGCCCTCCATCCTTTTTGGCGACAAAGAAGAAGCTTGATGCTGCGGGAGAAGTGGAGGGACGAATGTACCCTTGCTGAAGAGCCTCTTGAATATACTCCTCCATGGCCTTAGTCTCCGGAAGTGACAACGGGTAGATCCTTCCTCTGGGCAAAGGAGCATCTGGAATCAGGTCTATGGCGCAGTCCCATGGCCGATGGGGAGGTAGCTGGGAAGCTCTCTTGGGGCAGAAGACGTCTTGGAACGAGGAGTAGATATCCGGAATCTTGGTAGATCGTTGCTCC
This sequence comes from Garra rufa, assembly GCF_049309525.1. NCBI lineage: Eukaryota > Metazoa > Chordata > Actinopteri > Cypriniformes > Cyprinidae > Garra > Garra rufa. Next base: position 18,128,974 of record NC_133367.1, on the reverse strand, counting down.
AGGGGGCTCTCGATGGACGTGGCGCAGACAGGAATGGGTTTTGGTAGTGGACGTGGAATTTCTGGAAAGCACTCTGGATGACAGTCGTGGCCCCACCGGATTATCTCTCCGTTGCCCCAAGAGATGATGGGATTGTGCTTCACCAGCCACGGGCGCCCCAAGATGATGTCCATGGTGGCCCCCTCCAGAACCAGAAGTTGAATGTCCTCTTGATGAAGAGCTCCAATCTGTAGGTGGATGAATTGGCATTTACGATGGATGCGGGGTCGTGCAGTGATGGAACGTGTTATGGGTAGAATCTGGTAGACGCTCGACGAAGTTTCGGTTCGGAGCTGCAGCTGGCGACAGAGGTTCCCCGAGATGAAGTTTCCCGCTGACCCGGAGTCGATGAGGGCGTGGGCTACGACAGAGGACGTGGCAGTGGTTAACTGAACATATGTAGATAGAGGATACATCTTTTCAGTCTCTGACTGGATAACACTCACCGCGGTAGGGACAGGACGAAGGGGGCATTTCATCCGGACATGCCCACTGGCGCCACAATAGAGACACAGACCCCGGGTCAGCCTTCTCTGTCGCTCAGCGGCTGACAGTCTACCAGATTCGAGTATCATGGGTTCTGGTTCTGGAGGGCTGGCGGTCTCCACTGGGCGGAGGAGTGCATTAGAGGAGACATCGGTGAGAGTCTGATATGTTTGCATACGGTCAGAACATCTGATGGATTGCTGGATGAAACGCTCTAGACCCATAGCGTCATCTGACGCAGCTAGTTGGAGGCGAAGACGGGGTTCGAGCCCAAGACGATAGGTGGTCAGCAACGACCGCTCGTTCCATCCACTGGCAGCAGCTAGGGTTCGAAAACGTAAGGCATATTCATGAGTTGACATCGATCCTTGTGATAAGTGATAAAGCTGCTCACCCGCTGACACTTCTCCGTCTGTGCGGTTAAACACTTCCTTGAAGTGAGTGATGAATGCCTGGATGGAACGAGTGGCCGGCCCGCTTTGCTGCCACATCGATTCAGCCCACTTCAAAGCTGGTCCTGTGAGAAGAGAGGTGATAAACGCTATTTTAGACTGGTCTGTAGGATAGAGCGCTGGCTGCATAGAAAAGACTAGAGAACACTGTAGTAGAAATCCATTGCACTCCTCCGCCCCGCCAGCGTAGGGCGCTGGTCGGGCCATGGGACTGGATGGTAGAGGTTCCGAAGAAGTGCACGGAGGTGTGGGTGCCGGCGGTGCGGAAGGGGTGACAGATGGAGATGACATCAAAACCTTCCGCAGAGAATCCACCAGTTCCTGAAAGGGGTCCTGAGCACTCATGCTGCTTACGGCTTTGGTCCGGGCTTCCTGTTATGAAGCAGACGGGACAACAAGGTAAGAATGATACAAGTGATGTTTATTAATGTTAGCAGCAGTGCCGGAGGTGAACGGAGATCCTGTGATGGTGAGTACGTGATAGTAGGAAGGTTTCAGAGCCGGTTTGGGACTTGATGGGACTAACAGATCCTTTTCCTTGTAGGAGGTGAGACGGGAGGATTCCAAGAACGATTGAAGGAGGTATACTTGAAGGTCCGTGTGTCCACCAACCTCCGCTGACGTGGAAGTCAGCTTATGGCCACCCACCACTGACGACTGGATCTGAGAAGACACAGAAGACTGGAACTGGAACGAGACAGAGTTCAGGTAAGTACAGTAGGGTAAGTATTTAGATAGTGAGACTCGTAGAGAAGCACTAGCAGTCCGCTTTCGCATGAACGAGCCCGGACAATGAGTGGTGTGTGGAGAGTGGCTTTATGTGCTGGTGATGATTGCGTGCAGGTGTAGGATAATCAATACTCAGGTGACGGTGATCTGGGAGTGATTGTGGGTGCAGAACCTGACCAATCCGTGACAACCGTCTTTGTTTGTGTAATGACATAAATTCACGTTTATTATAATCGATTTTGACATAGCTTAGACAAGATCAGATTTAGACGGACAATTAAGTTTTGTTATTGTAAAAGTAACACTTAGCATATTTTCATTTTCATCTAATTCTCTAAAGATATGTCCACAAATGTGAACATTGCTAATCATATTATCACTATTTTAATATGTTTTGATACTATTTAATATGTTGGATGTGTGACGTGTTTGAACATGGGCGTGGCGTCTGGCGTCACACTTGGATGTGGGCGGGGTTGGATGTCCACCGCAGGCTGCAGCGAGACGCTCCTCACCTGGCTTCATCCAATGTTTTTTTTTTTTTTTTTTTTTTTTTTAGAAATGTTTGCTAATGTGTGTATATTTAATTAGATATTACCTCATTTACATTTTAAACATACCATTTCAGAAAACCTGCCATATAAAAAATGTTTTCAATTCTTAATTTGCCAATCTTAAAAGAAAGTAAGATATTACGTACCAATCGACAGCAAAAAACACAGACAGAAGAAAGATGCGCTGTGAATCATTTTTTCTGAAATTCTCAATAAACACTCAACGATATGTGAACTAAGCATGATGCGAAAACCGAATGCGTGTTAAAAACAAGTTTAACGATCATATCCTCCGCTTACAAAAATTATTTCCATTGTCAGATGAAGTTCGCATGTTCCGTCATCTTCAGTGACAAAAATATCCATAGACAGAATTAAAAACCTTTATAAGCGAGGAATAATCCAGGTAAATAAAGATACTTCTTTTAGATTAGATTTTTTGAAATTCGGTTCTGAAAAATTATGTTATGCACGCTCACAGCTCTCTTTCTGCTCTCTCTCTCTCTCTCTCTCTCTCTCTCTCTCTCTCTCTCTCTATCTCTCTCTCTCTCTCTCTCTCTCTCTCTCTCTCTCGACTATTCATAATAATAATATTTGCCCTTCTTACTTAGTTCGCGCTTAGTTTCATGAGTTCATCCTTAATTATATATTTTATTTGCATCTGAAACCGAAACTATTGCTGAGTGGAATAATTTATAATGGCTCCATCAATTCCACATATTGTTATAACGCTCTTGGTTTTACATATTGGTCCAAAGTTGGTTTCCAAGAACAGTGCTTAGAAAACGGAATGGAATGGAATTTTAAGATATGCACATGTTGATTAAAAAGTAACCTTGAGAGAAGCCAAGATTTGTCTAGGAAGCTCTCCTCCTGACAAATACATTTTTATGCAGTGCATGCACATTTTCAGCAAATATGTGTGATGTGTGCAGGGACTGTTTGATTGGTGGATAGTGTGGCACACACCTTCAAAAGGTCTTTAGATTGGGAGTTCATTCCAGCATTTGCTCTTTTGTTGTGAGGAGCTCCACGTATATCTCCTCCTATTGACAAATCGAAGCTATAGCATATTTCTAACGCGTTTGATACGGTTGCCTCCTATTAATGTTCAAAGATGCTACGGATGTTATTAGAGACTAAGGAGTATCCAGCAGGTTGACCTACTGTTTATTTTTGGATTCTTTGTCAGGGAGTTAGGGAAGTTACTTTGTATTTTGATCAAGTTACTTATATGTTATGATTTTTAACTTCTTTTGTTTGTTATTTTGGCCTTTGGCCACCATGAAGTCATGGTACCTTAAAATAATGATTTCCCAGCTGGAGTTGGACCATGTTTAATAACGAATGTCTCATGCTTCTTTGTTTTTCTATTATTCTGGGATGGGACATAATGTACCTGTGTCTGTGAGAGTCTAAGTGAACCCAACATGCAATTTGCATCGCAAACAGAGTTTACATAACATCAGGAAGTGAAAAGTGTATTGGTTTTTTTTGTTAGTTTTGAAACATAACGCTTTACCTCCAGCTTCAAATCATTATGAAAAGCCACATTCAACACATCCTACTGATCAAATGGGTGTTATTAAAAACGTAGAATGACGCAGAAGACATCTAGAATGATGACAACTGTATTTAAAGTATGCATTTCAGTTCTCTGAAGCGTTCCCACTACATTTGTTTTCAGTGAAGCTCAAAGTGTGGTAAGGGAGTTTCACAAGAGCTTATGCACCCGCTGTGGGTACTCTTTATACACCTTTATGCACACTAACACTCAAGTGCACTTTTGTGTGTCCAATAATAAGTACGCCCAAACACCTGCTGCTAACAGAACAGCAACAAAAATGCAAGATACCCTGCACTGACCTAAATAGATCTGACCACAAGTATCATTTTGAATCTATGACTGAGCTACTAGTAAGCTCACAAAGCATCTTAAGTTTATTCTGCATTTTTAAAAAGGGCCTTGCGCACAACTTCTTCAGTGCAAAACATTTCTGTAACAAACATGTACATTTTAATGCCATTTTCAGTGGCTACAATGAATTCTGTAGTTGCTATGCTGCAGTAACTGTTTGACAGGATTACTTTGAACTTTCAGAACTAAATTATGAACTATTTAAACTTAGTGGTTTTAAAGCTCTTTGCACTCTGATACAGTTTTAAAGGCACAGAATGTAAACAATACAATACAAAATTTTGATCTCTAGACAGTCTATACTAAACAAATACTGCTCTGCCACAGTGGTCAGGTTTTTAAGCTGTGTGTCTTGTGATTGTATGATACAAGTCCTGCTGAACCACAATTTCTTAAATAAAATGCTTTCTGTGCAGTTTGTTTTGTTTCTTATGCTGAAAAAGCATTAAAACAGCTTGTATTTCAGGTTGGTTCAGGCTATGTACATGTGCTGTTCTAAGCACACATCTGAGGACACTAACTTCTTGTTTTTATGCAAAGCAGAGCTTTGAATGGCAGCTGCTGTGACGTGATGGCTTTATCAACTGGCAGCTGGCGTTTTATTTAGGGACTTTTTCCCATTCATAGTAATAAAACCGTGTCCCAATTCAGAGGCTGCATCCTTTGAAGGCCACAAAGGTCAAACCACATGTTGTTGAAACCCTTTTCATGATAATTACATTAAAAGCAGTCTGAAACATTCTGAGACTTAATTAGCTGTTATTTAAAATATTAGCATGGATGTCTGCTCTGCAAACAGTTGTAATTTCCTATATGAGGTCCATCATTTATTATCTACTTCCTCTTTATGGGTTTAAAGTCAGTCTCGCACCACATCCTATTACCTACATAAAACCGCCAGAGCATGAGCCACAATCAAGATAACAGAGAAACACTCACAAGACCATTACATAATGGAACGTATGCGTAGCCTACATTATGTATCTTTATAGTCGACGCACTCACGCATCTGCTGATCTGAAAATCAAACAGCATTTAGAATATGTTCTGACTTAAATCTTTCTTACCACCGTTTACTAAAAGTGTTAAGGTTGTCCGTTCTGGACGAAACGAGACGAGACAAGATAAACAATTAACACTATATAGAATCTTCTGAATAACAAGCAGGAACAGGCAGGATCACAGGTAATATTCCACACATGTAACATTAACATATGGCTTTTGCCATGATCCTAAAATGAGTTTGGGACGGAACATGTAAGTGTGCAGGTTGCTTAAAGGTCCCATATTGTACACATTTCTGGAGGATTGTTTTAGTTGTTGATGTCCTTAATATTTGCGGTGTAAGTGCCAAAATCCTTCTCAATATATTTTTACATCTCCTTTTTTAGGACCTTTGTCAAAAACAGGTCGATTTTGGCACACCTAATTAATATTCATGAGCCTCTCTTCTGATTGGCCTGTTGTTTTCTGAGTAACGCACAGCCAGGTCAATCACAGGTAACTACGGTCATGTATGCTTTAGCCGAACCCAGAGCCATAGAGAAAGCCTAGCCTTCTGATACTAAACAGGATATTTCAGAATGATCATTAATGTGTTTCTATTTCAAGCACCGAATGCAGTAAGATACATAACTGTTGCTTTAGTAAAGCCCCTTTCACAATGCCCGCTGATTCTGGAAAATTACGGGAACGAGCGCTGTGTGAACAAAAGCCAGAACCATAAAGGCAATGGTGAAGTGATGCACGTTATCATGCGACTCTTCACAACGAAAAAATACGTGCAAAGTGGAATGAAGCGGCGATCGGGCAGAGCCAGCTCTTCACTATCAGCGCTGAAGCACAGTTTGTTCAGGTTAGTTTCAGTTTAGTGAAACCTACGCGACGCGTCGCATTACATCTCACATCCAAACATCACATGTCTTCACGAGTTGTGTGTAAAGCACGCACAGATTCTGGAAAACAACTGTGAATGAACCAAATTAAACAACTCTGGAACAAATCGTGGGACAAATTATCCGTGTATTTACCGGAATCGCTGTGTGAAAGAGGCTGAAGTTGACATGCCACTGGTCTCTTTTATTAACGTTGTTCTGAAGCCTGTGCAATGATGTAGTTTCGACATCTATAGACTGAACAGGGTTTTCTAGATTAGTTTCTGTGTTGTTATTGCTTAGCAATGTTATGGACGCGATGTTGTCTGGGTTTGACAAAAGGAGGGTGGGACAGTGGTTGGTGTTCGGGGTGGTGACTGAAGGCGGTGATTGAGTAGATCGGACGTCACATCGTTACGGAAGTCACAGTGGCTCGTGAAAATGAACAGCTACTTTAAGCAGGCTGTGTGCAGTTTCCTGTGGATTGATTGTTTTGAAACTCATATGGTAGTTACATAGCCCCTAGACCTCAGTTATTATGAAAAAAGACAGGAAATTTCGATTTTGACAATATGGGACCTTTAAGAAGAAAGGCATGTTTTAAAATTCACGTATGGTCTGGCTCCCTCTAGTGTCAATTACATGAACTTACCACGTTATGAAATGAGTTCACACACATAGACGAACACGTAGGCCTAAGGTGTGTTCGAGCTCATGCTGCGCTGCGCAGACCGATCGGCGAGATTAGCCGAAAGCAGTCGGGGAGGAGCTGAAAACTGAGCCGTCAAGTCGGACAAGTTGGAGATCTCGTTGCTCCCTCAAACATGGCAGATCACGTGGCGTTTGCCTACTTTATTGCAGATGAATTGGAAGCAATAGAAATACCTTTTTGTTGGAAGAAATGTAGCACATGCAAGTGAAGCAGCAACTACAGATTTCAGCATCAATCAGTGTTGACCACATTACATTAAATGTCTGTGACATTTTAGTTATTCCATAAAAAATATTACTTAAATATGCAGCTGAATACTATAAGTACAATAATAAACTTATGCACAAATCCAATATAAAGAATTTAAGGGAATAAAATGTACTGCAGTCAAAAGATCGTAAACTATTTACGAAATGGCATGCAAATTGATTTGTTATGCACGAAACACGCATGATCATCGTCATGTGGTGAATGTGGCCAATCGTGAGAAGCTGTGACGTCATCACAGGCTGACGCAGTCCCTTCTGAAATGCTGCGCTGGCTGAGCAAGCCGGCTGTTCTCGAAACGCTCTCGCGTTACTTTGATGATGAACGTCACGTGGCGTCGGCGCGTTTCAAGTTGGACAAAATTTCTAACCGGCATGCACTACTTCAAGTCAGCTGCCGATCGGTCTGCGCAGCGCCGCATGAAGTCAAACGCACCTATTGCAATATGCAGGGGCGGACTTTGCCATTAGGCAAAGGTAGGCAGTTGCATTGGGCCCCGAGCTGCAAGGGGGCCCCCTCAAAAAAAATAGGTCGAGGTGATTTTTTTTTTTTTTTAACTTTATGGCAAATGTCAAAGATTCTCTGAAAAGTCATCAGAATATAGAATATATTTTAGGGCACTGGCGCCTCCCTCGAACACCACACTGTTGGACTATTCCATTATTTTACGTCACATCTGCTGCAGAACTGCGGAAGTGATTGAAGAAATATTCTATATTTCGTGCTACAGCGTACATTCTGGCGCCTCCGTCTCAATATACTGTACAACGCGGCATACATCCACATCAAATGATAACTCAGCGGCAGAGTTCCACTCACGCAGGGGCGTAATTTCCATTGAGGACGCACTTTTCAAAATCCCGTTTGTGTCCTCTCACTTTCAAATGGCTTTGTTAAAGTAGCCTAATCTCTTGTATTGTAGAATGCACGCTCAGCGCCGTCGAGTTTCGCGCGATTGTTAAAACGAAACCAAAAGTAAAACGTGCACGCACATTCAAAAGCAATTTTAATACCTCAAGTTTAGAGAGCGACTTCCCAATGCGCGCAAATTAGGCTACATGAAATATCTAGGCTGATATGTGAGCAGATAATAAGATGATAATGTTGTCTATAGCTCTGTATCATGCTTGAACAATTCGGTCTCTATTTGCACTTTGAGTACAGAGTAGCCTACTTTGATTATGGCTGCATTTGTCAACACCACTAAGAAAGAACTGTGTCGTTTATTTTTTGTCATTTCTATTGTATATTGTTTAAAAAAGCAGTGGCTGCCTCTAATTTAAATGCCTCTACCTACAGACCTTTTCCTGACTCAAATACACTGAAAAACAAGGCGTGGTCACAAATAAGCTAACAAGATGACAAGTGGGAAATACAAATATGGGCAAGACTGAACTAAAACCACTAAACCAAAAGGGGGAGCAAATGGGAAAATCCAAAAGTACTGGAACAGAGGGGGAAAAACACTAGGAAAACCAGAACAGGACAAAACACAGACATAATCCTGACATACATAGGGTTGACCCACCTTTTATTTTTGGATTCTTTGTCAGGGAGTTAGGGAAGTTACTTTGTATTTTGTTACTTCCTTTGTTTGTTATTTTGGCATTCGGCCACCATTAAATCATGGTGCCCTAAAAAATTTAAATCTTCCAGCTGGAGTTGGACCACATTTAATAACGAATGTCTTTATTTTTCTATTTTTTGGGATGGAAAATGTGGAATGTACCTGTGTCTGGGAGAAGTGAACCAACCACATAACATCAGGAAGCTTTTAAATATGCATACAGAAATTCACCCAATGTCCATGATGTACATAGTGTTGTGAACTTTTCTCAGAGACCAGGAGACGTTTTGGATATCTTGAAGCAGAAGTTTCTCTTTATTGAGATCCTAGCTGTTCGTTCGCTGCAGTCATCAAAAAGTCGTCTACTAATGTCAGATACAATACAGTTTAAATACATTTCCAGGGGGAGGATTACATAGAGGTGGAGTCAATCTAAACAAAGCATGCAAATGCAGTACAGGAATCAGCCCGTTACCAGAGTTCCCCAGCCCTGAACTCATTATCATAACAGTGTCATTCATAGGCATAGGTGCTAATCCAATCAGTCTGACAGTATTGCCCATACCTTCACATTATCATAGAGACAAAGGCATCGCTGTAGCTTGAGAACAAAAGGTTAATGTCTCAGACACCTGGGCTGCCTGATTTGATCTTCTTAGAATGTCATCATCTGTACCTTTAGAAGCTAAATAGAATATACTTCACTTTAGATTTTCCTGTGAAGCTATGTCAGAACATAGGATCAACATTTCTTAAATTTGTAATCCTACAATAGCATACTGTATGAATAGAGTAGAATGGCAGTACACTATGTCACACAGCACTAATGCATGACCCCTTAACCACCGAGAAACTGTAACAGCCTTGTTCCTCTCAGTTAACCTCTAGAAGATTTTTTTTTTCTGTTTACACCGTTGTTTACATCATTTCCTTTACAGCTAAAACTCAACCTCCTTGTCAACTTTCCCAACAGATGGTTGGGTAAGCATATTTATACTTTATACCAAATTTTATTAGACTTAAATTGCTTCTTATTACATTTATATCAATCATATACATATTTATTTATGGAAATGAAATTTGTGGCCAAGCAATGAAAGCTTATCTGCTTAAAATCTTAAACTCAAACTAGGGCCACCATCAGGTCAAAATGTTTCTTTCTATTTACATTTTTTTTTAGTTTTGAAACATGATGCTGTTCGCCAAGCTCCAAATCTTTATGACAAGCAACATAAAACACATCCTTCTGATTAAACAGGCTTTATAAAAAAACTAGAGTGACGCAAAATTATCTATTCTAGATGATAGACCTCTTTGATGACTGTGAAGCCGTATCAACAAAGAGAAACATTCTTTAGTAACACTCAAGTGCACTTTTGCATGTCCAATAATAGGTATGCCACCTGCTGCTGCATTCAACAACAACAAAAATGCTTCATACCCTGCACTGACCTAAATAGATCTGACCACATGTATAATTTTGAATCTTTAACTGAGCGGCTAGTAAGGTCACAAAGCATTTGAAGTTCATTCTGCATTTTTAAAAGGGCCCTTGCGCACAACTGCTTCAATGCAAAACTGGGACAAACATACGGTGGCCGAGAGAGCTCAATGCACTGCAACTTGAGAAAACACATGCAAACAGAAAGAAAACACATACAAACAGAAAAAACAACAACAAATAAAAAAAAATAAAAAAACATCTTCATCAGTTTGACAACACAGGTGCAAACACAAATACGGAAACGCACTGCAAACACAAAAAAGTGCTGCAAACAAACGAATGCGCAGCAAACACAAAAAAGCGCTGCAAACACAAAAAGCGCTGCAAATAGCACGGAGCACAATGGAAATGTTTCAGGGGGACCTCAAAAAGTGACGAACCCATCTGGGACCTGATTATTTGATTATTTTAACTGATTATTCGTTGCGAGGATTTGCTACGCTGGGAATCCAGAGGTCTCGCAAGAGCACAATTTGAATTGTCTCTGCAAGACACTCTGGCACCGAGCAATGATGCACGTTACTGAATTACGTAAGCAGTTCTTGGTGTATTTGATGTAGATGCGATGTAGTAGTCTCCAGAGGCGAGCTAAACTGATGCGGCAGCGCTGCGACGTCCGGAATCATTCAGTAAACATTGAAAGCTGGCTACAGATGAACACCAGTTGTTTGAAACGGCTTTGGCCACTACTCTGAAACGAGTTAGACTTGGCTTTTCATATAAAAGAGGAACAGAAAACCACGCTCGAATCGTTCCTTTGCAAGAAGGATGTTTTTGCTGTTTTGCCAACTGGATACGGCAAAAGTTTAATCTATCAGTTAACTCCGCTGGTAGCTAAGCGTATGGATACCTCACACCGTGTATTGTTGTGATTGGTCGTGGCGTTATCCAATTGCGTGCAGTGAGAGTTTCAAATGCATGCTTGGTGCTGCCCCTCGAGTTAGATTGATTAATCGATGCCAGACCCTTAATCTTAATAGATTTGAGTCTGGATTTTTTCCAGGCTAAGGATTTGCAGCACCTGTGTTGTCAAACTGATAATTTGTTGTCATTTGTTTTCTTAAGTTGCAGCGCGTTGAGCTCTCTCGGCCACCTTACAAACATGTCCATTTTCATGTTATTTTCAATGCTGCAAAATAATGCTGCAATAACTGCATATGTTTGGCAGTCAAGATTTTTCATTACTTTTAACTTTCAGAACCAAATTGTTTATGAACTATATGAACTTAGTGGGTTTAAAGCTCTCTAAGCTTCTAAAGGCACAAAATGTTAGATCACAATCAAAGAAGTTTGCTGGCGTAATATGGACGCAGCAGGTGCAGTAATATCAGGCAGCACAACGTGACCAACTGCATGAACAGGGAGCGAGCGTGCCGAAAGTTACACAGCTGGGAACTAATTTCAGGCACTGCGTGTTATTACTATGCCTGCTGTGTCCATATTACGGCGGCGAACTTCCTTACTGTGAGTGTAGTTCCTAATCTATTCGTCAAATAAACTTAGTGCCAAGTTTTAAATAGAACAAATATCTAAACTCGTTGCACATTTTTGAACGCGATGCTATTTGTCTCATAGGATTCAATGATCTATGCTAAGCTATGCTAAAAGTGATATCGCCAGAACAGGAGAACGGCTGAATGGATTTCAAAACGGTAAAACTAAACTTTTTTAACTCAGGGGGAGTTGGAGAATGAGCCTATTTCCAAAAAAGTGGAGTGTTTCTTTAAAACTAAACATATGCTCTGGTTCCCTCTAGTGTCACTTCCGTGAACTTACCACATTATGCAGTTTGCAAAGTTTAAATACATAGACCATCACATAAGCAAGACTCTTTTGAGCTTTTGAGATATGTAGTCAAATACTGTAAACGTCAATGCTGATGTCTTTCTTTTGTTTAGAACATGGCAAACTTTACCTGTTTGGACCGAAGTTGACAGTAACCTTAACAGTAATAAATTAAATGATTTTTATTAGGGCAACACTGATAAAACCACAACATAAACACAGTCTAATGTATGAATGTAGAAAGAAATAAAGGTTTTGTTTAAAATGCATTACTACTTTACCTGTGATGTACGTGAGAGTAGTATTAGCAATTGATAAAGTTGAGATACAAGTTTTCACAAACACAGAACAAATTATAAAATGATAAACCTCACAATTAAGCCTTAAACATTTTTTAGAAAAGGGGATGAGTCAGAAGTATAAATGCTTGTAGTTCTTTCTATTCGTGGTTGTAGTTCTGAACCGAAATCTTCCTCCAAAGCTCCATGGGTTGTGGCTTTAGGGCCATAGGATGAAATCACATTGCTTCAAGTTTAAAGCTCTGGCTCCCTCTAGTGTCACTGACACCTCATTGTAAAAGTCGAACTTGACACAAAACCAGAGGGAAGTTTTTTTTTTTTTTTCATTAATTAGTTGGATAACTGTGTAAGTCAGTAATGAAGACATGCCAAACTTTACCTGTTTGGGCTAAAGTACCGTACCGTACTCTTTAGAGATTGTAAAGTGATTTTTATTGGGGCAACACTGATTTAATAACAAACACACTTGCTGTTTTAGTTTAAAGTTTAATAATTATTTAGTTTTAGTTTAACACTTGAATGTAGAAACAGATAACAAAGGTTTGTTTACATTGTATTACTACTTTACCTGTGAGAGTAGCATTAGTATGTCAAGATGAGTAGGGGACACATTACAGAAGGCAATAGCACACTTTTTTCTACAATGAAAAAGTGTGTAAGAATACAACATTTTCTAATGAGCTCAGAGCGAAAATGTAAAATACAGTGGAAAATTTCTAGTATACGTTGCACAAACATGTCCCTGTCTGACAAGCTGAACAACTAACAGCAGACAAGTAACGACTTGTCGGTTAGGGTTGAATTAAAACAAACATTCAGGATCTAATCTGTTTAAAATAGGTATAATAACTGAAGACGGTTAACTATTAGAATTCCCATTCATCTCAAAGGAAGAAGCAGTCAAACTAGATGCTTCATGGGAACTCATGAGCCAACCACATTAATGTAAATGTCACCTGATGGCACCACAAGAACACAGATGGTCCAGAATATTTTATTGATTGACTTTCATCATCTTAGAAACGCAGTTACAAATAAAACAAAATAGACATTTTAATACAAAAGTATAAATGCAGTAAACAAGCATAATACATTTCAAAAGTCTTACGAATTGGTCCAAACAACATTGTATTATTGTATATAAAATTGTGAACAAAAAATATATTTTGTACGCCAATAATTTTAAAACAATACCAGAGTGGGGATCATTTTCAAAAGAGCTAATGGCAGAAATAAATACCTAAGGCTTTTGCTTAGAATTTAGTGTCTACTGTGAATGTTTTCGTATAAGAGAAAGCTTCCAGCTGGACTTGCATGAACATGTCTTGTCTAACAGGTAAACAACTAACTGCAGAACACGTAACAGGTTAGTATGTCAATGTGGTAAACCCTGAAGGTCTAATGTTACACTAGGTATAATCCATTAAAATATATCTATTTGAGTGGTCAGTATTCCAAAGAAATGAATAATACAAATATAGGATGTTAATGTATTTGCTAACATTCTATGATATGGAATGGCAGTGTAAGCTAGAGACAATGCTGATTCTGAAATAGTTATCAAATACTGATGTTCTATATGCTTTCAAAATCTGCTATTATGCTCTCTAAAGATGCACTTTGAGATCATTGACCCTCAAGATAATACTTCAAAATGACTTTTACATGTCGGCCTCATATTAGTAATACCACTGATCATGTCATTTTGCATTAATACTCGAGTATATGATGTGCTGTTCTTCATTGGGTTTCTGAAAGAAAGAAAGCATAACATGAATATCAGGAATTAAAACATTTAAAACAATGAAAAAATGTATGTATGTATATTTGGGTATAGTATTTGTGTGTATACACCAACAGTCTGGAAATGTTCTTGTAATCCTTCTTGACTATAAACACTATAAATCAGCTCAAGGACAACGGTTGAATGCAAAGACAATTTCAAGCATATGACATTATAGCAAAAGCATAAAGATTTATTTGATTGTTTTAAAAAACTTTTGTTAAATAGTGCCAAGTTGAACATGCACAATTTCTATCACAAAGGGGAGACTTAAAGCATCACTTTTGGCTTTTAAAGGACATTTTGGGGGTTTTGGGAGTTTTTAAAAACACTTTCAGTTTTGTCTGTTCATTGTTAATCCTGGTAGAGCTACGGAAAGTCAACTGGCAGTTCCGGCATTTGATTCAGCCATTAAATAGCCAGGGTTGATAATAAAGCTTTTGTGATTTGACAACTATGCATTACTGTGTGTCTGTTACGGATGCTTGTGACTTTGCAGAAACATAATCATGGCATTCAGTAAACCCTACTGACTAAGAAATAAAAGCTAATTTTTTTTTGTATAATCTGTACGTTTCTTGAGTTCGGATGGGTTCATGCCCTAGTGAAAAATAAATATACTAAAATGTACTTGACATATGTTTATTTTATGCTAAGTATACTACAAATACATTTACATATCTATGTAATTGCAAAAATACCTTGCAGTTGTACTTTTAGTGTACTGAACTGGTATAATTTTGCAATTATCTACTCATTTTGTATTTAATACACTTGTGCTGAAGTACAACTAAATACATACTTAGTATATTTGATTCTGTTAAAGTGGAACTATTGCGAGTATACTTTAGGTACACTTTAGAGAGCTAGCATTTAAAGACCATACAATCCTCATCAGTAATGACATTAAAACACACTTTAGGCTTAATATTAATAAATGTGCATAAATTATGCACAAGCAGTACTCCAAACAAAGTTTAATTATAATTTTACATCAGGAAGTCTCAAGCGATATGTCAGTAAATATGTTAATAAATTTAAACTACACTTAATATAAAATATTATTTTTTTTTTTACTAGGGAACAGAGGAAGCATAAGCAAACATTAAGCTAAAAGGAGTGGTTTAAATTGCTTAAAAGACCACATCAAAGGCACGGACAAAAAAAGTACAAACACTGACAGCACAGGATGGCACATTTTTTGCTTCATCACGTGTGCAAGCGCACTTTTTTTTGGGGGGGGGGGGGGGGTGAATCTTTGGTTTCTGCAGACAGATTCACTGCACACACCAATAAAGCCTCTTACCGTACTGTGAACAC
This sequence comes from Garra rufa, assembly GCF_049309525.1. NCBI lineage: Eukaryota > Metazoa > Chordata > Actinopteri > Cypriniformes > Cyprinidae > Garra > Garra rufa. The sequence continues at coordinate 18,113,685 of NC_133367.1, read as the reverse complement.
TACGTTCACGAAATGTTGTTTCGGCATAAAGTACCTCTTCCTCACAAGTCTGGACTGTTTTAATGATAATGTTACATTGTTCAAATAAGTCTAATATGGTGTTTAAAAACAGATATTGTGGCACATCTTTTAAAAATATGAATTTGTTAAAAATATTATTTGATGAAAAAGATGATACTTGCCTTCAGAACTTCCTTTTTTGCATTTCTTGTGAAGAAAGTATACTCCCACAACAACTACAGCCAAGACCAGTACTATTACTATACTAACTTTCCATCCCATTGACTGTGACTGCATGGTATCTGAAATGAACAACATAAAAATTGCAATTATAAATGAGTTATGCAGTGTCTGATTTCAGTCATTGTTTCCATCTCTCCACTCACTTATCCCTCTACTGCATGATGTTGCCATATGGCAACATACATTTTATGTTAATTTTCCTGCCACTGTCTCTTTAAGACAAACGTTGTAATTTTTTGTTGGAAAGAGAAGACCTTAGTTTAGCCAATTATGTTTGGTTAAGTCACATGACCTGCAGTGTTTTTCTGCTGCGATTTCTGATAGACTGACGTCTATTGTGAGTAGTTGCTGAATGCAAACGAAAACGTCAATAAAAAACAAAGGATCAACTCGTGTCACATCCACAAAAAAATTAGAGACCTCCAGGAAGTTATGATGACATATTCACCACTCAAAAAAGTTTTTATGAAATTAGTTTTTTTGTAAATCGTTCAAATGTATGTGTTGCCAAATGGCAACACTGTGCAATAGTGGAATGTGCAATATTGCAATTGGTTAGCTAGCTAGCAAGGTCGGCTATGATCTTTTAAGTTTTAACAATAACAACATTAGTGCTAGTAATGTAATGTTGATTAGTCATATGTTAATGGCATTTGTATTATGAATAAAATCGCATAAAGTGTATAATACTGCAACACCAATTAAATCAATACAAACAACATTTCAAACAACAATTATTAATTATAAAAAAAACTTTAAGTTAGAAATTTGAGAGTTAGATCCACTATTGGATGTTGTATGGCAACATATCATAAAGTACCTTAAAATATTCATTCCCCATTTTTTTTTTTTTTTTTTTACAGCACTTCAAGTGAAGCCATTCTAAGAAAAGAAAAACAGTCAATTATTATTTTTTTATAGGTCTATCATAATGTGTGCAGTAGATAGTTAACATGGCTTTTAACCGACAAGGTTGGAAAGCTTGAAAAAATACATTTTATAATCACTAATATCACCACTGACTGACCTGGACATGTTTGACAGAGTTGAGTGATACTGAAGTTGTGGTGAGTCTGGTTTGTGATGGGATTGTTGATCACACAGCTGTAGGTGTTTTTTTCCTGATATTCCACCTCCAGAGGTAGAGAAAGACTGATGCTGAAATTTGACACACTGATGCTGGACAATAAACTGTTCCCTTTGTACCAGGAGAGAGTCACATGACTCACATTCAACACTGAACACATCAGCACACAACTGGACACCGATGAACGTTTAGATGATGACGATGACGAAGAAGAACAGTTTGAAGTGTCTCTGGTGATGACAGGAATCGGAAGAGGAGCTGGAAATATTGAGAACAAATGGAAACAGAAATGTTACTTAATTTAAATGGGGACAAAACTAAAGAAGTGGTATTCTTCCTTAAATATTAATTAAACATGTAATATTACTGACCATAAACAGCAACAGAAAAACTCTTGTATGTAACCCTTCCTTTGATGATTGTTAGTTTATAAAGTCCACTGTGTTTAGTTCTTATGTTCCTGATGGTCAGAGATCCAGTTTGAATGTCCATCTGCAGTCTGTCTCCAAATGTTACATTACTGTCATACATATCAATGACCTGCTTATAGATTTCAGCAATACGAGTGTCTAAATTGTTAACGCTGAACATCCACAGTATCTGATCATTTCTCAGTACTTCAGTAACACCAGTGTTTAAAGTGACAGATTCTCCTTCCATCACTGATATTGACTTAATTTCATCCATTTTAACATCAAGCACACCTAAAACACAGAGAAACAATTTTTGATCATGTATTTATCTATCAACTATAGAGACAATTACATGACAACAACAATAAAAAAAGCTTGCTTATTAAATTAAATACGTGCCCAGTATCGTTATAAAAACGCATTTTTATGTTTAGCTATACAATATTAAAACAATATGATCTTTTCCTTAACTTAACTGCATGTGGTTGATTATTCTGTCGGACAGGATGTAGTTCCCAAGACTCAGCATATTCCAACATGTCGACATTTACATTTACATTTAGGCATTTGGCAGACGCTTTTATCCAAAGCGACTTACATTGCAGTTTTTAATTGGATGGAAATAGTCAGACCACTATTTGGCATTTCCTTCCCCTTTAGTGATATTGAAAATGCCGAAATAAAGAATGTATTTGTTGTGTGAAAAGATAAAAACGGCAACTTAGTAAAAAACTAGGTGAAACACTGTTTAAAAAAAATAAATCACTTACCATGCGAAAACCAAATCCACAGACAGAGGAAAAAAGATTTATGAATCATATTCACGATTCCCTACATATCCGATCAATAAAGGGAGTTGCTTATCTGGTTCTTTTTTTTCCCCCAAAACAATGAAAATCGAAACAGATATTAAACATAACACGTTAAAAGCAAAGACGATTTCGAGGAATACAGTCAACGGTACTACGATTGCTATCAAAAGCTGTTATCAAGCACTATCGTTTTCGCATAAAACATTTAAGGTGGGGTGCACAAAAGCCCATAGTCGTTTAAGGTTAAGATGTGCGTGGGCCTGTAGGCGGATTAAAACATATCCTGTAATTTTGTGGTACATCCATCCTTTAAAAAAACGATCGATACTTTTATGTGAAAAAAAAAAAAGGCCAGCAGAACCAAAAACGCTACTTCTTGTTTTCAGTTTTCAAACGTCCAGATTTCGGTTTGCCTTCTTAGTCTGGATAAAATCGCTCCGCCCTTTTTTGGCGACCCTCCTGTTGCTTCAATGAAGAGCTCAGCTGAACAGTAAGTTTAGCTTGGATATTATCAGTCCTTGAGACGACTTTACAGTAGCTATATGAACATCAGAGGAAATTCAGCTCTTTGACTGACACAAACAGGATGAAGACTTTGAGCAGGAACTGTGTTGAAGTGTAGATTTTTTTGCATGATTGTAGCCTATTTATGTTGTTCAACTTGTGGTTTGCATCTGCTTTCTGTCATTTTCCTCTGAGCAAATAGAAAATAATCCCTGTTGAGTACAGCTCTGATCAAAGTGTTTTTCAGGAGTTTCTAAATCTCTAATCTAAATACCAGTTTTATTATTTGCATACCAAACAAATTAGAAAGCTGCAGCTCAATAAATCAAAAAGTCAGGTAAAATGACTGAACAGATAAGGAAAGGTGAGTTTACATCAGCTCAAGATTAATCCTTATGCACAAGAGCCAATAACTATCAATAAACATGAGATGATCGTCCAGAGCTCAAGAGTTACATAATGTTATATGAATAGTTATGCTGCTTAAGCCACTAGTTCACACTATAGAAATCTTTGGCTTTGGTTTGCCGCTATTTCCTGTACAGAAACCTTTTTATGTAAGAAAAAAAAATGTGTGTGTGATAAATGTGCATTATAAATAATATTCCTGCACTATTGCTGTGTTTAACAAAAATAATTTAAATGACACACTAAAATAATATTTTTGAACACCATCTATAATGTTCAGAGTCCTTTACTGCCATTATGACTTACACAAAGGAATCTGCACACATGCCTGGTGTTGTATGGTAATTGTACAGTAGAACAACTGTTTTCTATATTCATTCTCAGTTGACTCATTGTTCTCACTCATAGGAGCTCAAGGTCAAGGTCAGCTACCATCCTCAATGCAGACTTTTATTTCCTCTGAGCAACACGTAAGCGTTTCTGTGAACTATAATTTCTCTCTTCTAGCTTTTCCACTATCACATGTTTGTCTCTTTACTTTGCAACTTCCTCAACATGTGAGTGTGTTTCTCTTTAAATTCACAGCATCATTTTTACAGTGCAGTTTGTGGTAAAAGTTCTTTTGAACATCTTATTCTATTTCAATGTTGTTTTAACGTAATCCTATAATACTTTTTTTTTCAGTACTGCTACAGGCCGTGGGTTCATCTGCAGCCCTTCACCCACAAACAGTTCTCAGCTCACAGCATGTTCTGCACACCTTCTGCATCTCGTATCTCCAACAATAGACACTCGTACCACCTCTGACCAAAGACCACAGTGCATCTCATCATGAGCAGAGCAGGTAATGTGTCACAGTGCATGAAGCTTTTGTTCGGTGCATTAAAAAAGCAAAACAAGATCCTTGTGCAGGTCTGCTTGCATGCAAAATAAATAATTGTTTGGTAACAGACAGATTATATAGAATATAATACATCACTTTTTTTTATTATTGTTTTGTCCAGTCTTTGAGTTTCAAACAGTATAATGGCAGTTCAGAGCAATGTGTCCGCCTTCATTGCAGATAAGCGGAAACAGACATCTGAAGTTTTGTTTTTTCTTTCAACAACAAGCAGCTGCAAGGTCATCTGCATTAAATGATCTTCATAGAGCTGCACGAACAGGGGGCGTGATGGGGGGCTGCTATTCCCATGCAACTACACACAACATCTGCTCTATATAAAGTGAAACTGCAGCATAAAAACAACGAGGTACAATAGTCTTTTTGTGAAGGCAGTGAAAGAAACAAAACACCAAAGACCATTAGGGCCAGTCAGTAGGGTTTTAATTGTTTTTCTAAATATGCACTAGTTGGGTCTATTTGATAATTAAAAAAAATTATAAGAGGTCTATAATATTTGGTATGTTATATATGAGATGCTTTAAATGTTATCTGTAGCCCCCTCTGGTGAGGCTTGTTTAATATAAACTCTAAATACTAGATGGATACACAAGATGAAATTTGTTTTATTAGACAACAAAAAAGTTAGAGACGTGTTGTATTTCAATACACAATAACAGTCTACATTTAATTTATAATTAGCAATATAACATCAAGTGTATATAAAACAAAAGCTAATTTAATTCAGTAACTCCTACAAACTCTGGGTCAAAGTGATAGGCTATTCTCTTGAGATCTGCCTTTTGAGTTTCAATGTGTGTTGATAGTTCACAGCTGTCTCGGTTCTGCCCACATCCAGCAATGATTTCTGTTAGAGACAGAGAGAAACATAAACTAATCAGGAATCATTGTGAAAAGAGGGTATATAGGTCTAACCTAGAACCGGATTTAAAACTGCATCTATTTTCCAAACCAATTCCCTGAGCCGAGTGACGATGGTTCGTAAATATCTCCCGAGTCTCCCGCAATAATTGTTCAATGGCATTGCAACACCACTACTGAATACACACCGGGACTAGTGTAGTCCAGCTCTGTAAGTGCATGAGCCGGTTCTTTTCATTGAATCAAAACCAATCAGCGAAACCAGTGTAACCTGATTCCTGAAGAAATGACACTTCTATAGCTGGTTCATTTCAGTAAATCAAAATCATTCAAGGGAACCAGTGTAATTCTAAAAGAAAAACTGTTATACTTAAAGTAAGCAAGCAAGAAAGAAAATCAGACTTATTCAGACTAACAGTTTACAGACCTGTGGCAGATCTCCCGTCTGAAGGCAATACATGATCTGTGTGTATTCTGACATGCTTTGCTGTTCTATGAGTCTCAGATCTACAAACACAAACATTTTGATCAATGTGAGGAGACTTTGAGTTTATTTAACACTACCATTGCGTGTTGATTAGTTTTGATAATGGTCAAATAAAGCAAATGCGTTTATATGCTGTTTCTATGAATGTACTGCCTCAAGTGGAACATGAAGGCACGACAATATACAATGTTTAGTTTAAATTTGAAGTCATTTTTTATTTATTATTTTTATGTTAACATAAACATAAATTTAAACCTACATATTAATCAGTTTTAACAGGTGGCCAAAACAATCAGGTCTAATGAGAATTATTGTACTAAGGGTCTTATTTGTGTGCGAGATCCAGTTTGAATGTCCATCTGCAGTCTGTCTCCAAATGTCACAGTACTATCATACATATCAATGACCTGCTTATGGACTTCAGCAATACGAGTGTCTTTAATCATCCACAGTATTTGATCATTTCTCAGTACTTCAGAGACACCAGTGTTCAGAGTGATAGAATCTCCCTCCATCATTGATACTTCATCCGTTTTAACATTAAACACACCTGAAAAACATTTATAACATTTCTAGAGAAAATACCATGGCAAAAGCAAACAATGCAGCTGACAAAGACTTGTTTAATAATTCAAACACACGCGCATAATACCATTATAAAAACAGACTAGAATGTGTTTCTAAACAACACAGTAGAAATTGGTTTTATGAGTTTTTAAACCAGTAGAAGCTGGTTTTAGTTAGGTTTTAAGATATTTTATTAAAAAAATACTGAAACAATGACTTACCACATAAGAGCAAAAACCAAAGACAGAAGAAGCAATATTTACGAATCATCTTTCACCACAAATCTGTTCATCCAACTCCTTATGATTTAGCGAGAGTGTTCAATTAATAAAATTCAAAAACATGCTAATTCTGAAAAAAAAAAAATTGTTACTCGTTTTTGAACCCACAACTAAAACAAAAGCCATTAGTCATGATTAAAAGCTGTTAGCAGTTTTCGCTTAATATTTTGAACATACGATACATCAGAGCTCACGCTATCTGATTAAAGTGTATTAGCAAATTTATTAGTATTCGGTTAATCTTCATCCATCCCTAAAAAAAGCTAAAAGGCCACTTCTTGTGCTAGTTCTAAGAAGTACACTTTTTGTAAAAATCACCCCACAACTCAGCGTTCAGTCAACATTAGCCTATGAAACGTCTTCACAGTAGCTATGTGCATCAGAAAATTATCTCTTTCATAGACACAAACAGGAAGAAGACTGTGACCTCTTTGTGCTGTACAAAAACATTTCTCGTTTAACTTTGTGGTTTGTGCCTCTAAACAACATCTCCTTCCTGTCAATTTATTCTAAGCAAGAAAAAACTATCCTTTCAGATTTTAAAACTCCATAATTGATCAACTGAATATTTGTATTATATGCATATAATAAATCGCTTTATTCAAATCACATTTGAATTTTCTGTTTTTTAACATGGTATGTTTAACATACAAAATGTGTATTATATATCAGTGAAAGTTTTAAAAAGCTGTAAATTGAGCGCTTATGTCATTTTATGTCTATACCCACTCGTTCACACTATCTAGAGATTTTCTGACACGTTGGGTTCTGGTTGGCCACTGTTTCCTGTACAACAAAGAGACAGAAATCTATTATTGTTGAACATAAGCTCAGAAGCTCTGTTGATGTTATCGTTCAAATCGTCTTCCTGCTACTGTCAATACACCATTTTTTACACACACACACACACACACACACACACACACACACACACACACACACACACACACACACACACACACACAAAAAATAAAATAAATTAGCACATCATGGGAACTCAAGATCTGCATCTTGTGTCGCGTCTCAGTTGACATTTTGTTCTTACTCTGTAGAACTCAAGGCCAAGTTCCCGTGAGTAAGAACAGGCTGAAAGTTCAGCTGCAGCTCTTCACCCACATACAGCGTTACCACAGCATGTACCACCTGTACCACACGTGACAAATGACCACAGTGCATCTCATTTTGACTCATTTCGTACAGAGCAGGTAGTGTGTTACAGTGCATAATGCATCTCATGGTGCTTTGCACACTAAAAAAGCGAAACAAGAACCAGTTTCAGGTTCTGACTAATGAAAATAAAGCAGTAAATTACAACTGTTACTTTAGAGCGGTGTTGTAAACATGCTCCATTCAGTCCTCTTGATACTAAAAAACTAAATTTAAAAGGTCTGCACACCTTCCTTTAAAAGGTCAACTTTCCTACAGAATTTAGCTCCAATCTTGTTCAGCCTCACTTTTTTTACAGTCATCCTAAAGACCTTGATCAGCTTATTCTGCCATGTTTGATTAGGGTTGGAGTAACTGTGCAGGAGACCTAGAAGGTCAGAGCTGAGAACACTTGCACCAGATATTAAATGTGGTCTTATCTTCCTCTGGTGGATAGCAATAAACTCGCAATGGAGTCCGTTCAGCATTTCAAGAATAAGCAATCGATATAAAGTGAAATTTGTTTAATTAAAATAATGGCAAAATAATACGATGTAAGAGGTTGTATTATGTCACAAAAATCAATATGTTAATTATTAAATAAATAAAAAACAGGGTACCGTTACACTGTGGGCGTCTCGCACTGATGACGTCATCGCTCGCAGTTGAGATGAGCAGGTTACAGTACTTTCATATATTTACACAACTGTAAAATACGGGCTAGTTTAGTTACGTCGTATGCCAATACACATAAAGGCCAAGAAATAGTGATTAGTGACCAGCATCAAGTCTTTTTTTTTTTTTTTTTTTTTTTTAAGAAGTATCACAGCCTGACACCAAAATTTTATGCATTATTTAACTAAAATACTGAACTTGGCCATTGGTCTCTCATGCTCGACTGTTTCATGCAAGACCCATGCAAGTTTTAATAAGTGTTTTCAAATAGTTCTATATTAGCCAAATATTGCCCTAACAAACCATACATCAATGGAAAGCTTATTTATTCAGCTTTCAGATGATGTATGAAGATCAATTTTAAAAAATTTGACGGTTATGACTGGTTTTGTGGTCCAGGGTGACATTCTATGAATCAGATTTCATTTTTTAACGAAATCGCTCTTAAAATCAGTCTCTTGCCGCCACCTACTGGCGAAACTATGTAACCTGCACCTACATTGCTGATAAATTGCAAGAGTATTGTCCTCCATTCATGAAAAATTTAAGGGAAAAAATAATTTATATAAATTAGTCATAATATTGTATAGCAGTTGTCTATTTTGTATTACTTCGTTGTTCACTTCAGTGTTCTTTCCCTGTACAGTTGGATTTTATATGATTTACTGAAAATTAAAGCTTGTAAACTTTCATTTTTGACCTGATGGAGGACAATTAGGAGAGTAAAGAACTAAAAGATAAGGAGGAGAAACTTGATGTTAATTCTGGAGTCTAACAGACTGAAGGTATTTTTATTTTATTTTTACTGAAAAGAAGATCCAAAGAAACTTTCACCTGCCGTCAGTGTGGAAAGTGTTTCTCACACAGAAGTAGTCTTAAGCTTCATATGAGAGTTCACTCTGGTAAAAAAAAAAATTGCTGTGATGATGTGATCAATATGAAAAGAGTTTCAGACAAAAAAGGAGCCCTTAAGGTACACATGAAAATCCACATCAAACCTTACAAGTGTTCACAATGCGAGAGATTCAGTCGGCCAGGACATCTGAAAACACACGAGAGGGTCCACACTGGAGAGAAGCCTTACAAGTGTTCACATAAGATTCAGGCATGTACCATCTCTAAATAAACATAAAATGATCTGAAGAGAAACCCTGTCAATTATCTTCTCATCTAAAAACATAAAAACAGTTTAAAAAGTCTACAGTCATGGTAAATAGTCTATGTTGAGATCCAGAATATTCAAGTGTGATGCCAGATTCTCGGCAAGTGTGACTCTCAGTGTTGTGCTTAGAACATATAGTTATGTGACTAGTAATTACATATTTACTAAATGCAAATAAGATTATACTATCTTGAAACTTTTAAACTGTTAGTTTCTCTTCTTTTGTGTTGCTTTAACTAAATCTTAAGTCAATAAAGAGTTTTTTTTTTTACATTTACTTTAGTTTTTTTCACCAAATAATCATTGACTAAATGTGTTGACTCATTTCATCAACTTTTTTGTCCATTTTTTTCTACAAATACAAGATTTTGTCTTTGCTTGCAAAAGTTTTCAAATCCCACATTAAATGTTGTAATTCTCCCTCAGAAGTTTCGCTATTCCATGTAAAAGTGTTTGATAGCCATTCACATCAAAGGAGGTGGGTTTACAGTTTACCTGTCTGTCATCTTTTATTCCTTCCTTACAATCCTGCAGAAAAAAATAAAATAAATAAATAATAGACACCACAAAATATGTAATGGTTTTACTGGTTATAATGGGACTTGTATTGGTTTTAATTGAAACTTGTGGGTTTCTAATGGTCACCTTCTGTTGGTGGCTTGTTAAAACCACAAAATCCTAAAGAAATATGTCACAAAACACACTACAGTGTTTTTTTAATGGTTTTAATGGTTAAAAGCTGGCAGTAAAATAAGAAAATGAAATTAAACGAATGCATCTCCGATTTGTCTATTTTAACTCCTCAGTCAGACTGTTATTTCACGTTAAGTGCTTTATATAGGCTATAAGATACGATATTGGAGAAACTGTTACGGATTATCGTGCAATATAATGCAAAAGAAACTGCGCTGGGGTTCGTTTCTTTTTATTCATTCTTAAACAGTCACGTGGTTTACAGACAAACGTATGGGCGAATGAAGCCAAAGAGTATAGAATACCAAGAGGCGAAACTCTGTTGCTGTTTTGGTAACAGCCACTAGGTGGCGCTTCGGTAGCGCGGCCGCCATTCTGGAGTGAAAATTCCAACTGGACAACAGCACAGAAGCAGACAGAATGACAACGAAAAAGAAGTCAAAGTGGAAATAAAAGAACGCAATGACTGCAGGGAGGTAGTGTGTGACCTTAAAAAGTCACTCTACACTGTTAGATTTATTTTACGGATTAGAATTCATCATATCTTACGCACCCAAAATTTTCACAGCCAGTTCAGAAGTGCAATAGACAATTTCTCAAATTAAGTCATCAGTAAATGTTATGACTACTACAGTAAAAGTTGTATTGTATTATTATATATGTTTTATGTTATCAATTGTGGAATCCAACCCTTACATTTGAGGCAGCCTGCTGTATTTTTATTTTATGCAACTTAATGCATTTACTATTACTATTATTATTTACTATTATAGGTCTGAAATATAAATTGTATTTATACATTATATTGTAGGTGTTAAACCCATGGATCACACTACAAATATCGATGATCTTACAGAACATGATTTATTGCTGTGTCTTTCATAACTAAATAATTAAATAATTTTGGATTTTTTTAGTCATGCTTTAACGGACATTAATATAAGATAATACTGCAAAAACAGTTTACTGTTAAGCTGTTATATTCCTGTCGTATATTTATTGTCTAACATTCCCAATTTTTTGATGCATGTCCTTAATTTAATTATATTGGTATTAGTTCAGCGTTTATAATGCTAGAGCAAAGATTTTGCGAAAAATAAATGCAAGACAAAGTTTGTTTTTGATAATATGGGTTATTTTGTGTTGTCATATTTTTTAATTGCATTAATAACAAAGGTTAGGGTACGTACAAAACATACAAAAATCATTTTAATAACAAACGAGTTATGGTTTAATAATTAACAGAAGTAGCCTAATATAATACAAAAATTCTTAAGAAATAAACGGAAAGGAGTAAAAAAATATATATATTTAAAAATGTTCTCATGGTTCAGGTTGTGTATTTTAGCTTTAAAGTACTTTTTTTTTTTTTTTTAAACAAAACAGCTGATATTTGCCATAGCGACAGCATGGAGGTAGTGGAATGCCGAGTGGCTTTCACTCCAAAATGGCGGAAGCATAGGGCTGCTACTGGGCGGCGCTGTTGCAATGGAACGTTCTATTGACTTTCACTTCTTGTCAGTATATGTTCTTTGATGAAGCTTCGGACATCATAGATCACGTGTTTAGGCAAAACGAATCAAGCTCCGATACAGCTCTTCAATGTAAAGGTCCAGAGCGTCAGTGCTGAATGTTACAACAACATATAGCGCAACTTGTGCATCTTTTCTGGCGTTTGCCGACGGCATTTGGCAGGCAACAATGTACATTATGTTAACTGAAGACATGATTGTTTGTGAATGTGCGAATTAATTTAACCAGAGATTTATTTATGTTTAATCTTACCAGATATGTTCTTCCCACCACACGAGAATAAACCTTTTGAAGCTTCTCCTACAACAGTTCATCAATAAATGCTGGAATATGCTCATCAGCCTAAAAGTGAAGAAGATATGGTTTAAGAAAGAACAGTGAGAACATGAACGAACCCTGCAGAATAAAACATGAAGATACTGAAGAACAAAGAGGTTGGTGTTTATTATTAATTCTTCTTTAAGGCTAAACCAGAGGTATCAAACTCAATTCCTGGAAGGGCTGCAGCTCTGCAGAGTTTAGCTCCACCCAGCTCCAACTCATTTGCTTTGAAGTTTCTATTACAGTTTTTTTCAATCGCTAACAAGCGCTTACCCATACTTAAGATACTTTTTCTAAACTCTTAACACAGACTCACACCTACAAAACATAATTGGCCAAATGGATAATTTTCTTCTCAAAAATACATTTTGTTAAATATATACTAACTCTTCATTTCGAAATAGAATACATCTTTCTCTGCACACACTAACTTTACCAAAACACTGGAAATCTGACTCAAAATGAAATTATTCTGTCAAAGAATAACACTTGATTTCACTTCACAAGGTACATGCAGTCAATCAAAGTACACCAGGTTTCAAAATACTGGCTATTGTTGACATTACAAAAACTGCATAGACTTTTATGTTTCAGTTTTACAGGTATTTGCATGCAAAACATGCAATCCACCATTTTGACACTAAATTTCTTGGTTGGGAACTGTATGTCCACATGTACAGTAATGTTCACATTCAAAAGCATTCCAGTAAAATGCAAATAAGTTTCTTTTTCTGTTTATTACAGGAGGTACAATAGAAACATGGTATGATAGAACAGAAAAAGTTTTACAGTATTGCTTACAGTGAACAAAATATCCATGAAACACACAAGAGCATTCTGAACAAAAAATAAATAAATAAATAAAAATAACAACAGCATAAAGCCCAGATAAATAAAAAAGGGGGGGGGGGGGGGGTCTAAAAAAAAAGCACAAAATTACTGTATCTAATCTCTCCGATGTTGAATTGAGAATGAATGGTAAATTCCAATTCATTTCCTGGAATGGAATTGGATTTGGAATTGGAATGTCAGGAAACAGAATTGAAATCAAATAAATTCCAAAAAATTCCACTTGAGTTGCTAGTTTATAATACATTAAATATTGTAAATCAGATAGACAACAAACATATAAAAGAAATACAAAGTACTGTATGTTTAGTTGGTTAAGCATGATCATTTTACATGCCAAATTTCAGGAAATGATAATTCGATGCAATAAAAAGTGAATGAAATACATGAATGAGCATGACTCATTTTTTTGTGTGAGTTCAGACATATATTATGTGGTAATCATATATTGAATGTATAGTACATACAGAAACTTATCACCACTGTCATTCAATTATTAATTCATAATGTACAGTTCTCATTTTTATTTACTTGCATTTGATCAACTCTATTTCATACATTACTTGGTATTTGTAAAGCATCATAAATAAAGTTAAAATGTATGTCTCTAAATGCAATCACACATAGATGCTCAGAAACAGCAATAAATGGAATTCAGTGGAATTTCCGTGAATTGAATTCCACATCCTGTAATTCCAATTCAATTCAAACTCTGTTTCCTGTAATTGTTGTTGAATTCCAATTCCAATTCCATTCCAATTCCATTTCCTTCTTTGAATTGGAATTGTTGAGTTCATTCCTGAGTTGACCCCAACCCTGTTTCCAAAACATCACTCCTCAAAGTCCTCATTTTACTGTATAAGTGTAAATGTAATAGAAAAAAATAACCACTGCCTCTGAGTGTAAGCCAGACTGGAATCTGCTGTGGTTGGCCCAATTTACCCAACATAAATCAGCTATTCAATTGTTTGTTTATTATCAGCTGAGATATATTTTTGATATTGATATTGTTTTTGAACTGATATCATTGCAGAAGCAGAGGTTTTTATACTGTATCTAAGGTTTGTAATATTGTATTTGCTATTGTGGGATGTTGTGTGCTAACATTCGTAAATACTACAAAAACAATCCATAATTTTGTTGGGAGGTATAGCTTGTCTGTTAAGAAAATGTAAGGATTGTGGAAATGTGTTCACTGACTGCATATTGGGTGAAAACGACATGAAATGCGTGAATGGTATGGCCATAAAAGACCGATGCTGTGCTAATTGTGTTTAGAGTTTTGAAAATGTGACAACAGATTGGACAAACGCTTGTTAGCGACTGAAAAAAACTGTAATCCTGAAGACCTTGATTAGCTGGATCAGGTGTCTTTGATTATGGTTGGAGTTAAATGGTGCAGAGCTGTGGCCCTCCAGGAATTGAGTTTCAGACCAGTGCTATAAACTTTCAAGCAGTTTGTCAGATTTAGTGGTTGTAGTTAGAAAAATCATAAGAGCTGTGGAATAACAGTTAAAGAAGCAAATACAGGACACTTTCCGTGAAATTAGTACATATTGGTGCCTCTTTTTTTCTTTGGTTGTTAACAAATGGTCAGTGAAATAAGGTTTGAGAAATAATCATAGAGAGGGTTTGCAGTTAGGCTACGTCTCAATTTGGTCAGTATGTGCGGCCATACTTGTGATATTTGGATGTATAGAGTGCTAGGAGTGATTGCACGGTTAATGTACTACTAAAAAGGTTGTTCTGCTAATTTATGCTGTTTAAACAATAGAAAAAAAAACACATGGAAGCTGCTAAATCATATAGAGAAGGTTTTTTCTTTTCTTAAATTGACCCACATTTGGTTTTTGACTATTGAAAATGTGTACATTTTAATGATTTACTCCTGGGACCATATTGAAATTCCAATATCTCTGGAACCGAATCTCATAGGGCATTAAAAATAAAGATGCCAAAAGGGAAGTTTGTTAAGACCCGATATCTAAAAGGACATTAAGGTGTATTTAATATTTCTTGAGATACAGACATGCAAACTTTGGAGGAAAAACTTGAAAAGTGCTGTTTCCCCATTTTTGAATGGTCACCATTGGTACATAATGCAACAAAGATTGCTAAAGTCAACAAGTTTTACTTATGTAACTACCAATCTCTGTGTAAAAATAAGATAAGGACGCTGTTATCTTTCTGAAGTCATTTTTACTTGACTCTAATTCTAAAGTGCCACTTTGACCTCCTTCCACAAAATAGTGGATTACTCAGTAAATTTTCATCCATGACATTTAATATTTTGGCTTTCATCACTATACATGTCTATCTTTTCTCAGAATAAATATTAGCAAAATCTAAAATTTGAGCCGGGGAAGTTTTTGAAATTTGGTTGATTTGACATGGAATGACCCAATTGGAAGATCAGTGTACAAGAAATGCAGCAAAATGATCAATAATGAGTTTTGCTGCTATCATGTCAGAGTTCTTTTACTTCAAATTTCTGTTTTATGATTTTCTCATTTTATAATTTACTGAAAATCAAACCTTTTTTACTTACCTTTTAGACCTAAAAGGAGAAAACAACGAGAGTGAAGAATTTGCTGAAGCGGAGGAGAAACAAGATGTCAAACCGGTGATAAAGTCTGAGAGTCCCTCACTGAAAAGAAAACGCAAACAATCTTTTACCTGTTCTCAGTGTGGAAAACATCTCTCATACAAACAAAGTCTGAAACATCACATGAGACTTCATAGTAAAGAGAGGCCTTTCACGTGTGATCAATGTGGGACAAGTTTCGCAGTAAAAGGATCCCTTAAACATCACATGAAAATCCACACTGGAGAGAAGCCGTACACATGCGATCAATGCGGGCAGAGTTTCACACATCCCAGCACTCTTAAATTACATGTGCATTCTCATTCTGGAGAGAGGCCGTATAACTGCGATTGGTGTGGTAAAAAGTTTATTAGGGTAGGATCCCTGAGGACCCACTTGAAAGTTCATACAAAGGAGAAGCCTTATGTTTGTTCTTTGTGTGGAAAGAGTTTTAGTCAGATGTGCGCTCTAAAAACACACCAGCAAAGACACAGCGGTGTGAAGAATCATATGTGCTTTGATTGTGAAAAATCCTTCATTACAGATGCTGAACTGAAACAGCACCAGAAAACTCACACTGGAGAAAAACCTTACAAGTGTTCACACTGCGACAAGAGTTTCAGTCAGTCAGGACATCGAAAAATACATGAGAGGATCCACACTGGAGAGAAGCCGCACACATGTGATCAGTGTGGAATGAGTTTTACACATCCAAGCACTCTTAGATTACATCTCCTTTCTCATTCTGGAGAAAGACGGTATAACTGCGATCAATGCGATAAAACGTTTGTTAAGGCAGTATGCCTGAAGGCCCACCGGAAAGTTCATTTAAAGGAGAAACCTTACAAGTGTTCACTGTGTGAAAGGGGTTTTACTCAGCTGACTGCATTAAAATCACACCAGAAAAGACACAGTGGTGAGAAAAACTATATGTGCTTTGAATGTGGAAAGACCTTTATTACAAACGCAGAACTGAAACTGCATCAGAGAATTCACACTGGAGAAAAACCTTACAAGTGTTCACACTGTGATAGGAAATTCAGTTGGTTAGCATCTCTGAAAATACATGAGAGAAGCCACACTGGAGAGAAGCCGTATCACTGCTCTTCATGTGGGAAGAGCTTTAGTAAATTAGCTTCTCTACTCAGTCATAGAAAAAGAAAATGTCCAGTGGAAAATGAGCTACCTTCCATACAAATCTTTCCTGACAAGTTACAATGAGTGTCTGAGAAAAGAACCATCAAAGTTGTCTCAGTAAACAAGTGTGAGATTCAAATCAACAAAAGGAGGCTATGGCATATTTAAGCGAGTCATGTGTGATATATAAATCAAACTATTAGAACTTGTTTTTCATCTGTGTGCATAGCTGCTTAAATCATCTTGTTCTTTAGCGACTCAAGTCTATTTACCAAATGCAGATGCAAGATATACTGTTTTGCAAGATATTACTGATTGAATGCAATATAATGGCAGGATAATAGACAAAGTTCTGATGTCTTGATGGCTTGCTCTAACTACACATCTGTCTTCAAGAATAGTTTTATTAAAGCAATTTATGCTATAAATAAACATGAATTTAAACTTCATATTTTGCTTCTATAATGAAAATTATTGGAGACTACTGATTTAACCAACAACAACAATGTTAAACCCATGACAGTGTTAAAGACATGCACTAGATTTTTAATCTGGTCTAAAGCGCACTCTAGTGACTGACTCGTATTTAATGTATTATTTCTAAGATGCTTTAATAGGGTTCGCTAAACATTTCAGGTATATGTGGCTCGAGCAAAGTGACAATCCTCACTGTACTTTTAATTTATTTATTTTCTGTATGTTTGTATTTAAGTTTTTACAAACTGATTTCGTCTCGCGGCGATGACGTCACTGCGCAGCCTGAAGCAAGTCTTCTGAAGTGAAATGAGGTTTGTGGTTTATTTAGACAAAAAAAAAAAAAAAAAAAAAAAAAAAAAAAAATATATATATATATATATATATATATATATATATATATATATATATATATATATATAACGTTATATATTTTAATTACACTATTAAAATTGGAATATATACAGACGTTATTGCTAGACACTTCCTGATGAGCCTGTGAGGAGCGGCGCGCCGTTTTGAATGCATACAAGACACAAAATTCTTGCAAAGTCCTTTTATAGACTCTAATATGTGGGTAAATATGACTAAATTGACACCGGAAACATGAAAATATTGCTTTGTGGCCGCTGTAGTTTCTGCACATACAAACGTGTAACAAAGGGATCTAATTGTTGTTGCTATGAAGTTAGGACAAATTATATTTAGATTTAAATGTTGCTGTGCCTGTATTACTTTTACTACACTGTCAACTGGTCAAAATGTTTTGATGTATTATGGTTTATTCATCTCAGACTGAGGCAAACATATGATCATCAGTTTTGATTTACAAGATTAATATCTCTTAAATGCATTTATTCCATTATAGTCTTTTATAAAATGTTATATGTAAAAACAACAACAGCCCAAAACTAAAAACCAACGAACAAAATTCAGCAAAGTGGCAAGTTAAATTCAGACTGTTAAGGTGCGTTCACGCCATATCGGAATTCCCGTAATTACGAGATTCCAACTTGTAAAAAGCGTTCACGTCCTCGTAGAACTTGTAATTACAACGTGTGAACTGGTAGTCAAGCTACGACTTGTAGGGTACCACATGACTGCTGTACCACCTGACCTACGTAAAGACTAGAAGGGAGACATGATTCGCTACTAGGCATGCGCACATCAATCTAACGTTATTTTTATCACACTGTACAACAATAATACTGTTTTTTTTATTATAGTAAGGGCTAAGTTTAGGGGGTAGGTGTAGACGTTAAAAAGACACAATCTAACAGGCAGAAAAATTAATTTCATTGTTATTTTCCGGTCGTAGACGTATCCCTTCTAGCCACAACCCTGTTTAGGCGTTGATAGTTTTGGAAAGCATAATTCCGAGTCCGAGGACGTGAACAGCTTCGAGTGGGATGTCACGAATTAAAATTATCAAAATTATAGGTCAAAAGTTTACATACACCTCGCAGAATCTGCAAAATGTTACTTATATTTTATTGTTTCCTTCTGAAGCATCAATGAGGCTTTGAACCTTCTGTAATAGTTGCATATGAGTCCCTCAGTTGTCCTAAATGTGAAAAGATGGATCTCAAAATCATAGACATTGTTGGAAAGGGTTCAAATACACAAAAACGCTGGAAAAGCAAATAATTTGTATTAAGACTCAAGTGTATGTTAACTTTTCGAACAGGTAATTTAAAAAATATATATATAATTTTCTCTTGTGGACTGTATGTAAACATCTTTTATTTGAAATATCTTATTCAGGTCAGTACAAAATAAAAAAAAAAATAACAAGCATTTTATATGATCCCTCTTATTTTGGTAAAATAATTAACATTTTGCAGATTCTGCAAACTTTTGACCTCAACTGTACATTTATTTCTGAATTTATTTGTTATTTCTTGTTTATTCTTGCGTTATAGTTGGATTATCCACCCAACAACCCACCAATAAATGCTGGAATATATCAGTCTACAAGTGAGGAAGATGGAGTTTATGAAAGAACAGTAAGAACATCCAGAACCTTACAGAATGGAACATAGAGATGCTGAAAAACAAAGAGGTTGGTGTTTCTTCTTGATTATACTTTAATGATGCTGCAGACTTAATTCAAACTGTTTTCATTTAAATCAATATATGTTGCTTTGGAACAATGGACAGACAAAATGGAAATTTGATAAATACATGGAAAGCTGAAGGAATTTAACAATATTTTATTAAATATAAATAAATAAAATAATTACATTTTTACATTTTTTGTCTACTTTCTGCTGTTACACCAGATTAAAACTTTCTTACGTTTGTTTTAGACCCGATGGAAGTAAATGGAGAATCTTTGAGCCACTCACAGACTAAAAGTACATTTGTATTGAAACAAAGAGCCAAACAATCTTTCATCTGCCCTCAGTGTGGAAAGAGTTTCACAGTAAAAGGAAGTCTTAGGGATCACATGAAAATTCACACGGGAGAGAAACCACACACATGTGATCAATGTGGGATGAGTTTTAGACAAAAAATGTCTCTTAAGGCACACATGACAATCCACACTGGAGAGAGGCCACACACATGTGATCAATGTGGAAAGAAATTCAGAAATACAAGCACATTTAAAATACACCTGCGTCGTCATTCTGGAGAAAGACCATTTAACTGTGATCAGTGCGGCAACAAATTTTTTAGGTCAGATGAACTGAAGGACCACCTGAAAGTTCATACTACCAAGGAGAAGCCTCACATTTGTTTATTGTGTGGAAAGAGTTTTAGTCAGTCAGGCACACTGATATTACACCAAAAAAGACACAACGGTGTGAAGGATCATATGTGCTTTGATTGTGGGAAGACTTTTGTTAGAGGTGCTGAACTGAAAAAGCACCAGAGAATGCACAGTAAAGAAAAGCCTTACAAGTGTTCATACTGCGACAAGAGATTCAAGTGCCCAAATTATGTGAAAAAACATGAAAGAATCCACACTGGAGAGCAGCCGTTTAATCTGCCTGTTTAAATTTGTCCTAACTAGTTGAAAGAAGTGATCTTCAAGACGAGTGTTTTTATGTGTGAAGGTCTTAAGTGTATTTTTTGATTATGATTTTGGATTTTGTTCAGTTTATATTGCGATTTTTTTTTGTTCATGTTTCCCATGTGTAGTTCCATCCTCTTAGTTTCTTTTCTCCCAGTTATGAAAGAAAGTATTTTTTCTTTCTTTTTTTTGTAACATGTAAAAGTTCTGTGTTCATGTTAGCAGAAAGAGAGCATCTGAAATAAAGAAAAGCAGTTCGACTCTGCGTGCCATCTTCACTCTTATTGTTGTTGAACAGTTTTAATAAATTCGTTTTCCTACTATACTAAAAATAGTCGGTGCATTTTTGATGTAGATTTTCATCTTTCGGTGATGACGTCACAACCAATGTTAGTCATTCTGAGGTAAGCGGTTCACGGCGTTTGTGACAAAACGTTTAAGTAACATTTAAATAATGTTACGGAATGTCAAGTCCAAGTTTAAATGTGAATGAAGTTATCAAAAACCACCTTCAAACATGTTAACTCGCTCAAGTTTGAGAGAAATATTATTATAGTGCAGTTTTCCATTATAGCCAATATGCAGACTCAAATCCTCTTATCTGATGTCAAACACTTCCGTTTATTTATTTATTAAGCTGATGTCTATGGAAGACCAATCCTGCAGAAATTCAAATTAAATATAATTAAAAATGCTTTATCGTGAATGTTAGCAGCTTTATAAAAACATTGGAAATGAGCAGCGGTGCCGACCCGCCTTTATGACTTCTCTTTCAAGCCCTATTTCCCCTTTTTTTGAACCAAGGTAGAATACCTGATAGAGATTTATTTTTCAATATCTAAAATAACTAAATTAATTGAGAGGATATAAAAAGGGATGTTATTCTGATGCACTCTCCATACCAGTTAGTGGCGGTAATGCACCAATTCGTTTCCATTAAAACGCCAAAAGAAGAAGAAGAAGCCTTACTGACCTCATGAAAAAGAAGCGGGGGACGAGCGGAGAAAAGATGGCGGAAGGAGGAGCGGCGTGGGGAGACACCTCGGATGACGATAATGGTCAAAATATGGAGTATCAGGAAGTAAGATACAATAAAAGGAAAAAAAAGAGCAGTTTGGGTGATGGATCTGATTGTGAGCAAACAAGACACGCGAGAAATGAAGTTATTAAAGAGATGTCAGGAAAAGAAATCAAAGTGATTATTACGTTTACTAAGCAGACAGAACAGCAAGCCCACCCTGTCAAACTTTCGAAAATAATCGAGAAAGAGATGGGAGTAGTGAAAGCTGTATCTTGTCTTAGCAATGGAAGAATAATGATTAAATGCATGGATCAGAAGCAGAAGGAAAAAATAATGACAATGAAAATGCTAGCAGGGGCACGGATAACGTGCACAGAAATAGGCAATAAAGTTCGAGGTGTTATTTCGGGAGTACCTCTTAATGTAAGTATGGATGATATCAAAAGTAATCTGAGTGGAGGCACAGTCATTTTTTCTAGAAGGCTACAGATGTGGAAAGACAATAAAAAATGTGAAAGCATGAGCGTGATGGTACAGTTTGAAGGGAATAATCTGCCGATGAGAGTAAAGCTAGGATTCGTAAGCTTCTCAGTGCGAGAGTACGTACCTCCGCCTTTAAGGTGTTTCAAATGTCAACGCATGGGACATACTGCTAGTATCTGTAAAGGGAAAATGCGTTGTGCAAAATGCGGAGGAGAACACGATTATGGCAAGTGTGAGGAGGGTGCAGAGATAAAATGTTGCAATTGCGGAGGAAGACACAGTGCAGCATATGCAGGATGCCCGGTTCAACAAGAAGCCCGTGAAGTACAAAAAATAAAAACAGTACAACATTTAACATATGCCGAAGCAACTCGTAAGGTGCAGCTGAAACAAAAAGAACTAATGTGCAAGGAATTATGGCAGAATCCTTTCCTCAGAAAGATGTAAGTTCTGTGAGAAATAAACCAGATCAACATATTGTGATGAACAAAATTGATTTTGTGGCTTTTATTTGTGCGGTGGTTAATGGTACCTCGCAAGTGGAAAGGAAATCAGACAAGTTAAAGATTATTGTTGGGTGTGCCAATAAATTTCTGAAGTTAACAGGTGTTACAGCAGAGGAGGTCCATGAGATTTTGAAAGCTAAGGAAGGAAATGCTGCTTTGGATATGACTCAGAATAATACTTAGGTATATAATGTCTTTCCTACTACTACATTGGAACGCCAGGAGCTTGATATCAAATGGGCAAGGTTTTAAAAAACATATCATAGAAATGGAAAAACTGCCAGACATCATGTGTATTCAGGAGACCTGGTTAAATAGCTCCTTGGATTTTAAGATTGATGGATATGTAGTGGAAAGGAAAGACAGAGAAGCTGGAAGAGGTGGAGGGTGTGCAACATTTATTAAAGAGAGCATAGCATATAAAAGAGTTTTCACAAGTAATAGTTTAGAATGTGTAACCATAGAAGTATTGGGAAAACATGAAGGAATCAGAATTGCAAATTTCTACAATCCATGTAAAGAAATAAGTAATGCTATGTTAAAAGAAATGATGGGCAATATTCAGGGCAAAGTTATCATATGTGGGGATTTTAATGCACATAATGGTCTGTGGGGTAGTAAAAATACAGATAACAATGGGTTAATCATAGAAGAATTTATGGAAGAAAACTCACTTGTGTGCTTGAATGATGGGAAACCAACGAGAATGGATATAGTAAAAGGTGGTATGTCATGTCTGGATCTGACAATAATGTCAGCAGCTTTAGCTGGTAAGAGTATCTGGACTGTACTTGAAGATAACTTGGGCAGCGATCATTGGCCTGTAATATGTGAGATCCAGAGTACAGTTCAAAAGGAAAATATGGGTCAATCTGCAAGGTGGGGATTTAGGCAGGCAAATTGGGAGGAATTTTATATGTTGTGTGAAGAAAATTTCATAAATATTAAGCTGGAAGGAAATATTGAAGAGAAATACAATAAGGTAGTAGGAGGAATAATTTCTGCAGCAAATCAGACTATACCATTAATAACAGGTAATGGAAAGAAAAAGAAAAATGTGCCATGGTGGTCTGAAGAGTGCTCAGTGGCAGTGAGAGAGAGAAATAAGGCATTCCGGATTTTAAAAAGAGTAATATCTCAAGATACCGTAATAGAATATCAGAAAAAAAGGGCTACTGCAAGGAAGGTAATTAAAAGCGCAAAGAGAAAGGCTTGGCAGGAATTCTGTAACACAATTGGGAGAGAAACTGGAATGAATGTGGTTTGGAGAATGATTAGGAAAATGAATGGTGTTAATAGTTATAAGAAGATTCCTGTAATTGAAGAGGAAGGGAAAGTTGCCATAACAAATAAAGAGAAGACAGAAGTCTTAGCTAAAACTTTTTCTAAAGTCCATAGTATTGAAAATTTAAGTGACACATTTTTAAATAGAAGACAGGAATTAAGCAGAATATATGAGAATGTTCGTGTGAAAAAACAAGGAGCTGATAATAGTATGGATGAGGATTTTAATGTTTTTGAGTTAAAAATAGCAATTAACAACTCAAAGAATACAACACCAGGGAAAGACATGATTACTTATAGTATGTTAAAAAACTTACCAGAGGTAGCAATTAAAACAATGTTGGATTTATATAATCACATATGGAATGAAGGTTATTTACCCAAAGATTGGAAAAGTGCAATAGTAATACCAGTAGTGAAACCAGGTAAGGATGCAACAAAATCTAATAGCTACAGGCCAATCGCTCTTACATCTACATTATGCAAAATAATGGAGAAAATGATAGTAAGAAGGTTAAATTATTTTCTGGAAAAGAATGAAATATTAACACCAGTTCAGTGTGGTTTTAGGAAAAAGAGATCAACAATGGATGCTCTTTTATTGTTTGAAAATGAGGTAAGGAAGGCACTAATAATGAAGGAGTTTCTTGTTGCAGTTTTCTTTGATATTGAAAAAGCGTATGACACTCTATGGAGGGAAGGACTGTTAATTAAGTTAAATAGAATTGGTGTAGGAGGGAAAATGTATAACTGGATATTAGATTTTTTGTTTGAACGTACATTTCAGGTAAGAATAGGTGAAGAAACATCAGCATCATATGGTATCCTGTAGGGATGGCCCGATACCGATACTGGTATCGGGTATCGGGTCGATACTGTCCTCATATACTCGTACTCGTACTCATAAAAATGAGCCGATACCACGCACCGATACCACGTACATTTTTTTTTAAACGAAACTGGCCGCCGCGAGCCGCAGCTTTGTCTAGGAGGTTAACTGAAGAACGTAAAATGTCGGCGGTTTGGGCTCATTTCAAGATAAGGGAGGATGACAGCAGCAAGGCAGACTGTAAGTTATGTTCAGCTAAAGTGTCGAGAGGAGGAAAAGAAAGTACATCGTTTAACACCAGCAATCTCATTAAACATCTGAAGACGCATCATAGCGCTGAATACACACAGTTTAGTCAAGCTAAACAAGCAAATCAGCAGCCAACATTGACACAGGTTTTACAGAAGCGCGAGAAGATGTCAAGAGATAATCCACGGGCACTAAAAATAACAGAGGGAATTGCATACTTTATTGCACTTGATGACCAGCCATTGTCGGCGGTTGAAAATATAGGATTTCGACATCTTCTTGGCATACTGGAGCCGCGATACGAAATTCCGAGTCGCCATCACATTACAACCGCTATGCTACCGAAAGTGTTTCATGACGTGAAAAAGCAAGTCAGTGGACTGTTGCGTGACGTTTCGGCCGTCAGTTTTACTACAGATATTTGGTCAAGCAGTGTCTGCCCAATGTCTCTGCTCAGTTTAACTGTACAGTGGATTGATGACAACTTTTCTCTTCGCCATGCCACCTTGCAAGCAAAGCCGTTTCGGGGTTCGCACACCAGCAAAGCCATAGCAGACGCGTTTGATGGGATGCTTCAGACCTGGTGCATTCCGAAAACCTCTGTCCACGTCGTGCTACGAGACAACGCTAGAAATATGATTAAGGGCATGAATGATGCTGGACTCCCCAGCTTACCTTGTGCCGCTCACACTCTCCAGCTGGTGGTCCACGAAGGACTTTTGTCTCAGAGAAGTGTTGCTGATGCATTGGCTATTGGACGCAAAATCGTTGGCCATTTCAAACATTCTCCTCTAGCCTACTCCTGCCTCGAAGACATTCAGTTAGAGATCGGTCAGCCTGCAAAACGTCTACAGCAGGACGTACAGACCCGCTGGAACAGTACATTTTACATGATCCAGTCTCTGATTGAGCAGAAACGGGCTCTAGGAGTTTTTGTGTCCGAACATGAACTTCCTGATAATCTTACGGCTCACCAGTGGGCACTGCTGGAGAAGGTTGTAACTGTTCTGGGTCCGTTTGAGGAGTTAACACGAAAAGTTAGCTCTTCTGAAGCTATGGCAGCAGATGTGATTCCTGCTGTCACTGTACTGCAGCGATTTCTGTCTAGAGAGACCGACGATGACCATGGCATCAAAACTATGAAAGGGACTTTAGCTGCAGCTGTCAGGAGGCGATTTTCTGATGTGGAAGAACAACCCCTCTACAGCATCGCTACTCTACTCGACCCCAGGTAGGTGTGTGTGCGTCTTTCTGTGTGTGTGTGTGTGTGTGTGTGTGTGTGTGTGTGTGTTTGTGTGTGTGTCTGTCTGTCTGTGTGCGTGTGTGTGTTTGTATCTGTGTGTGTCTGTCTGTGTGTGTCTGTCTGTGTGTGTCTGTCTGTGTGTGTGTGTGTGTGTGTGTCTGTCTGTCTGTGTGTGTGTGTGTGTGTGTGTGTGTGTGTGTGTGTGTGTGTGTCTGTCTGTGTGTGTGTGTGTCTGTCTGTGTGTGTCTGTCTGTGTGTGTGTGTGTGTGTGTGTGTGTGTGTGTGTATATCTGTGTCTGTGTGCGTGTGTGTTTATGTGCGTGTATGTGTGCTAGATAGTGAGTTCAAAGTTGCCTATGTATTGCTGAAAAGTACATTTTAGTATTTAATTTTCATTTAATAAATTATTTGATTAGGCTATGTTATTTTAATAAATATGTATTGTCAGATGCCTAATTTTCTCCCTCTGTTATAGGTATAAAAATCTTTTTTTCTCTAACACCAACACTGCTGCAAATGCCAAGGAGATGCTGATGCATGAGCTGTTGAGGTCGTCTGGAGAAGAGGAGAATCATGACCTGCACGAACCTCCTGCCAGAAAACCACGCAGGGACCAGGCAAGCAGCAGCCTGGACAGTATATTTGATGAAATAGCAGATGAGCAAGCACCAGTCTCTCTAAACAGAGCTCAAGTAGGTTCTACTGCACAATTAGAGACATACCTAGGGGAGACCACAATTTCTCGAGAAGACAAACCACTACAATACTGGGCAGTTAACAAAGTGCGGTTCCCTACTCTGGCCAAAATGGCATCCAGATACCTCTCAGCACCATGCAGTAGTGTTGACAGTGAAAGACTGTTCAGCTCAGTGTCACATATTGTGAATGAAGACAGAAACAGAATCACAGCTGATCATGCAGAGATGATTTTGTTCATCAAAAAGAACCTGCCTCTCATTCTCCCAAAAAGTACCTAAGCTAGTTCAGATCACATTGCTTACTGAAATGTTTGTTTAATTGAAACAAGGGTACTGTCACTGTGCCACATAGTTTAATTGTTGTTTCATTTAAATATGCAGTAGTTTAATTGAGACTTGCAATAGTTACATTGATGTTTTGTTTAATTGAAATATGTAAATGTTTAATTGAGACTACACAACAGTTACATTGAAATTTAGTTAAATTGAAAGCTGGAGACGCTGTCAAATATTTCATTGATATATTGTTGAGTTGACAGTTTTGACTGTACAATATGTTTTATTTATATTTTGTCAGTTGTGAAGACAGTGCCAGCATTGAGGCTTTTTGTTTACACAGAAATATATATAATTTATTTTTGATTTGAAATTGCCTACATTTATTTTTTTAATCATTATTTATTTTAGACTTGTTAACAAAAATAAAAACAGTCTTCTTACCCGTGTTCTAAAATAATCTTCTGTCTTCTTTTCTGGGAGCCTGTAGTTACTTTTGCGGTAGAAATATCGGTATCGGTACTCGTTATCGGCAAGTACACAAATTCAAATACTCGTACTCGTATCGGTTTGGAAAAAAATGGTATCGGGCCATCCCTAGTATCCTGAATGGGACCCCACAAGGAAGCGTGATTAGCCCAATTTTATTTAATTTAATGATCAACGATATATTTGAAAAAGTTAAACCAAGCATTGGGAAGGCGTTGTATGCGGATGATGGTGCTATATGGAAAAGAGGTAGGAATATAGGAAATGTAATTAAAGGAGTACAAGAAACTATAAATGAAGTTGAAAGATGGTCAGTAGACTGGGGAATGAAGTTTTCAGTATCAAAAACTCAATACATGGTTTTCTCAAGGAAAAAGAAAATTGAACAGATTACATTGAAATTATATGATCAACTGTTAGAAAGAGTGACAGAGTTTAAGTATCTTGGCTTAATCTTTGATGAGAAGATGACTTGGAAACAACATATTAAAAAAATTGAAAATAAATGCAAAAGGGTAATAAATTGTATGACCTCAATAACCAAATATGAATGGGGAGCAAGGAAAAGCGCAATGTTATGTATATATCAAGCCCTAGTACGTTCTAGCATAGATTACGGATGTGCAGTGTATGGTGATGCAGCTAAATCTCAGTTAAAGAAACTGGAGAACATACAATCTAGAGCACTTAGAATCTGCTGTGGAGCTATAAGATCAACTCCTCTAGATGCTGTCAGGGTTGAAATGGGGGAAATGCCATTAGACCTGAGAAGAGAAAAGCTTGCAATGATGTATTGGGCTAACTTAAAAGGTGGTAAGAAGAATCATTGTACACGTGTAATACTAAATGACTGTTGGGAATACAAAAAGAATGGAGGAAATAGCTTTGGCTGGAAATATGAACAGCGGGTCAAGGATTATGGTATAGAGGATGAAACAATCTGTCCTAACATGCCATTAAGTGGTGTGGCAGTGTGGAATATTCCTGAACCTGTTGTTGAAATGAGACTATTGGAGGCTCGAGAAAAAGCAGAAGAAATATACAGTAATAGTTATGGAGTTAATGTTTTTATGAGAGAAAACTTTAATTCTTTTATGCAGATTTATACAGATGGATCTAAGGATTCAATTGAGCAAAAAGTGGGCATAGGAGTGTATATTCCAAATTTTAAGACAGA
The DNA here is from genome assembly GCF_049309525.1 of Garra rufa. Classification (NCBI taxonomy): domain Eukaryota; kingdom Metazoa; phylum Chordata; class Actinopteri; order Cypriniformes; family Cyprinidae; genus Garra; species Garra rufa. The sequence continues at coordinate 18,085,276 of NC_133367.1, read as the reverse complement.
AATAAGCTTGAGGCTAAGTAATAAACTGTCTGTGTACTCTACTGAGCTAACTGCAATTATAGTAGGACTGCAATGGGTTGAACAGGTTAGGCCAAACAGAGTTTTAATTTGCTCCGATTCTTCATCAGCTCTTAATAGTATAATGTCTACAAAAAGTGATAGAGAAGATTTGTTAGTGGAAATTTATACTCTATTGTACAGACTGAAAATGGAAGGTATAACTGTATATTTTTGTTGGGTGCCAGCACATATCGGAATAATAGGGAATGAAATAGCTGATAAATTAGCAAAAGAGGCATTAAAGAAAAACGTGGTGGAAGTAAAAGTTCCTTTGGGTAGAAGTGAAATAAAATCTGTGATTAATAGAAAATTAGTACAAAAATGGCAACAAAGATGGGAAAATAGCAGAACAGGTAGGTGGTTTTATACTATTGAGAAATCAGTAGGGAAAAAAGTGAAGTTTTTTGGAAGATATAGAAAAGAAGAAGTAATGATATCTAGATTAAGAATGGGACATACAGGATTAAACTCAACATTAGCATTAATGGGGAAGCATGAAAGTGGGATGTGTAATGAATGTGGTATTTTAGAAACAGTTGAGCATGTGCTTTTTAATTGTGGTAAATATGATGGTCAGCGTGACAGTCTCTTTAATAGTTTTAAAAATAGGTCAGTGAGCGTTGTGGATCTTTTGGGGAAAGGTTTAAGTGACAATCAGATATATATGGCTGTTTTAACCTTTTTGGAGGTTACAGGTCTATGTTACAGGATATAGAAATATAGGGTCTGAGGGTGAGGTGTATGGTGCCTCTGCCTGCCTTAGAGGCTGAGGAGCCCAGTGTGGAAGTTGGAGGAGCTGAACACGCAGCGTCAGCTGAAGCCTGGGCTCTGATCCTTTGGGGTGGGTAGGATGGGTACCCACCCCCCCTTCAATATTCTTTTTTTTTTTTTTTTTTTTTTTATGTATGTGTGTATGTATATGTATATATATATATATATATGTGTGTGTGTGTATATGTATATGTATGTATGTATATGTGTATATGTATGTGTATGTATATATATATATATATATATATATATATATATATATATATATGTATGTGTGTGTGTGTGTGTGTGTGTGTGTATGAGGAAGAGAAGGAAGGAAAAAGGAAGGGAAAATGGAAAGAAAGGAAAAGAAAACAATACAGATTCATCACCCAGGTGGATAAAATATTCAGTAGGTGGCGGTAATGCTCCAATGGAGTGAACGGCCAGACAACCAAAAAAGAAGAAGAAGAAGAAGAAGCCTTACTGACGGAGTCGTTTCTGTTTTGTTTTCATCGGGTAAGCGCTGTTTGTGCGTCTGTCGGCTGAAATAAATATTTAGCGTGAAGCCAACGATTTGAGGAACGAGTTCTTTCATAAACCCTCGAGCAGTCTTGTGTGTTTGTATGTTTGTTTGAATGAACGTGTTTGATGTTGGAGCGATAATTTTATTCTTACTTAAAGTCAGTGTGATTTGTGAGGGAAATTCGATCTCAAGTAGGCTAGTGCTGCACTGATTTATTTTAAAACGTTATATTTTGTCATTTACCTTTGAAAATCAAGTCTGTAATTGCTCTGTTAAAATTAAAGTATATATTAAGTATTACTGCCAAATATTGCATTAGCATGACTTCATTATAGTACCATAATCCGACGTACATGAATGACGGATTGTAGATAAATGTGAAGAAAGTTTGACAGAAACAGTAGTGTTAAAATAGTTTTTGATTCAGTTTGTAGATTTTGATATTTATGATTTATGATATGCTGCTGTATGGAAGTTATTTACCTGTTGTTAATAAAAGAGTGTCCCAAGGAATCTGGAAAACTTCTGTAAAAATGTGTGTCATGCTGTAAGAGTTGAACTCATTCATCTTTTCTACTGTTATACAGTTGTTTCTACTTCTAACACTAAAAAAAGTTTTTTATTATTTATATATTGCTTCATATATTCATTTCTTTGTTCATATGTTTGTGTGGAGTAGGAACAATAAAAATAAATTATGTAACTTTACATTTTGATAGATTGATTGTTCAAATATAAATGCTTAATGATTGAATTCACAAAAAAGTAAATTAAGTAATTGATTTATTTTTGATTTAGAACAATTCAAAAAGAGTCAAAATTATGCCATTTCCTGTAAGGTGTAGTGGCATCATTTTGAATTTTCTCTTAAAACATGCATTGCTTTTTAAATTCTATGCTATATTGTATAACTTTTTTTGCTTTGTTATTATTTCAAGGTTCACATTTATGTCCTTTTCCTTCATATTTCTCTCGTCTTTTTGAAAATGAAACCTTTCTTACTTTCATTTTAGACCTGATGGAAGAGAATGCAGAGAGTGAAGAACTGAGTGAAGTCGGGGAGCAATTTTATGTCAAAACTGAAGAAAAATGTTTGAGTTGCTCACAGACTACAAGTAATTTTTCTTTGAAACATTTTAGCTGCCCTGAGTGTGGGAAGAGTTTCTCAACCAAGCAAACTCAACTTCACATCAGAGTTCATAGTGGAGAAAAACCTTTCACGTGTGATCAATGTGGGAAGAGTTTTACATTAAAAGGAACCCTTAAAGATCACATGAAGATCCACACTGGAGAGAATCTGCACACATGTGATCAGTGCGGGAAGAGTTTTACAAAAAGAGGAGCCCTTGAGGATCACATGAAAATCCACACTGGAGAAAAGCCACACACATGTGATCAATGTGGGAAAAGTTTCACAAAGAAAGGAGCTCTTAAGGATCACATGAAAATCCATACAGGAGAAAAGCTGAACAGATGTGATCAATGCGGGAAGAGTTTCACAAAGAAAGGAGCCCTTAAGGATCACATTAAAATCCACACTGGAGAAAAACCACACATGTGTGATCAATGTGGGAAGAGTTTCAGAAAGTCCTGCACTTTTAAATCCCATCTGCGTTCTCATTCTGGAGAAAGACCATTTAACTGTGATCACTGTAATAAGAATTTTTTTAGGGCAGATGCACTTAAGGATCACCTGAAAGTTCATACAAAGGAGAAACCTTACGTTTGTTGTTTTTGTGGAAGGAGTTTTGGTCAAATAAGTAGTTTAAAATTACACCTAAAAAGACACAGCGGTGTGAAGGATCATATGTGCTTTGAGTGTGGAAAGACTTTTGTTAGAGATGCTGAACTGAAACTACACCAAAGCACTCACACCGGCGATAAACCTTACCAGTGTTCACAATGTGACAAGAGATTCAAACGGTCAGAATATCTGAAATCACATGAGAGGATCCACACTGGAGAGAAACCATATCAGTGCCCTCAATTTCCATGGGTTGTTCCCAAATGAGCTCTACATAAAAAGTTTTATTTTATAGTTTTGTTTATTCTATAATTCAAATCATTATGTTTCCCTTATAATGTTTGTATTTTGTCAAATTTAAATTATAATTTCTTACAATGCATGTGTATCATTTCATTTAGGCTACTTTTTAATGAAGGAAAGCATAAGTTTGTTCTGCGCTCATATCAGCAGAAAGAAAGCAGATGGAATAAAGACAAGCAGTACGACTTATTGTGCAGTTCTTTCTCTTACTACCGCTTGATATCTAATTTTGAAGCTGTTTTGTCATTGTGAAGAATTTGATGTGTTTTTCATAATCCACTGCTGATGACAAGCACTGCAAACTAATAAAAGAACACAAATTACATACACTCCATACTTAAGGGCGTTTAATAATTTGGCGTGTAAGTAGATGTCCAGCAGATGTCGCCAGCACATGGCGATTTGAGCCTTTCGGAGCAGTTATTTCAGTTGATTCAGAATTCTGATAAGCTTCCTTTCTGCCATCAATATAATGGGTATGGTGTTTTGCGTTTTGAAAGATGGATTGGTTTTACTTTGTTAATGGTGTGTTTGTGTTGTGTTTACTTTGCCTATAACAGTAGAAGCATAATGTAAATACTTCAGAAAATAGTAAACTAGACCATAAACATAAGCAAAATGTAAAACATAATGCTGTGAGCTTCACAAATATTCTGTACAGTTCTTCATCAAAAGCATGTGCCTGCCAGAGAGTTGTAGCACACACTATTTAGATCAAGTCTAGACACGTTCTTAACTCAGCTTTACAGGCAGTTCTTGTGGTATGAAGCTGTTATTGAATTCATGCTTCCTCTGTTCATTGTAGGACAGATTAAGTGAGTTCAGGAGCTACTGGAGTAATAACAGAATAAAATGGCATTGTGCAAATAATTAACTAAACAATAATATGTGTATTCTGCCTGGGAGCGGTTCTTAACTGATTTTACGTCAGAACCCATATTTTTACATCAAATGTTGGTAATAATATTAAAGTGAAAGTTGTTTTCATGTTGAAAATTTAGCTCCTTGGCTCATCTTAACACTTGAGTACACTGTGTTGTCTTCTGCAACAGTTTTCTGTAAGAAAACAAGCACAACGGTGAAATCAGCACAATCACAAGTTTTGTGGTAAAACTTTGAGAATAACAGGCATTAAAATGTCATTAAAGTGTATTCTTGACTAAGTGAAAAGTGAGATGTTCAGCTCCCATATTGCCATTTTGCCTGAAATTCCTTTTTCTTTTTTTTTTCTTTTTTTTACGAACAGCAGTTAGAAAGCTCTACAAAGCCAGTTCATCCATCCCAGTGTCACTATTGGTTACAGAGTCTGTGAATATGCTGATACGTTCTTTTGTTGGACACAATTGCAGAAGTTCAGAACATTACTTTTTGACAGCTCATTTCAGTTGTTTTATACAGAGAGGAAGTTCTGACAGGGAAATTACTCTGAACAAAAAAGCATAAAATGGGAGCAGAACATCTCACAATTGAGCAGTCTGTAAAAAATAAAAGCCATTCTGCAACATATATGACATGATCTGCACACACAGGCTGTGATCATGCAAGTATGCACACTACAAAAGATGCAAATAAACTTTTACGAATCAAACTCTTCAGACATGACACAAAGCAGCAAAGACAATAGCAATACATTTTTCAAAGTGAATCACAGATAGAACAAGTTTTTTTACTGTCAACTGACAAACTGATTTCTTTTTTTTTTTTGGTCTGTTGCTTTTTCTGTAAACATTTGTGCAGCTAAAACAGGAAACCCTGTTATTTAGAAAATGGCTGGCTGCATGCTTTCTGCCAGGTATGCTTCTTTCATCTATAATTCAGCTCAAAAAGCAGTATGCTTGCTTAGGTTATAGTAAGACAGTCTTTTCATTAAGCATTAATGATCCATCAGTTCACTAGTGCTAAGTTTTCAACAGGCAGGCAGCGAGACACAATGCACACAGCAAAACTGCATCTTACCGTATGATGTAAAAGATGTGGAATGAATGTTGTTGTAGCATAATGTGTGTCTTCAATTTCAACTGTTTTAATAATAACCACAGTTTAACTATAAAACATTATACACTGAAACGCTGGTCATATGATAAACACTTTTCAAACACAAAGACAAATATTTGCAGTTGCAGTAATACTTGCCAGTTTGTGGTGCTTGTTTATGGTTCTTGATGTACCACAACAAAATCGCTCCTAAAACTGCAATTATGGCCACCAGCAACAGTACACCAACTATCACTGATATGGAATAGGAACGATGACTATGTTCTGTAAAATAGAGAAAAAAATACTAAGCACAAAGCAGATCTGCAAAGAAAATTTGTCCAATAGAGTTTAAAGTTAAAAATCGCAACTCAAGAAACTCTTAATACTTCATACTTAGCGTAACATGATGCTGACTTGCCTTTGCTCATAGAATTTTAACACCAGGAGTTCAATGTAAGCTGTAATTACCAAACAAAAGAGACAGTTCACAGCTGACCTACCTGCACATGGTTGACAGAGTTGAATGATGTTTAGATGGTGAGTGTGGTTTCTGATGGGATTGTTGAGCACACAGCTGTAGGGGTTTTTATCCTGATATTCCACCTCCAGAGGTAGAGAGAGACTGATGCTGAGATCAGACACACTGATGTTGTACAATAAACTGTTTCCTTTGTACCAGGAGAGAGTCACATCACTCACATTCAACACTGAACACATCAGCACACATCTGGACACGGATGATCTTTCAGATGATGAAGAACAGTTTGAAGAATTACTGGTGATGACAGGAATAGGAAGAGGAGCTGGAAAACATTAAAGAAACAATAAGTAAAAGTAAGTGTTATCTCAGTATTATTAATAAACAATAACAAAAATAACATGATGTAGATGATTTCTTGCAAGGCTAATAAAAAAGAAACCAACATTTTAAATACAAGGCTAAGAAAGAAATGAATGCTTGTAGATAATCTCCTCTAAGACACTGACTGACCATTCAAGAAGATATTGGATATATTATTTTAACATTTGGTAGGTCATTTCAGCTGTAGTTCTGCACATTTGATTTATTATTTAGAACATTTTATACAGCATACTGTGTTCAGACTAGAATTAAAAATTTATGAACAATTTTAGCATTAGTGACAGTACAGTTTACTCACCATAGACAGTAACACTGAAGCTCTTCAATGAGGTTTTTCCACTGATGATGACGGTCAGTTTATAAAGTCCAGTGTGTTCAGATCTGATGTTTCTGATGGTCAGAGATCCAGTTTGATTGTCCATCATTAGCTTGTCTCTGAAACTTACATCATTACTGACAAAAATTAAGTTTATTTGGTCCCTTTTAATGATTTCAGCTATTCGAGTGTTTTGAGGTCCAAAGGTCCACAGTATCTGATCATCTTTCTGTACATTAACATCAGTATATAAAGTGACATGATCTCCCTCCGTCACTGATACTGACTTAATTTCATCGGCATCACCAAACACTCCTGAAGCAGATAAAAAAAGGAACATTTCGTCTTCAACAAAGAAGGGGAAAACATATTACAGTTTTGTTTAAGTATCAAAATGTAAAATGTGGTGTTTCTGCCTTAAAAAATTAAAGGCCGTTAAACGGAACAAGATTATTATGTGTATTTACATATTTGTGCGGTGCTGCTCCAGTCATGACCATCCAACATGAAATCCGAAATCCGACTTACCATTAGTAATAAGAATCCACAGACAGATGAAAGCAGCGTCTGAATGCATATTCCTCAGAAGATGTCCGAGGAATTCCTGATAATTAAGTCATCATACTGCTGTGGGGGAAAAACGGATTTTCAAACGGATAAACAACGGCAGCTGCATAAGCAGAACTTCAGTTTGCTCAATACGGAAAAGAGGAGGAACAAAGCATGACGCTAGGACAGCGTTAGAAAAGACTTCATTATTTAGGTTACATTATTCGTAAATTTGTTAAATTACTAGTACTTTAATTTAGAAGTACTTCACCATATGCTGATTTTTATTAGGTTATATGTGTTGACTGAGGAAGTATTTTCATTATGTTCAGTCTTTGTAGATAACACTAATAATAACTATACTATATACTATAATCATTATAATTATGCATTGTTAATTTACAGAGTTTACTGGGGAAACATTCTTAACACATCCAATGGACTAATGCACGGATACAGGCTATTAAATCAAATAAATGTATTGCGATTTCATAATGTACAACACTCCATATATGGACTTCCTTTGGTTATGACTCAACCCCCTTAGAGGAGTGTTAGGGGCTAAGGAGAGACAGATGCCTAGATGCAGTTGTTTATAAAAAAAAACACACACACACACACACACACACACACACACACACACACACACACACACACACACACACACAAAACCTTGCCAAATATTTATTTTCTTTGCATAAAAAGACATTAACTAAACAATGAAATTAATTTATTTGCCTCAATGTCTACCTGAGTTCACACTTTCGAGAGATTTTTTGACACTTTGGGTTCTGGTTGGCCACCATTTCCTGTAGAACAATGTATACAAATGCAGTAATGTGTTAAATCTGTGTTCACCAGATTTAAGTTGACGTGTAAATATCATTCAGGGGCTTATCAAATATGGAAATAGAACATGCTTACTGTATAATGCGCAGTACTATTTATGTGTAGCATATAACAGTATTTGCTATTCTGCTGACACAATGTTTTATAATACCATAATTTTTTGGAGATCTGAGCATGTTATGAATCTTACCATCATAAATACATTTTGCAAAAAACACGAAGATATTGATACAACTGACCTAAAATTCTTCAATTACCATTCCAGTTTAGATACTTTCATCCAATGTGACTAACAAGTGATGAACATCACAAGCAGTTGTTCATAATGTGTTCATTTGAATATACCCATAATGCAAGATTTAGTGCAAAGCATTAGTTGAAATACAGAAAAGAAAGGGCATTTCTAAATAAATAACTAACTACATTTACTAACGTTATCTATGCAAACATAAATGGCAAGCATGAGTCTGAAAACAGAAGCGGCCCACTGCCAAAAATGCACAAACACCAACCACATACATCCCATAATAGACAAGTTCTCATATGCTGGCTGTGCATTCACCCAAAAACAAAACAAAACCACATCGCTTCAGTGCACTCGTAGACCCATTGCCTAAATAAACCAGACCACAGCAGATCTTGCTCTGACTCAGAAACTGAGATGTCAGTGCGTCACAGTGCATGAATACCCTCACATTTATTCCACTCAGAGGCCTTGCGAAATCGCTGCAGAAAAAACATAATGCAAAATCTTTACCATATATCATGGAAATCACCAATTTTCCATGGGTAAGGAACCTTAGACACACATCAGGGGTGTGGGAACAATTTGCAAATGTGGTGACTTCACCTAAAATATATTCAGCCCTAAAGATATAACTTCTAAAAATCTTTGCATTTCCCGTTAAAAAAAACTGCAACTGAATATCAGATATTTGACTACAAAATTAAATAATCTCAAGTTAATTAAGCTTGAGCACAGTTAATGTTAGCAACATAAAAGCTGGAGAACAAAAAGTACTGTTCACAGGTTGCAGTATTTCATAACATCAGTTCAAAGACCTTAACCATGTTTGGGTGAAGCAGTTGGAGATTAATATTGTTTCCACAACATTATGCTGGAAAAATGTCAGGGAACATCAGAGGCTTGCCTGGTACACATAAAATATAGAAAAAATAGTATTTGCCTGTTTATTATGCCTTATCCATGGAAACTACTTCCAGTAAATTATAAACCATTTTTATCTTCAGACTGCTTACATCAGCTTCAGATAATAGCAGTTTATAGTGTGGGCTCATCGTTAGCTGCTTAGCTTTTAGTTTTGTGTGTGTGTGTGTGTGTGTGTGTGTGTGTGTGTGTGTGTAGCCTGTGTGTTTTTCTGTTGACACTCAGTTATAGTTTTAAGTCTTGTGATTTTTTTCGCACTGCTGATATACACAAGTTCCAAAACAACATGCTACTTGTGTTTTATCATGATGATAAAGCAGCTCTCACAGCATCTTTGTCTTTCTTTTTCTCTCTTGTCTTTCCCATAATGCATTAGCCATATGATACCCTGATGCTCTTATTTCACACGGATGACTCAGTAATACTCAAGTCTTAATTACTTCCCGCAGGCTGGATCTCGGACAATGATAGTTGTTGTTCCTCTTTTTAGTTCTCCATTTTTTTTTATAACTGTAACAACTGTAATAAAATGCAAACGTTTTAAGTTATTGTATGAAAGAAATTGCTTAATTTGTTCTTAATATACTGTAACAGAGCATATAATAAAATCATTATATAAACAAACAGGCAAATCTTCCCCACATTAGCTCTGAAAAATGTATGAACTCCCTCTATTTCAGTTTCTACATCTCTTCGCCATCTCTCGCTTACAAGCCACATCCTGACCACACTGCTGTGAGAGATAGAACCCCATCACGTGAGTATAAACTCATATATAATCAAAATCAAACACTTACTTCATATAATGTTACATAAAACATCTTAACATCTTAAAACATCCACAGCTATTGTAAGGACAGTCTAGGAAAACTAGCTTTTTGTTCTCGATATGAATTGCATTTAAGGCATCTACCAGCAGAATGTGTTCAATGTTCCCTTTGCTGGACATAAGAAACGTGTGGGGGCAAAGTTATAGATTTCTTTTTAAGATAAATAAATTGAACGCTTTTCGACTTAGAGTCAAATAGAATGTCTTTTGTTCTGCAGCGAGTGACTATAGTCTGCTATTTTGAGCGGAAATACAGCGTGCATGCACATCCTACAACATAGGCTACAGAATACAGATATAAAGTGTATTGGAAAGTGAACTTGTTCAATTCAGTGAGCACTGTAAACAAGTGATGGGCGCTTAATTAAGTCATTGTCTAGGAACAGGTACGGAGAACGTTTAAAAGTCACGTGATTTAACGAGATACCCAGCAAACAATTTTTGGTTCACAGAACGTTTCCAAGAACATTCCTGTTAGCCAGGAAAATGTTCTTAATGTAAATAGAACAACACAGATTATATGTTTATTAAAGCATCAAGTAACAATGACTTCAGCAAAATATTGGATTTTAAAAATGTGAATATTACTTTTACAGACATTACAAACTAATAACATATATTTGACTTTAATTAGGATAACATTACGTTCGTTTCTTAATTAACGATGATGTGCTTCCCTTTCACAGTTAGCAGGTTGAGGAGTGGAGATGAAGGAGCAGGAACCGGAGTAAATTAAATACTGATATTTATTGAGAAAATAAATGAGAAACATGGAGCAAACAACATCGAAGTAATGTATATCGATGGACACTGGGGTGTGATCAGACACAGACTTAAATACACAGAAACAGGGGTGTGGTTATAAACAAGATAACAAGGATAACGAGGGGGAAGTACAAATATGGGCACGACTGAACCAACTAATACAAAACCAAAAGGGGGAAACACAGGACTAAACCATTTGTACTGGAAACAGAGGGGGGGAAACACAAGGAAAACAGGACAGACAAGACTCAAATCCTGACATTGACATGTCTGTGAGGCATGCATTTCGCTTTATTTTTGTTAAGCACTCCTGTTCAAGAACGAGACGACAGAAAGCGCATCATTTTTGTTTTCTTTATTTCATAAAAACACTGTAACGTTTTTTGATGTATTAATTTCCTTTGTGAGCAAAAATTACGGATAATTTTAAATTGCTTCCACTGAAAAAATGCAAGTGATTGCGCTGGTGCCTCGATGTCCTGCAAAGCGGCTTTATCTTCCTCTCTCCGCACAAACTATGCACCTAATCGCGCACATTTATCTTTAACATTTAAACTATACTTGAACTGTTTTATATCTATAGATTTTTTTTTAGGCAAGTCGTGATGATTTGAGAAGGCAAACTGATCAAACAGACTATGATCAGTCTTCTGCTGGGCGCTGTTCGTTAAAAACAAACAAACAAACAAAAAACAACAACAACTTATATTTAACGAACAAAAAATGCTCCAAACTTTTTTCTCAATTAACTAAATAAAAAACAAAACTAAATATAAACACTTTGTCATTGCATACAAAATTGAACTAAGGTTTTTTTTTTCCCCAGTCAATTGCTTTGATATCACTGTGTCAGTCACCGCTCTTTCGAGAATGAACCCAGCATAACTATGCAGATGTAATTCCCAAAACATAAGAAAAACGAAAGTATCATACAAATTTTGAATGGATTATGGCATGGAAAGTGCAAAGCGCACTCCCTTTATTATCACTAAAAGCGTCACAAATCTTAGTTTATAGAGATCTCACAAAGTTCCGTTATAATCAATAAAGCTTTCTAAACTACACAATGAATCTTTTATTTACATCGTGTCTGCACTTAGTCATGAGATGATTCACGAGCGTGCAAAACGGCAATAAAAAACGATCTGGTGCTTTCAGCGGTGAGTGAATTCTGACTAAAACTGTTTCTAATTGTTCGAAATCAACACTTCTCTATGCTGCAAAAACACGCTGGATTGTTTGCCAGATCTTCAATTGCTTTGCTTTCGTTTGAGGGTATATAGCACCGTCTACCCCAGTAGAACCGGGCCTAAGCTTCCAGTTGCAGAGGGGCTGTCGCCCATGCTTGTACTTGTTAACTGTACCATCATCATTCTTTTTATATTTGAATCCATCCATAGGCTCACCTTGCTCCATCTCGCCTCTAGCTCCCCAACTACTTTCCTGACAAATAATTCGTCACACTGCGCATGTGTGAAATGCGTTAAAAAAATTTACGTAATTAACAACAACAAAATAATTAACGCCGTTAACGCGTTATTTTTGACAGCCCTAATATATTATATATTTGAACATAATATATATATTATGTTCAAAATTATTCAACCCCTGAAAGTAAATTTGGTGTAGAATCTTTTATTCTTTAAAACCACCAATAAACACTGCCTGGAAGTGCTTAGATGCTTCTGTCACCTTTCTGCTGCAATCTTCCTCGCCTCAAAAAGCTTTCAGATCACTGATAATCTTTGGTTTTTACTTTGCCACTGCTTGCTTCAAATTCAACCATGTATTTTCAATGAGAATTAAATGTGCAAACTGAACAGGCCACTTAAAAAACATTCTATGACTGATTCCTAAACCAAGCATAAGTAGATTTGAACGTATACTTTGGGATGATTGTCCAGCAGGAAAGTCCATTGATTATTAGCTTCAGACTTTGCACAAAAGGCATCACAATGTTTGCCAAAATGGTCTGATACTTTAATAAATCAATGATATCCTTTGTGTGGTCATGTTTTCCACTTCTTGCTACAGTAAAACAACCCCATAACAGGACTGGCCCACCTCCATGTTTGGCGATGGAGATAGTGCCTTTTTGTTCTTCTTGGTCAAGAGTGGCATTCAGCAAGATTCCTCAGCATGAAGACCATACTGTTCTAGTGTTTATCTTATTCACAGTATTGAAATATTTTTCCTCCTTTCGTTGGGTCATCTTGCAAGTCTTTGGCTGTGCAAGTTTTTCTCAGTTGATCTGATCAAATAATAATATAATAACTTTGATTGCAACTGTATATATATATATATATATATATATATATATATATATATATATATATATATATATATATATATATATCAGTGGCGGCTACTGGTCTGTCAAATAGGGGAAGCTCA
>NC_133367.1:18041684-18071684 GCF_049309525.1 Garra rufa | reverse complement strand
GACAGGTGCAGGCTCTGGAAGGACGGCTGTGACAGGTGCAGGCTCTGGAAAGACGGCTGTGACAGGTGCAGGCTCTGGAAAGACGGCTGTGACAGGTGCAGGCTCTGGAAGGACGGCTGTGACAGGTACAGGCTCTGGAAGGACGGCTGTGACAGGTGCAGGCTCTGAAAGGACGGCTGTGACAGGTGCAGGCACTAGAAGGACAGCTGTGACAGGTGCAGGCTCTGGAAAGATGGCTGTGACAGGTGCAGGCTCTGGAAGGGAGGTTAACACAGGAGTGTAGCTTTCCTTCTCTGCAATTCCCACAGTTAGATGAGATCCGCACAGCCACAGAGCAAGGTCTATATACTGTACCAGGCTCCACCTGGATTCACCCTCTGGCATCAGTCGGCCAACGATCTCATCCAGTCCACTCCAAAAACATTCCATCAGCATGACATCATCCAAAGGAGCAAGATAGCAATAAGCCATAAAAAACACTTGGAGAATACACTAAGAACCGCAAACACAGAGTACCTCCAGATACCATTATGATCAACGACTGACACCCAAGGACAGAAACACCGGAGTATTTATAAACAGAGAGGAGCTAAAGAACTAATGAGTTAATAAGTAAACTAATAAGGGAATGGGTGTGGTCAAATTAGTCTCAATGGTAACTAACAAGGGTTCAGTGCAACAGGGAACCAGGCAACAACAGAGACATAAAACTATATAACAGAAACACAGACACCGAAAACACAGACAGGGATCGTGACATCCCTACGGATGCAGTGTTTATGCACGCGGTATACGGTGAAAAAAATTAGACTTCAGGACAATATAAAGTTGCATTTAAAATTAATAATAATAACAAATGCGCTCAGGCAGTTTGGCGTGACTTGCCTGGAAAGCTACAAAGTCATGGGTTGTGGTTTGAAGTCGTGATTTAAGGGCATTACGTCATCACTTAACAAGCCCATGAAATTAAGACGCGTTTACGCCATATCGGAATTCCTGTAATTATGAGATTCCAACTTGGAAAAAGCGTTCACGTCCTCGTAGAACTTTTAATTACAACTTGTGAACTGGGAGTCTTCTGAGAGCTACAACTTGTACTACATGACCGCGGTACGGTACCATCTGACTAACTTAGGCTCTGTTTGCTTTGAAATGGTGAATCATTTTGCGAAGCAATTGGTTCAACTGACGCAAAGATTTGAAAAGCTTTGTTTCTCCAATCACTACTGTAAACCTTATAGGGAATAAGCATACACTTAACACCATAGAGAAGCATGCAGTGAATATGACGTAGGGACCCTGTGAATCGTCATGTAGCTTTAAAGTTTACATTGGCGCCAAATAAACACATACAGAAGCCCACAGAGACCATGAGTTAGCTATTACTTTTCTTTAGATCACAACTTGTGATAAGAACAGATGTCTGGACAAAAATGTTCTTTTGTTATCAGCAATACATGTATTAATAAATTCATGACAGAAACTCAGTGACGAAATGCAGGATTACATTTATCTCCTTGATGCCACAAGTATATATTTTTCATCATGTTCTGCAAAAAGAACAATGTTCTAAGGCTATAAAATTCTGTATTCTCCTCCCACAGGCTTGTGTTTAATTTCCGTTAAATGAATCTTTTATAAGATAGCCTATGTAATAGCTTATCCCATTCTGTTTGCCTTGAATCATCCGTATCATGTATTTTTCCCTTTAAGCAAAACACCAGGTCTGAAAGGAAACATGTGCACACCTGGATATTTAATCATCAAACATCCCCATCTGGTCGGCGGACAAATATAACCAACACAAGGACAATGTGTCAGTGGAGGGTTTTTCCAGTCATTACTCAACTTAGATCAATATTAAAGAGCAAAATCCTACAAAGAGCAGCAGTCACTCGCTCAATTAAGCATTTTATATGAGGTTTCAGCTCGGATGGTGTGAAGACCTTATTATCTCCTTGAATTCTTCAGCACCACAGACAATGAATCATCATGATACTTTTGCTCATAGATGATGACCTCTAGTGAAGATCAGAGGTCTTCTTCCGGACAAACTCAGAGATGTTTAATTTATCATATATTGAGTTCTCTGCATTGCTGATAGTGCAGCTGTTTGTGTTCTGTCCACAACCAACAAGGCTATCTACAAGGGAGAAACATTTACGCAGTAATCTTTTCATGAAACTGCAGAGTAAATATTTAAAGTAAAATCAGTCATGTTCACATAAATTGTTTACTGACCTGTGGCAGATCTCCTATCTAAGGGAAGTAGATGATCTGTGTGTATTCTGACATGCTTTGCTGTTCTGTGATTGCAGATCTGGAAATGAACACATTGAATGGATTTTGAGTGGTTTGAAAGACATTATGTTTTGTTGTTTTCTGCCATCTAGTGGAAAAGAACAGTGTATTAGGATGTAGAAAACAGTATATTAGTGTAGCAACAGTATATTAGACTATCAACAGACTATTACTATCATCAGAATAAAATATGAATGCCAATTTGGTTCTGTAATAAAAATGAAGAGAAAAGCTTTCTGTTCGTTTTGACAGCCGTCAATTTGAAAGATTGAAATTAGGGGGATCTATTGTAATTTAACTATAATTACCACTCCTGTCCAGTTGGTGGCGAGTGCGCTCCAGTGTGGCAGCAGAGCACCTGATCCAAAACAAAAACGAAATTATCACGAATCTTTTGCTATGCGTTTGATTACTCACATGCCAGTACTTAATGTAAGCTACAGCGATCTATCAAGCCACATTACAGAGCGCCAAAACGGTATTTAGCCTACTGCTTGGATTTTCACGGACCCTGTTTCTTATCAAAAGTACACAGAACTTAGTTAATATTGCAATTTATTGGATAGGAGGCGCACTATTCATTCTTAATTAAAATATGAAAATGACTGCTAAAATGTCAGACAATGTTAAAGTCTAATGCAGTGGTTCCCAACCACGTTCCTGGAGGCCCCCCAACACTGCACATTTTGCATCTCTCCTTTGTTTGACACCCATTTCAGGTCTTGGAGTCTCTACTAATGAGCTGATGATTTGAATCAGGTGTGTTTATTTAAGGAGACATGGCAAACATGCAGTGTTGGGGGGCCTCCAGGATCGTGGTTGAGAACCACTGGTCTAATGCAACCTCTGGTCTATACATAGAAAATGTCAGTCTTACAAAGAGCAACAGATCATAATATTACTGATCTGTACATGGCTGACAGAGTCCACTGATGTCCAAATGTGGAGTCTGGTTACTGATGGGATTGTTGAGCACACAGCTGTAGGTGTTTTTTATCCTGACATTCCACCTCCAGAGGCAGAGAGAGACTGATGCGGAGATCAGACACACTGGTGCTGGACAATAAACTGTTTCCTATGTGCCAGGAGAGATTCACATGAATCACATTCACCACTAAACACAGCAATGAACAATTCTGACCTGATGATCTTGATGATAATGATAATGAACTATATTATATATTTGAACATTTAGTCATGTCAGCTGTAGTTCTGGGCATTTAAAATAACATTTAGAACATTTTATACAACATACTGGATTCAGACTAGAATTAAAAATTAATATACAATTATAGCATTAGCATTACAGTTTACTGGCCTCCGCCCCCCACATGTTTGCGATGTGCAGCCCTTTCCCCCTTGAGGCTCAATGGCATGCACATGCTGAACTACCTGAATGATTGGCTCATCATCGCCCAGTCGAGAACTGTGCTTGAAGACCACAAGCAAAAGTTTTGTTTTGTTTTTTGATCGGAAATGACACAGGCTTCTCCCAAAAGATAATAAGATGATGTACAAGAGGCATCATTGTGGAAAAAATATTTCTCAGATTTTATTTACATTTGAACAAAAAGTGGAATGTCCAAAATTATTCATAGCCTTTGCAAACAGTCTATGGGAAAATCCAAAGTTCTATACCATTCCAAATAGTCCAAGCTGTTCTAATTATCTTGATTCATTGGGAACAGTTTTAATCAACTCAACAGGTGAAAAACAGAAGCTCTCTGCTGTTGGTTTGTGGACAGTCATGCCTAAGAAAACAGAGCTCACTGAGGACCTGCGGCTGCACATCGTGGTTGCTCACAAGTCAGGAAAGGGCTATAAGACCATATCTAAATGTTTTGAAGTTCCAGTGGCTACAGTGCAAAGTATTATTAAAAAATACAAGACGTTCCGCACTGTGAAAAATCTCAGAGAACGTGGTCGGAAGCCAAAAGTGACACCTGTGCTGGCCAGGAGGATAGTGAGAGAGGTCAAAAAAGAATCAAGGATCAGCACCAAGGCCATCCTGATGAATCTGGGCTCTGCTGGTGGCAACATCTCAAGGCTGACAGTCCAACAGAAACTGCACAACGCTGGGTTCCACAGACGCAGACCAAGGAGGACACCACTTCTCCAGATAAAGCACACAAAAGCCTGCTTGGCCTTTACAAATGCTTATCTGGGCAAAGAAGAAGACTGCTGGTCTTCTGTTTTATGGTCAAATGAAACAAAAATTGAATTGTTTGGCCTGGTGGTGGGAACCTAATGTTTTTGTTTGTTTGTTTGTTTGTTTGTTTTTTAGCCAGTGGACCAGGGAACCTAATCACAGTAAACAGCACCATGAAAAAGGAGCAATACATTAAAATTCAGGCGGTCTGCAGAGAAACTTGGCCTTGGGCACCAGTGGACATTTCAGCACGACAACGACCCAAAACACACAGCAAAAGTGGTGAAGAAATGGTTAGAAGACATTAATGTTTTGCAGTTACCAAGCCAGAGTCCTGACTTAAATCCAATTGAGAATCTGGGGAGGGAGCTAAAGATCAGGGTGATGGCAAGGAGACCCTCCAACCTGAAAGAATCAGAGCTCATCGCTAAAGATGAATGGGCAAAAATACCAGTGGAGACATGCAAAAAGCTGGTCAGCAATTATAGGAAGCGTTTGATTGCTGTAATAGTCAAAAAAGGCTTTTCTATTGATTATTGAGATATTTTGGACATGCCACTTTTTGTTCAAATGTAAATAAAAGATGAGTAATATTTTTTTCCACAATGATGCCTCTTGTACATCGTCTTATTATCTTTTGGGAGAAGCCTGTGTCATTTCTATGGTTTAAATATTTTTATTATTAGAAATTTTAGCAGACATTCATTTGTAAATACACTTTTTTGTTTAAAATTCAAACATAAAACTTACATTTTAACAATTAAACATTTAAAAAAAAAATCATAAAAATAATAATAACATTCATAAAAATAATGATTAAACAAAAATTAAACACTTTCCCCCAACCGACCACCCACCAGTGCTATCTAGTGGTAAAATTAGGTACTATGGGCATAGTAAACATATTAATCACAAGTTTGTAAAAAGGAAATAAAAGGGGACCAAATTTTTTTTCAAATAACAAAATCTTGTCTATTAGGGTATACCTGATTTTTTCCAGATACCTGTGTCATTTCTAATCCAAAAAACTTGTTGGTTGAATACAAGTACCTTCAAGTCAGAATTTGCCAGGGGTATGAATAATTTCGGGCTTGACTGTATATGTGTACACCAACATGTCTGTTGCCTTTATTTTACTCCCTGTAATCAAGTAGTCCAGTTCTGCTTGATGGTGAATAGGGGAGGTGTCAATGGTGCCGGTGCTGACTTGGCTGTGTGTCTCTGAGTGCTCGCTGGTACTGCATATAGACTGCTTTCAGCTCTGTTCAAGTTGTGACCAGCCAGAGTTTTTCTCTGAAGAAAGGTTTTGTCAAACTAGATTAGTAAAACCAGAAAAGTATAATGCAGAAATAAAAATAAATAAATATATTTAAAATTATCTACTTTCAGGCCAGATTATGTGACAAACATTAGTTTGAGAACAAAAGAGGTCCACTACCCAGATGCACAAACACAAACTATTATACATCAAATGACCTGTTTTTTCCAGTTTTCTATGGGAATTAAATTTTAGATGCATATCAGATGTAAGGGAATGAAAATGTGGTGACACAATCTGTGCTTCTGGGAACATCTCATTTTCAACTGAAATATTCAGGCCTGGAGAAATGCTATGTTTGTATCTTCTTTTGAAATTCTCTAATGATTTTTTCCAAGCATGAAGTAAGTTACTGGATGTTAGCAATCTTAAACTTTGTGTCACTAGTTTGGTTGATAAAAAAAGTACAGTGCATGGGTTAATCTAGTTTTGTTTTAAGTCATACCATTGGTTCAAAGACCACCTGTTATAGACCTCATGTTCAGGTTAAAAAGGAGTATTAATGTTTTCACAACATTACTGCTGGATTACCTGGTACAAATAAATGAAAAACAAACAAAACAGAACAGTATTTATCTATTTTTTCTAAACCATGGCAACTATTTACAGTAAATTATACAGTCTGACATTTATCTCCACAACTGTTGAGTCAGCTTCAGATAATAGCAGTTTACACTGTGGGCCCATTGCATCAACTGCTTGGTTTTCAGTTTCAGTTTTTTTGTGAGTGTGTGCATGTTTTTCCGCTGACGCGTTGTTATTTTAAATCTCTATATGGCAAGTCTTTAGATTTTTTTAACACTGCTCTGATACACCATAACTTTCAAAACAGCATGTTAACTCTTGGTTTATTATGATAAAATATATATTATAGCATTTCTGTCTTTAGCTTTTTCTCTTGTCCTTCCTGTAATGCAGTTACTTGATATACCATCAAGCTTTAATTTCACTCACATGCTCTCCATCCAGATGGTCACAGAGTTTGATTACACCTTGCACGCAGGACTTCTAATCTCTGACAATGATATAGTTGTTCTTTATTTTAGATTTTAGTTCTCTAAAATCCTGAGTTCACTGAAACATTTGAATGACTTTGATAGTTGGAATAAAAACCACAGTTTATTTAAAATACTCTTTGGAACATCAAAAACTTCTTCATTTGGTGTAACTGTCACACCCCCATTGGACTGTTTGTTTTGGTTTCTCCCTCATGTGCCCATATTTGGTTATTTCCTGTTCTTGTCCTCCTCTAGTCATGATTGGTTAATCACCTTCACCTGTCTGTGTATAATTAGCCACCCTTTATTAGTTGTCTGAATTCTACCCTTTGTGTTTAGCCTTGTCGATGTGTGTTTTATGACATTCTGTTGTGTTTCCCTTGTGTGGACTATAAAGACTCTGACGTTTGACGTCCATCTTTGTGTTGAGCTCTGTTTCACACACAATCGTGGCAGTAAAAGATCATATAGTAGGCTATATTAAAATTTAGTCAGTCAGAAAAAAAAAATAAAAATCCCACATTAGCCCTGTGAAATTCATGAACACCCTCTATTTCAGTATCACTCGCTTACAAACCACATCTTGAGAGACAGAATCCCATCACGTTACTGTGAAATTAAATATCATTAAAAAGAAATATGTATTTCATATTAGAAGCGATCTGGGAAAACCCAACACATGTTGAAATTGGACTTGGTTGTGATACCATATGAAATCTGGGGTCCTTTTCAAAACTGTTTTTATTTTGTCCGTTGAACGTATCAAAAGTTATGGCTATCTTAAGTTGGCTGATAGCTATGTTTTTCAGGAATGGAATTGGGTTTTAAAAAATGGGTTTAAAGTGAGACGAGTTTTTTTGTATTCCCCTCCCACAGGCTTGTTTCATTTCCGTTATCGTAATTGCTAATCTCATTCTGATGTCTGCCCTGCATCATCCTTGTTCCCACAAGACAAACCACCAGTTCTGCACACCTGGAGATATAATCCCCTATACACATCAAACATCTCCATCTGGTCTGCAGACAAATATAATCAACACAAGGAGAATGTGTCAGGGAAGGGTTTTTCCAGTCAATACTCAACTTACATCAATATTAAAAAAAGCGAAGTCCAACAAAGAGCAGCTGTCACTCGACTCAATGGTGCTTTTTATATAAGGCTTCAGCTTGGAGACAACATCAATGGTGAAAAGACGTTATTCTCTCCACTTTGAATTCAGATTAGACAATCATGGCAGTAATTATGTGTTCTACAGAAGTCCAGTCAAGTATCCATGAATCATTGGCACACCTTATCTCCTTTGAATACTTTTGCACTGCAGACAGTGAATCATCATGATGCATCTGCTCAAAGACGAGGACTTCTGGAGAAAAACAGAGGTCTTCCTCAGAACAAACATTCTTTAGAGATGTCTAATTATTGTCATATATTGAGTTTCACAGTGTTACTGATAGTGTTAATAGTTCACAGCTGTCTGTATTCTGTCCAACAAGAACATCCATAAGGGAGAAATATTAACCAAGTATAGTCTAGTCATGAAATTGTAAAGTAAATAATTAAAGTTTATTTATTTATTTCAGAGGTTTAAAATAACATAACGTATTTTATTACAGTGTGTATACTTTTTCCTCAAATGGCCCATTCAATAGGATTTGCTCTTTATATCATGTTGACGCTGTTGAACAAAACACATAGTCGTGAGATTGGTGGTCAGAAGTTAATAGAGAACTTTCACATTTGGGGTCTGTGATTTGCTTAACTGTATCACATCGCACTTACTGTGAAATGGCTTTAAGGCAAGTCATTTCACTCACCGACCATCTTTGAAACACCTCTCGGCAACTATTTAAGTCATGCTAGTAGTTCCAGCTCTCTTTGAATACGGAAACATCAGATTCTCTAAAGCCGCTCACCAAGCTTATGATTAAATTTAATATTTGAATTCACCAATGAAATCTGACAACAATGGTCTCATAAATGTTGTTTCTTGGACTCAAGTAGATGCTGCCCCCTTAGCAGCCGTGCCAGTTGGACCGCCCTAAGGACAGCCCTGCTGATACCATTTTACAACAGAAGATTTAAGCGATCAAGTCGTCTATGCATTTCTCTGTGCAGAAATGTGCCTTGTATTACATTACAATGTTAAATGTGTAAAATTCACACACAGTTTGCATTATGACATGACAATAATCAAGTTAATCTCAGAATACTATTGTAAGATCATGTTTTCCTCATGCTTTGCCCCCTCAGGTTGTGCAGTTACAGTTATGTACAGTACCAGCAGAGTCTAATTTGACCATGATATCCAACCAAATCTATCATCACATCAAGTTTTTTTAATCTCATACATGGTCAGTAGAGGGAGCCCTTAGTGACTGCTACATGTATTCAACAGGCTAGTACAGGGTTCCCCAAATCTTACCCTGGAGGTCCAATGCGCTGCAGAGTTTAGCTCCAACCCTGATCACACTCATCTACCTGTTATTCTCTAATGATCCTGAAGACCTTGATTAGCATGTTCAGGTGTGTTTGATTAGGGTAAGAGCTAAACTCTGCAGGAAAATGGATCTCGAGGTCCAGATTTGATGATCCCTGGGCTAGTAAATGCATTATGCTCTTACTACACAAACTGTATGTACAAGTTAAGTTTCCTAAGCAAAATTGAGCATCTACTTTTCTTAGTTTACTTCTTTCTCTTTATCTCTATTTACCTTACACTTGGAATTGGATAGTAGGCCTATCATGCTGATGGCTGAAAAAATAACCAACAATACCAAACACACAAACCAGCGCTACTCAAGTCTAGACATAGCTAAGTTGTTATAAAGCCAAGGCAAGTGCAGACAAGACTGAGATCAGAATTAATGGAGCGTCTCATGGCTGCAAGCCCATCAAATATTTGACTGTTGTTTGTTTGGTCTTTCTTTCTTAAAAAAAGATAATTCTTTTAGAAAGTACCTATGTGAAATGAAATACTGAAATATTGTAGTGAGCAGTGCAGCTGTTTTGCATTGTTAAATACTGACATGTGCTCCCACATGCTGGGTCTGTTCTGCTGTATTACAGACTATGTGCTCATCTCAAATTTACGCTTGAATACTCTGTCTGATCCAGTCCATTAGTCTCCTGTAAAAAAAAAAGAGACATGCATCAGGAAGAAACAGGAAATTAATGCTGATATGCCTAAAGCATAAAGATAAAAGGGCAAATTCACAAAAAAAAATCAGCTATAAAGATAATATAGCACCAACTTTCCAAAAAGGCTGTTAAAATGGGGAATGGAATATATTGAAGAAGTAATCATATCACTGCCAATACAATCCAACATCTAGTCAATATGAGAGCGTCATGATCATGTAAGAACTTGAAAATGAAAAAGCAGAGCTACACCTAATGCACTTAAAACCAACAACATATCATGGGGGTTATATGAGCTCTGACATGATGTTTAAACAAGATAATATTCACTTTTTGGGGGGTAGTATCATTACTAGGTCACAAAAGAAAATAAGCAAGCATTAGCACAATAAGAACAATTATTCATGATGTCTAAGCGTTACATTATGCAACATCATCTATATTAAAACAGCCACAAGCAGAACCACAAACAAACAATACTAGCTCCGCATTTTTTATTTTTTTATTTTTTTTACCAACAGACAAAGAGATGTGTCAATAATAAACATATCTTACCACATCTGGAGCTCTGTGTGTGAATGTCACATCAGCATAACTGACCTCTTCCTCAGTAGTCTGAGCTGTTTAATAATAAAAACTTGGTTAAATGATGGTTAAATGAATATGTTGGCACTACTTTTGCCAAAGCTACACTGTAATCAGTTGATAATACTTGCCTTCTTGTTTTGCTCGTTTGTAGTTTTTACTGTGACAAAACACCAACACGGCAACTATGCTCACTAGCAGCAACAGCAGACACACACAAATTATAGGAAGAGTGAGAAATAAACTTTGACCGGCTCCTGCAATGGGTAAAACAAAAGCCATTACTTTAAATGAAACTTGCCAGACTTCAACTAAGATGAAATAACAGCATAGCTGACCAGGTAAATATCTAAAAGGCTGCAAGTAACAGATATTTTGATAATTAATTTGTCAATTGTTTCTTTAATTGTCTGGATTTTAATAAATTGTATTTAAAAATTAGACAAGCAAGGGAGAACACCAACAAAAAGTGCTTTGCATAACCAAAGCCAACAACCAACAAAGAGATGAGAAACCTGAGGAGTGTCTTATACACAGAGGTAACAAGCAACTTAACTACACACAGGTAAACAATGGAAACAGTAAATACAACAAGACAAGAAAAATCAAACTCAGAAAAACTTCTAAATCAGTCTCAGAGTCTAAAAGTCTCAGAACAGAAAGATCAGACTTGGTTGTAACAATAAGAACATCCATCAAATGTATGTTATGTAATGGGAAAATGTCTCTCAAATCCAATATTAAATATAGCATGTGCTCATTCATTCTTTACAAGAGCAAAGAGTTGTTGAATGCTGACATACCTGGACATGTCCAGCAGAGATCAGTGATGTTGAGGTGTGTAGTCCGGTTAGTAAATGAATAAGATACAACACAGCTGTAGGAATCATCTAGACACTTAATCTCCAGTGGCAAAGAGATGGTTTTGTTGAGATCAGACACACTGATGTTGGACAATAAACTGTTTCCTTTGTACCAGGAGAGAGTTACATGACTCACATTCACCACTGAACACAGCAATGAGCAATTCTGACTTGATGATCTTTCTGATACTGAAGGGTTTTGTGGAGAATCACTGATGACAGGAACAGTCAGAGGAGCTAAAAACATGAAAGAAAAAATGTTGTTGAGTCATGAAAGTGTCTTTAAAGATCATCAGTTGTTTCACTAAAAGTAGCAATGCAAATTCTAAGAGGCATTGGACAATAAGAATAATTCATTTCAGCAATAATTCTCATTAGGAAAAAATCTTCTTACACTAGGCTAATTCATCATACAGCTTTCAATTGTCCACAAGCACCACAATAATGAATTTATTATTTACTCACCATAGACAGCAATACTGAAGCTCTTGTGTTTGACGTCTCCACTGATGATCTGTACTTTATAAAGTCCAGAGTGTAATTTGTTAATATTTGTGATGGTCAGAGATCCTGTCTGCTCATCTATCTGTAGTCTGTCTCTGAATCTCTCATTTTTTTCTTTGTTATCATATACAGAGATTATGTGTTTATAGATTTCTGCTATACGAGTCTCTAAATGTTGAAGTCTAAATGTCCACAGTATCTGATCATCTCTCTTTATTTCAGTAACATCAGTGTTTAAAGTGACAGAATCTCCTTCCATCACTGATATTGTCTCTGTTTCTTCTTCTTTATAAACACTAAACACACCTGGAACAAAACCACAACAAAATCACAGATTTTCATCTCAGATATTCTTCAATTTTTCTTTTTTTTTTTTTTTTTGGAAATAAAACATAATCAAACAATATAATTTAACATAAGAATTTTAAATACATAAATTCTAAAAATATAGCAAAAGCATAAAGCCTATTCTGACATGTATACACCATAATGAAATAGGATCTCAAATTTAAAAGTTTTTATTTTTTTTAATTATACTGTTTTTGACTACAAGAACTGCAAGACAAACATACTGTAAATGCATAACTTACCACTTAAAAGCCATAAGCCAAAATAGATACATGTGTAAACCATCTTCTTTAACAGCTCAAACACTTTCGAAGCATAAAACGCAACATTATGCATTAGTTTTTGGGGTCTGCGTCGTGCAAACCACGTGAAGGCTAGTACTTTGAGCAAACCCGAATGTGGAAGGGCGGTACAAGGGTTGGGCTATAAAGAAATGTTAGTAAAGCCCCGAATGGTTTTGTCACATCTTTCTCTAATTTTCATGTCAGTTAATTGTTGTGACAATTTAAATAATTTAGAGATGCATAAAATATGGTTGTTTCTGCGATGTAAACGTTTTGAAACATTTAAACATTTAACGGTATGTCCGTGATGCAGTGGGAGCTGCGCTTGCTGTGTTGGATTTATCTGTCAGGTTCAAACTGAACGTAATATACGGAGCTGAATGGACGCAGTAAACACACGTTTGTTTTCTTCGCGAAAACAGGATATGCAGTGCAGTGGAGGGGTACTATACCTGTATGTAATATATGAGTTTATTTCGTCCATATGAAGAAAGTAAATGGGCGTGCAAAACAACACAGAACCCCTTTGACTCTCATTGTATGGGATTAAAAAATAACAACAACACTGAGACAGTGTTCCACAAGGGGGAATCGCCATAGCCTATTAAGTGAGTAAATGTTGACAGAAATGTCTAGGGTGAAACGTCTGTAAATGCTTTCATTTCCCTCATCTCTTACTTACAAACCACATCCTGTAAAACCAAGAAAAAACAGCCATTGTCAAATGTTGACTTTACAAGTTAAGATACAACTTTTGTTTAAACGGTTTTAATGAATAATAAACAATGCAACACCCACTAAATTGTTTATGACTGATGGTGATAGAGACATCTCTGCCAAAAAAAAAAAAAAAAAAAAATGTAAGACTGTCCGTGTCAGTAATAATGGAAGACCTACCAATATTCTAATTGCATAAGGTAAGGAGTGTAATCCTGGTAATGAGTGTGATTCAGATTTTTGTTACCATATAGCTATAAACCATGATAACAGGAAAAACTATTCATCAGTATACATTGATTAATCCGATTTTGTAGCACAAAAAAGCCAAAACCAAATCATGTCCGGCCAGTACCTGGGAAGAATATGAGCCCTGACAGGCAGTGTCTATAAGAGGTGGATCTACAACACAGTCATTATTTATTAAACAAAGACAACAATCCAACGGAAGAATAACGCAACAGCTTTAGCATTCAAAGTTCAAACACAAAGACAATGCCTGACCAGAAACAACGGCAACTTAATGCATATACAAAAGCTAATAAGAACTAGAAACGAAAGGAGTGTACAATATAATTGGTAACCATGGAATCAAACAAAGAAAAAGAAAACTAACCAAACATGAAAGTAATACCAATTAAACATAAACGGATTTTAACGGAAATGTAATAACTTTTCCATTGTTTTATTAAAATCATCATGGGCAGGTTTGAACAGTCTCTTTTTCCCCTGACCTTAAAAGGTATTTTTCCTCAGCTCACTTTTATATTGTACTATTAGCCTTTAAACACTTTAGGAACTATTTGAGGTTGGTAGTATAAACATTATGCCAGCTGCAGTTTCAAGGTAAATACATCTGGACCATCTGTGTACACTGTGTGCGGTGTGGGGGGAGACATCTGCTGTGTATAAAAGTACACCACAACAAGAATATCGCTTAATAAAAGAATACCACTTAAGAAAACGGTTTATTCCAAGGGTTGCCAGCATCGCCACAACATTTACATAATGTCTAACGAACCTTGCAACGTAGTCAAAAACAGCTGAATCGGTTATGCAAATCAGGCTCAGATGAATTGTTAGTTTTTCATGCTAGTAATGGTGTGGCACAATCAATTCTACGCTGGCCTACACTTAATACATTTCATAATCCAAATCCGTTAAAGGATTGTTAGGCTGCATTATTTAGGTCAACCGGAACCAGGGACATTTCCTATAACACCTGATGTACTCGTTGCATCAGAAGAAGAATGGCATCTACGCTAATATTAGTATCTTTCCTTCTTATTCCGAGGTCACCGTAGCCACCTGTATCCAGATCAGACGGTCACTGCAGTCTCCCGGATCTAGTCCGTGCCCATCAGCACCCAGAGATATCCTCTACAGCCCTGAATGTCAGCAGAGACCACATCAAAGACAAATAATCAGTGAAGACCTCATCACCTAGACGGCCATCGACGCAAGAGAGCGAAAACCAGATGAGTCCTCTCCAATCTGATTTT
This sequence comes from Garra rufa, assembly GCF_049309525.1. Classification (NCBI taxonomy): domain Eukaryota; kingdom Metazoa; phylum Chordata; class Actinopteri; order Cypriniformes; family Cyprinidae; genus Garra; species Garra rufa. The sequence goes on along the minus strand of NC_133367.1, from coordinate 18,056,976 downwards.
GTGGCAACTTGGAACTCTTGCATCTACATTAATATTAGTCTGTTTGTTTCTTATTCCCAGGTCACCATAGCCACCAGATCCAGTCTGTATCCAGATCAGATGGTCACTGGAGTCCCCCGGATCCAGTCCAAACCATGAGCAGATGGTGGATCAACACCTACAGCCGAATGTCAGTGGATACCGTGTCAACTAGATGAGCCCCAGAGACAGATCATCAAGAAAGAACTCCTATCCTAAACGGCCACCGGCACAAGGCCATGGGAACCAGATGAGTCCTCCCCAATTTGACTTTGTTGCAATATGGAACTCTTGCATTATTATTGACATTTTATTTTATTATTTTAATACTGTAAGGTTGCTTTGACACAACTTGTATTGTAAAAAGTGCTGTATAAATAAAATCTTGACTTGAACTAGAAGTCTGTGGCCGCATCCGCATTCGCACACTCTATTAAGTAGGGACTTTTTTACAAGTAGTTACTTGCCGACTGTGAAAAGAGTAGTGTAAGTTTTATATAGTATGTATACTTTATAGTATATGTGATTTTGTTATTCAAAGACGAAGTAAGCTAAATCTCATGATTTGCAGCCCTGCATGTAGTGCCCCCTACCTGTACAGTACTCAAAGTATGCACAATGCAGTCATTCATCACCAGTATATCAATACAAATTCTGTAATGTAATTTGTAAGTCATGTCTGTAATCATCTACTATCTTTAAAAAAAAAAAAAAAAAAACAGTGAATGACATTTCTCTCAGGGTTGAGTTTTCTGCATTAATATTTTGTGACTTCTCTCTTTAACGAAATAGTCTATCTGTAATAGTAGTTGCATTGCACTGGTCATAGTAGATTTACCGTTTGTATTCAGTAAGCTGAATGAACAAGCAGGTTTTTGTGAAAGTTTAACTACTTGTTGAAGATGAAAGGGCATGTTGATAAAAAAAAATGTAAACATATGTGCTCTTCACAGGGCATTTGTGGTCAAATAGAACAAACATCTGGAGTAATAAAGCCTTGTTCAGACTGTCAGCCCAAATCAGATTTTTATGCAAATCCGATTGAAATTCGATCATATTTAGGTAGTCTGAACAGCAACAAACTACATGAAATCCAATTTGGTCAAATCCGTTTCGAACTACATTCGTATGTGCTTTGGACTCCTATTCAAATCGGATTACTGGAAATCCGTCAGATCGGATTTGGCGAAGCTTATTCACGTTTTCACACCACGTAAAACGTAAACACGTGAGATGTTTTTGTAAAAAAAAAATTCATAAACTTCTTTGCAGAAACACGCTTGTGTTGTTGCGAACTGAAGTCAAGCGGGAAAAGACAATATACGGCTAGTATACCCACCTCTTTGAATCAGCGGAGACAGCAGCACAGAATAAAGTTGCACATTCCAGCTTCCTGGGTTTCTGCCGCTGCTTTAGAAGATGAATATAATCCACGGCAAGACAACATCTATTTTGCAAACAGTATCGCTGTTATTGCCAATTTTAGAGTTTGGCATAACAACGCAATGGCATTGCTATAGAAACTAAGGCACATTCCGTAAAATGCAAGAGTGCTTATGGACACACAAATCGGATTTGAACAGTTGCGATAGGACTGTGTGGACAGTCAGTTATTCAAATCCGATTCCATCCAGATATGGAGAAAATCAGATTTGGGCTGACAGTCTAAACGAGGCTTAAGAGAAACATACAGCCGAGGACTGGAACTGAGAACTGCTGGTGTGAACAACACCCTTTTTACCCTGTAAACAACAGCTCTGTTCACAGGGACCCATTTCAGTGCATATCTCTTTAAATGTTAATGTTAATGAGCTACTGCTCACTCCACTTCTCTCTTTTTTTAGGGTTTGTTAACACAAGACAAGCAAATAGACTCTGTATATAACTCTAAGGTCTTATTCAAATAGCTTTCTATGTAGAAACCAAATTACAATGAGTTTGTGTTGGCTTTTTGTTTTGACTTATCTAAAGAGTGCTTAATTAGGCTATGCATACAAGACTACGTAAACTGAAGATATTAAAAATGTAGAATTCACCACATTAAAAACCACAAGCAAAAACAAATAAATGTGGTTGAAGTGCTTCATCTCACCTGACTGTATTTATAAAGTTTATGTCAGTTGAAGGCTTGTGACTCATGTTAATTGGAGGAAAAAAGTAGCTCTATGCCCAAAAATATCTGAATTTAATGTGTAAGTCCACTGATGGACATTGATAGCAGACAAAGTTTTTCATTATTTTCTGTATCTCATAAGTGAGAAAATCTTCTTTACATTCTTTAAAAATAGTCAAACCCAAGAAACTGTTTTACATAATTAAACCTGATTTACAAGCAATTGAAAGTAATTCTGTAGACAGAGAGAGGATGATGAGCATTGGGTTTGCAATCATTTCCTGTTTGGTTGAGAAGCTTTTCAGTATCTTCCTGTGAGGTGCTGTAATGATAACATCTGTACATCTGAACATCTAATAATAAAGAATACTTTGAGCATGTTTTGCTTGAACAAATAAGGGAATCTTAGTGAATTATGCATACATGAATTAATGATTCTAACCTGCAAAATGAATTCACCTCAAGATTGAAAACATTGCTATATTTTTGTTTGCAACATTAGTTTGCAGTAAGGCTGTTTACTATGATTTTCCGGTTAAGGAGAGGAGCTGCTCTTTACTTAAACCCACCAACCCAACACTGCATAAATGCTCACAGCACACTCACCACATTTGTTCACCAGTCTTTAGCCAATAGCCTTCAAAGACTACAGAACATTTCACTTTGACTCAGAAACGGAAAATATGTCACAGTGCATGAAGAACCTCTTCATTTTCATTATGGTTACTCTGCTCTCAGTGTATAAAACAGGAAGTAAATGATTTGCATTTATACTTAGAGTTTTAATTTCTTACCAATAGTGGACCTCACTGACTTTTACTGTATCAACAAAAACACTAAGACATTTGCCAAAATATATTATTTTGTCTTCTTCTGAAGAATGAACGTTAGAGATGTTTACTGTAAAAAGTTTTCACCAGATTCAACTTAAAAAACAAGTTTTTTAAGTAAAATCAGCTTAAAACTACAAGTCATTTTAACTTTTTACAATCAAAATTAGTTGATTTTAATAAAATTATTTGAGTTTAAATAACTTAAGTTGTTTTAACTTAACATTTTAAGGCAGCTGCTAACCTTATGTTTTTAAGTTGAAACAGGTGAAAACTTTTTATAGTGTAAATATGACAGAATGTTTATTTTAGGGTGAACTATTCCTTTAAGAGAATGAAAACATTACTTTTACGTTATGTGACTGCATTTCCCTCATCTCACACTTACAAACCACATCCTGTGAAACTCTTGTCAGGCTTTCCGCAACATTTTGTATTTTCATTGATTACATGAAATTAAGGAATGAATGGTAATATTAAATTATAATTATATTTAATATTAAATTTTATTTTAAATGATTTCGGACACTTGTTGGCCTTTTCAGAAGAAAATCTAAGCCTGAGGTTGATCCATGCTACAACTGATGAGTTTGGTGTAAAGAGCTCTTGAGAGCTTTTATTGGGGAAAAGTACAACAACCAGCTTAGTTAGTTCTTAATATGATTTTTATTTTACTCTTGGCAGGATTCAATGAATTCTTCTCTTGAAATCTTCAAACTCAAAACAAACCTATCCTGCTGTGTTGTGGAATAATAAAAAAAAACATTGCCCCCTGGTGTCTGTTTTATTGTTTTGTCTAAATGGTTTCATGAAGAACCTTTAACATGTGAAGAACCTTTCTGTTTCACAAAAGGTTCTTTGTGGTGAAAGAAGGTTCTTCAGATTATAAAAAGGTAAGAAATAGATCTTTCTTTAAAGAACCTTTGACCGAATGGTTCTTTGTGGAACCAATAATGGTTCATCTATAGCATCGCTTTTAAAAAACCTTTTAAAGCACCTTTGTTTTTAAGAGTGTACTGAACTCCTCTAGATCTGATGTCATAAACAATCAAGATGACCAATCCGATTACAGCTTCTTCAGTGGACAAAGTCTGAGGGAAAAAACTGAATCTTTTAGTGTGCACTGCAGATTAATAATATGCAGCTACTTCCCAAAATCTACATTGATAAATGAAAAGTAAACTGGTTTTAGTGGTCTTTGTTCAAGTTCAATGTCTGATCTAAGTTCAATATATTATTTGTTTTCCTCTCAGTGCATTTCTTAAACATATTGAACGAACAATTCATTCATCACAATATCATTCTGTATTGCTCTTCATCAGAAAACTCTCAATTCCAGGTATTTCTGAGTCTAACCGGCTTTCAGAAGGTTAATTTGTGGTTGTAAGAATAAACCGCACATTTCACACTTTCATGAACATGAACACACACAAACACACGTCGTCTAACATTATATGCATTACCTGAAGATCCTCACAGCAGATTAAACTACCACATTTAGCCCCGGTTTCACAGACAAGGCTTAGACTAAGCCAGGATTAGGCCATAGTTCAATTAGGACATTTCAGTAATTTTTATAAACATGCTTAGAAAAAAAACATTACTGGTGCGCATCTTAAGACAAAACAAAAACACTGATATATTTTAAGATCAGCCAGTGCAAGTTTATTAGGTGAAACAGCTCAGACTTACATTTTAGTCTAGGACTAGGCTTAAGTCTTGTCTGTGAAACCGGGGGTTACTGACCTTAATAACAGAAGATCTGACTCCAAAACATCAGAATGTGCTGGTTCACACTTGCAATATGATGACAAATTTATTTCAAGTGAATTATTTAAAACAGATTAATACTGAATGAACTTTAAATAAACATCATAAAACATCCATAAGAGAAATCAATGTTTATTAATTTTCATTTTAAACACTCTTGTGCATCTATGATGCTGTTTTAGTACAAATTCATGTTTTAGTACGTAGTAAGTGGGCAGATTTATCTACAATCAACATGCCGAACACATTTATGCCTTTATTAATATCAAATAAACAAAAATAATTATTAATATAACTGCAAGTAGCGATTGCGGGGCCAAGCCCCTTAAGGGCTGTAGCGCAGTGCAAAGGAGGAAGAAATTGAATGCACATGAAAAACAGCCAGTTCAGAAGGATTGATCAGATTCAACAGGCTCCAGAAGAGAATGGAGTGAGAATGAGCTCACAAAAGCATGAATTAGCATTATAGACAGATTAGCATGCTAAGCTAACTTAATACTAAAGTAGTTTATGGTTAACCTGATAACTGAAGAGCCACATTAGAACAAATGGCAACTGGTTAGCATGCTAACCAATTAGCATGATCACTAGGTGGCTCTGGGACATGCTGTCGATGATCCCTACCAATGTTTGTGTAGATATGTCAAAAAGTTCAAAATATATTGCAAACTGTCGCATTTCAAAATGGTGGACATATGTTTCAGCCAATCCTGCCAAGATTGATATCCTCATCATGAACCAAGGAATTCACAGACACCAAGAACATAATTTTCTGACAAACAGTTTGAAAGTTATAAGCAAAAATGTACATTTTTAGTATCTCACGACCCATAGGTGGCACTGTTCCCAACTTTGGCATGGACCCTCAGAGGATGGTTTTGATGAAGAGTACCAAGTTTCATTTCAATTGATCAAAGTTTGGCCAAGATATAGCCTCTGAACCAATTTTGGGTCAACCTTGTTTACTTTGAACAAAGATGAAAAAAAAAAAGAAAGTGTTCAGTCATTTCTGTGCAGCTCAGTCCAAAGATCATCTGAGCCAATTTTGGGAATTGGATACATTTTCAAGGAGGAGTAGCAAAAAACAGAATACTGTACTTTTCAAAATGGCCACTGATTGTGATCAGCAGTAAAAGAGGAATCAGGTGTACTAAGTTTCTTTTTTCTAGAATTAGGGGTTCAGGAGTTTGTTAACTAGTGGTGGCGCCATAGAGATGGCACCAGAGACCCCAAAGTTGGTCAGATCACTATTCATGGCCATCACTACAAGTGTGCCAAATTTCACCAATTTCCTATGTTCCCTTCATAGGGCTGCCATAGACTCCCATTGGACGAAAATAATAAGAAAACATACAGATACAATACAGCCCCCTAATTGTTATTATATAGTATAATATTATTTTTATTTCTATTAGACTTTAAACTTGTTAAATTGCATGATTAGCATTCTTTGACTCTTTTGGTTAGTTATTAATACATTTGATCAAAGAAAATGAGTATGTGAATGATGAATGATTTACAATACTTCATGTTGCAGTTCAGTTGAGTTTTATCTTTGAAAGCAGACAAACATGAAGAATCATCATGACTGTGAAATGAAATCAGTCATATTTAACATAAATCAGTCCTGATGAGTTGTGGTGTATTATGGGGTGATGATCAGTGATCTGTCAGATCTGCAGACGGTAGATGATCTTTGTGTATCCTGACAGGCTTTTCTCATCTAAAAACACAAACACATGCAGATGTTGAGTATATTTAACATCAGCTGCTGATTCTGCTACATTGATATTTTAGATTATAATAAACAGTTTTCATATTACAACTATAATAAATCGAATTTTTGTGTTTAAAATCATGTTTGTCATGTCAGTTGTTGTAATACCCTCTGATTTTTTTGCAGCAACAGTAAAACACATGCAGAAATGAGCAGCAGCAGCAGCAGCACACACATTCTTGAAAGTGGAATTAAATATAAATCCTGGAATTTTCCTGTAACAGAGAAAAGGTTCTATGAAACTTCATCCAGATGATGTGTACTGCACAATTAGAACGCTAATATGTTTTTCTGCATTGATGCAGCAGCTCGTTATGTAAAAAATGGTAAAAAAAAAAATTTTAAACTGTCAATAAACCAATTCCTGACACTATCACCATTCAACAGTTTGCATACAGCACAATAAAAGTAAAAGATCTACTGAGTTTTCTCACCATAGACAGCAATACTGAAGCTCTTGTGTTCGGCATCTTCATTGATCCTCTGTACTTTATAAAGTCCAGAGTGTGATTTGTTGATGTTTGTGATGGTCAGAGATCCTGTCTGCTTATTTATCTGTAGTCTGTCTCGGAATCTCTCATTCTCACCACTATCATAAACATAGCTGATCCATTTATAGATTTCAGCTATACGAGTCTCTGAATTGTGAAGTCTGAATGTCCACAGTATGTGATCATCTCTCTGCATTTCAGTAACATCAGTGTTTAGAGAGACAGAATCTCCCTCCATCACTGATATCTCTGTTTCAGCTGTGTACACATCAAACCCACCTGGAAAAAAAGTCAACGACAAATAATAGATTATCATTTCAGATTTGTTGTTGTTTATAGATAAAATGACATAATTTTTTAGTGTCTATACATTACTGACATTAACACTAGCGGTGTACTGAAATCACTTAAGTTGTTAACTGCTTTCCCAAATTATAAATGAATTCAAAATGGGCTTGCATTTCATTTTGGTTGATGTAGTAAGTTTATTAGTCCAGTTTTCATATACACATGTTGGTTTATCAGGTACATCAATTTAGTTGAAATTAAATAAAAATCAACTTACATTTTGTGACAAACACACACAGACAGACAAATGCAACGTTTGATATCATATTCCTCCAAATGTGTCTGAAAATGTCAAACTCCTGAAGTGAGAACGTCAGAAATTCAAGAAATAATCCAACTGTGAATTGCTTTCTCAAACTGCCAAGCTAAAATGTTATTGAATCTTGAACATGTAAAGTATGTACAAAAACAACAGATGACAAAGATTGAGCCCAGACACCACAAAGCCACACTGACCTAAATAACGAGCAAAAAGGCAAACTTTATTGAAACGCTCATCCTGAGCTGCTACTGTGCCATAGTGCACGAAGAGAAACGCAGTTTCCTTTGAAAGTGAGATATAATGGTACTTTTCTGACTTTTGATTTCAGAGGTTTCTTTTTTCATAAAATAGTATGTACTTTAATATAAAGCTTTGCACATGAGCTTTTTTTTTTCAATTGGTATTTGAGTTTATCTACAGCTCTCACCCATCTCACAAATATAGTATCATAATCCATACAGATAGAACAATTTAGAATAAGACTTTATTTATTTCCCATCAAATACATAAACCATCTGTGCATATAAAAATGTACAAAATAAAAAGACCTTATGTAAATATCATCAGAACCTAATCATTTACTGTGAAAAAGTTCTTGAATTGATTATCCTGTTCTTCCCTTTCTGTCTCTGTGTCTGTCTCAGTCTGCTCATCTGAGTCTCCTCCAATTTCTTCCTCTTCTTCAACATCTTCTTGTATGTTACATTCTAATTTATCCTCATCTCTCTCCTCATCTGACAGCTCTAAGTCAGAGTCTCCCTCAACTATCTTATAAAAATCCTCTCTGCTTCAGTTCTGCCTCCTACAACATGCAGTCATTAATTACATTAAGATGGTCCTGATGTCCACTATACAGTAGTTGACATTTAAAAAAGGATGATATTTTGAAACATAAACAATTTAACAGCTTTGAAAGCTAAATGTATTGTTACTGACACTTTAATAAACAAATATATATGTGATAATAATAGTAAAAAACATGTAAAAAAGCAAAATTTTACATATCTCTCTCCTTCCCATAAAATGTGCTCATTTGTATGCCGGCCATTTTGGATTCAGTGTAAGAAGTGGTTCCTAGCATGCCAGCCAATCAAATGACATATCACTAGAAAGCCCAGGATGTCCTCTGCACAGTACAACAGGACTTGACACAGTAGCTCAAAAAATTCAAAGAAAATTCATGAAAACACAAGGTCCACTACAGAGGACACAAGTCAATGGGCGGGGTCTCAGGAGGTTAACCCTTTAGAACGTACGATCACACCGGTGTGATTTGTCTTGGCTGGTCCCTGGAGCGTACGATCACACCGGTGTGATTCGAACGTTCGCCGCATCACGTGATCAGCTGCTGAATTCAAATCTGTTTTGGCGCTTTTGCTGGCTCTGAGCCAGATCGGACGCGCTGAGTGCTTGTCATATTATCACAACTATTAAGTGTTTTCAACCATATAATGCTTATTTTAGGTTTCAGATATTTAAATACACATAAGTACTAGCAAAACCATGCATTTATAGTTTGTAAAATACACACTGATGTCTATGGAAGCGGCAATAATGATCCTACAAATATATTCTGACAACATATTTTATTGATATCATATACAGATTATGTAGGTAACTCTAAAGTTCACTCTCCTCTTCTCCCAGCTCACCAGAGACTTACTTTAATGTCTTTCGGGAGGAGAGGATGCATTTGCGTGTTAAATCCCACAGCTCGGATTCAGCGCGAACAAACATGGCGGCGCCCATCACCCGGTATAGAATAACTAACACGGTCATAATAAAAGTGTTTGGACTTTTAAATAAATTTACTTGCACATATTTCGAAATCGGAATATCAGATATTTCATAATATAGCGAGCATGCTTGTAAATATTAATGATAAAAAAGGGAAAACGAAATAAAAGCGATCCATGTGTCTTACAGTGCTATTGTGGCTGCGGTGTGTCACATGACGGGTCGCCATGGAAACAGTAATGCCAACATTCTAAAATAACGGTCGCCTAAAAAAAACTCACTCTTTGGGGTTAGATAGAATATTTTAAACTCGCGTGTGAAAAGGTTAAAGACACAATGAACAGCAGCGCAGTTTGCTAAAGCAGCTTCCTCTGCGGGCAATGGCATCCTATCATACGCATGCTGCTGGTGTGGATACAGTGAGTTTTGACCGCAAGAGATGAGGTAATTCGATGTCGTTTGATTGTTTACAGCACTCCCATTTTCCTTTTTTATAATAAAAGTGGCATTTTGCTTGTCAGAAATACATGCTTGGTTTTAATGTTCCTTTAATTGGGGTAGAATTAAATGAATGGCAAAGCTCAGCATTTTGTTCACGTCCCCTTCCATCACCTCAGGTACCCCTAGGGGTACGCGTACCCCAGTTTGAGAACCACTGATCTAAAAGATACCCTAGCAGAACATTTAATTTGTCTTATAGGAAAGTATTTATCATTAGAGAGATCAGACGCACTGATGCTGGACATCGAGAGAGAGACTGATGCTGAGATCAGATGCACTGATGTTGGACAATAAACTGTTTCCTTTGTACCAGGAGAGAGTCACATTACTCACATTCACCACTGAACACAGTAATGAGCAATTCTGACTTAATGATCTTTCTACTAGAGTATTTTGAGGAGAGTCAATAATGACAGGAACAGCTGAGAAGCACTAAAGAAAAATAAGCATTAACTGTGGAACAATCAGTTACCGAAAAGGATGTAAAAGATCCTCATTCATCATAGATCACATAGATCAATAAATGACAATCCACATCCAGATGGTTCAGATTTACAATTGTTTTAAAATAAAGTGTCTTTTAATATGATTTTTTAGAGGCAGGCACACTGCTGACTACTCTGTGTGTGTTCATGGTGTGTGTGTGTGTGTGTGTGTGTGTGTGTGTGTGTGTGTGTGTGTGTGTGTGTGTGTGTGTGTGTGTGTGTGTGTGTGTGTGTGTGTGTGTGCACGCACTTGGAGGAGTTAAAATACAGAGCACAAATTCATGGGCTACGCCACTCACATTCACTTTCACTTTTTGGTTCACTCACCATAGAAAGCAATACTGAAACTCTTGTGTTTGACATCATCTCTATGTATTTCAGAAACATCAGTGAGAGAATTTCCCTCCATCACTGATATCATCTTGGTTCATTCATTTGTATAAACATTAAACACACCTGAGAATCAACAACAACAAAGTCATAGATTATCATATTAGATATCTTTCAGAGATGTATTTGAAAACAAAACTGTTTTAAAATTGTATAATGTTTGTACAAACAATAATAATAATTATAATAAATTGATAATTAAATAGTCACTACTGGAATAAATACTAGTCTCTGAAAAATAAGTACTAATATCTTATGAATAAGTACTAGTAAAAAAAAAACTTTTTTTAAATAACCTAAATAATAAACACTATTACCTAAGAAATAAGCTCCTAAAGAATAAGCACTAGTATGTAATGAATAAGTAGCCTACTAGTAGTTAATGGAAAATATACTAGAATCTAAAAAAATGAGTACTAGTAATATTAAACTAGATACTAGTGTGGTTTATAGATTAAATGTTAAGTGGGTCTTTCCCACTCTTAATAACAATATGGTCATTTACAGTCAGTTAATAAGCAGTGTTGAGCTGGATGTGTTAGCAGTGGGTGGGTGGGTTGGTTGCTGAGTGTTGTGGACATGGATTGACTGCAGTAAGACGTGCTTGACTGCAGGCCAATATGCATAATCATTGATCACACGTGACTTACAGTAAGTGTCCCTTCTTCCTTGAAAACCAGGGGATTTCTAGATGCAGTTTATAAAAGCAGCTAAGACTCCATCACACACAGACTTCATCCCCATGAATGAAGAAGCATACCTTTAACAAGAAAGAAACTGCAAGATAAAGCCTACATCACTTTCAGGTATGTTTGCAAAAGGTTATAATGCAATTGTCTAATGCAACTGTCAAGTCATTTCGTCATATTACATCTGTATGTTTGGGGTTATTTGTGCTATTTACTTTTGTTTATTATATGTAACATTTTTCTAGTAGTTTTAAGGCTTATTTTTTATGGAATGCTCATGAATAATGGAAAATTTGATTTTGATTATGACTTTAATATTGATTTATTGCTTAATAATTTTTTAATCTATTGTGTATTTAGTATTTAAGTATTGTGAAGTAAAGTAAATGTGAATGATAATTTAATATTGATATGATGTGAAAACAAAATAAATATTTTTCTCTTTCCTTATCTTTCAAACTGGTAGTGTTATGGATTTGCAGGAGACTGCTCTATGGAGAGTTCTTCAACTTCTAAATAAGGGAATTGTCTCTATCTGTAACGCCTGCAAGTTTCTCTTGGATGCACAAGTTGGTCAAACAACTAGCATGGGCTCCACTATTAAACAAACGAGGAACCATATTGAGAATGCTGAGCAGTACCTGAAAAACTCAATGACAGAGATTGAAAAAAGACGTAAATATTTAGAAGAATACATGAAGCAACTTACTAAAGAAAAAGAAAATGCTGAACAGCAGAACAAAGAAAAATGCAATGCCACAGATAAATCTGAAGAAATACAAAGACAGAGAGCTAGACATAACAGAGGTACAGGTGTAACAATTGGAGGGGCTGTACTGGCTGCAATACCAATTGTAGGATGGATTCCTGGTGAGAAATCCTCTCTGATCCACTACTACTTTTTATCATAATCGTAACAAGTACAACTAACTAATATTTGTGGCTGATATGATTTCTTGCTTTCCACTAGGTATAGTAATGATGGCTGTGGGAACCAGCGAAATTGTTAAGGCTTCAAATGCAATAAGGGATGCTGAAAATGCGAGAGAGAGGGAGATCGAAGAGTTAAAGCAGAATTTACATTTCACAGCTGATATTCAGGAAATGGTTAGGAGGGCTGTGAACCTTCTGACCATTCTTAGTGGAAGAGTCACTGTAATGGAGAGACAAACTCAGCGCTTCATCCTCTGGGAACCTGTGATAAAAGCCATGGAAGATGTGATGAAGGCAGCAGAAAATGTTGCAGAGAATCGTCTCATCTACAGTCAGACTGTATCGGATCTCATAAATACTTTGAGGGAGAATATTGGTGAAATACTGGCTTTATTGAAGTAACCCAATAATTCTGAATATGACCGCTATCACTGATTATCATCTAAGTAATGCCTAGAAACCACATTACATGTGCAAGAGGGGCGAGAAACAAATAATGACAATGAGACATTAAAATTACAAAACTTTAGATATTTTATATAAAAGCATGACTTTACAACAAACAACCCCAAAAGTGTTGTAGTTAATCAACTGTGCATGCCAATTCTTACATATATTAAAATGTTAGAAGTAATCAGAATAATTGACAAATGATGATTATGATTTGTGCATTTAGACAAGTTGGATTTCTCCACAAGACTCTCGCTCGGATGCGAGTATCGTTCCTTCCACTAAACAGTGGTTTTGTGTAAGCTATCGTATACTGTGCTTTGAATTAGAAACTGATGGTCCTTTCAGATGGTCAGCTCAGCCTCACCACCCTTTTCCTGTACTTTTCTAGCCATCCTCCTACTCTTCCCATGTAACATGTATGAGTGATTGTATGTTTGTTTGTTTAGATTAGTTATGTGTTAGTCATTAGTTAATAAAACTCTTGTGCACAAATTACACGAGTCTCTAATTCTGCCTTGCAAATTAATGTCCCTTTATGATTTCCGATCAAGCTACATGCTCTAATGCATTAATACTGTAAGAATGTTATTTTTCTGTGGCCAAGAAAATATCATTAATTAGAGTTTATATGAAATTACCCTGAATGTTCGCTAGACAAACAGATTAGGCGATGACGATTTAATCCTGCTACAGTTACTACTGGTGGCTAATATAAATAATTGTCATTAATCAAAATTAATTGTAACTACTTATATACATTTCCCTTTTGAGCCAAATTCGCTACAGCTAAAATGTTTCCTAGGCTTCGCTGGGTCTTATCGTCAAAGGTTACTCTAAAACAGCCAAGCCATAAAATTGCCTAACTGCAGGGTATAGTTCTCCAAGAAAAAAGGGGAAGATCTATAAAAGAGAGAAACCAAACACTCCTGCCAATCCCAATGTTCCCCTTGGTGAAGAGTGGACAGTTGAGTTTGAAAGTGCATTCAGAACTTTGATAGACAAACTGACTTCTGCACCAATCCTTGCCTTCGCAAACCCGCAACTTCCCTATGTCTTGCATACGGACGCCTGTAGAGAGGGGTTGGGCACAGCTCTCTATCAGGAGCAGGAGGGCAAGCTTCGTGTGACTCTCCAAAAGTGAAAGGAATTACCCTACCCATAAATTAGAATATCTAGCTTTGAAATGGGCTGTCTGTGAGAAATTCAGTGATTATCTCTATGGCACTCAATTTACAGTACTCACCAACAATAATCCTCTGACATATGTGCTAACCACAGCGGAACTTGATGCCGTGGGACACTGCTGGCTTGCACAGTTATCCACATACAGATTCAATATAAAGTATAGAGCTGGATCTGCAAATAAGGATGCTGACAGATTGTCTAGGAGACCACAGAGTCTGCCAGAGGAAGATGATGCATTCCTTGAAGAGAAGAGGGCTATTATAGACTTAAAACGGTGGCTATGTAAGGAAACAGAGGTTTTCTCCACCGAAACACTCTCTGCACTGTCTGACCGCCATTCAGTTGTGTTGTCAAGCGAAGTTTCCAATGCACCAGAGGTTGTTCTTGCAGAGTCCTTGGCTTTAAATGCTTCATCTGTCTCTAAGAGTTTTGCCTGTCCAGGTTACGAGACCATCCCTGGAATGACCCGTGATGACTGGTACGGAGCTCAGAGATTCATCTTTAAAAATAATAATTTCTTTTGTGGAACTAGATCAGAAACCTAACTTCCGACAGACCAAGCTCGAATCCCTTGAAGTCAAGTTGCTCCTGAGAGAGTGGAACAGGCTTGAACTACGAGATGGAGTGTTATACCAGAAGTGGACTACTCATAGGGCTGTGATTCATCAGATAGTTCTGCCTCAACAGTGCAGGGAAAGAGCCCTGAAGGGTGTTCATGATGAGGTAGGCCACCTAGGCTACGAGCGTGCCCTTGACCTAGCTCGTGCTAGATTCTTTTGGCCGAAGATGGCAAGGGATATTGAGGACAGATGTCATACCTGTGAGAGATGTTTTAGGAGGAAAGTAAACCCTCAAAAAGCAGCACCTATGGAATCCATACAGACCACATTTCCACTTAGTGTGTACGGATTATTTGTCTCTTGAGCCTGACAACCATGACATTGGGAATATATTAGTCATTACCAACCACTTTACTAAACTTGCTGTGGTGCTACCAACGAAAGACCAGAAAGCTAAAACCATCACAAAAGCATTCAGGGAAAATTTCATTGTTCATTATGGTCTCCCGGGTCGCTTTCTCAGTGATCAAGGAAGGGATTTTGAATCCCACACCATTCACGAGTTATGTGCTTTCATCGGAGCTGATAAAGTCAAGTAGGGCTCGCTGCAGCCTGCGGTGGACATCCAACCCCGCCCACATCCACGGGTGATGTCAGAAGTCACACCCATCCCCGATACACCCCCGCCCACGTCCGAGCGTGACGTCGAAAGCCACGCCCACTGAAAAATACGTGATTCCCCAATCCCTT
>NC_133367.1:18010899-18041184 GCF_049309525.1 Garra rufa | reverse complement strand
GTCAGTTGTCGTAATACCCTCTGATTTTTTTGCAGCAACAGTAAAACACATGCAGAAATGAGCAGCAGCAGCACACAAATTCTTGAAAGTGGAATTAAATATAAATCCTGGAATTTTCCTGTAACAGAGAAAAGGTTCTATGAAACTTCATCCAGATGATGTGTACTGCTCAATTAGAACGCTAATATGTTTTTCTGCATTGATGCAGCAGCTCGTTATGTAAAAAATGGTATATGTTTTTCTTTTTTTTTTTTAAACTGTCAATAAACCAATTCCTGACACTATCACCATTCAACAGTTTGCATACAGCACAATAAAAATAAAAGATCTACTGAGTTTTCTCACCATAGACAGCAATACTGAAGCTCTTGTGTTCGGCATCTTCATTGATCCTCTGTACTTTATAAAGTCCAGAGTGTGATTTGTTGATGTTTGTGATGGTCAGAGATCCTGTCTGCTCATCTATCTGTAGTCTGCCTCTGAATCTCTCATTCTCACCACTATCATAAACATAGGTGATCCATTTATAGATTTCAGCTATACGAGTCTCTGAATTGTGAAGTCTGAATGTCCACAGTATGTGATCATCTCTCTGCATTTCAGTAACATCAGTGTTTAGAGAGACAGAATCTCCCTCCATCACTGATATCTCTGTTTCAGCTGTGTACACATCAAACCCACCTGGAAAAAAAGTCAACGACAAATAATAGATTATCATTTCAGATTTGTTGTTGTTTATAGATAAAATGACATAATTTTTTAGTGTCTATACATTACTGACATTAACACTAGCGGTGTACTGAAATCACTTAAGTTGTTAACTGCTTTCCCAAATTATAAATGAATTCAAAATGGGCTTGCATTTCATTTTGGTTGATGTAGTAAGTTTATTAGTCCAGTTTTCATATACACATGTTGGTTTATCAGGTACATCAATTTAGTTGAAATTAAATAAAAATCAACTTACATTTTGTGACAAACACACACAGACAGACAAATGCAGCGTTTGATATCATATTCCTCCAAATGTGTCTGAAAATGTCAAACTCCTGAAGTGAGAACGTCAGAAATTCAAGAAATAATCCAACTGTGAATTGCTTTCTCAAACTGCCAAGCTAAAATGTTACTGAATCTTGAACATGTAAAGTATGTACAAAAACAACAGATGACAAAGATTGAGCCCAGACACCACAAAGCCACACTGACCTAAATAACGAGCAAAAAGGCAAACTTTATTGAAACGCTCATCCTGAGCTGCTACTGTGCCATAGTGCACGAAGAGAAACGCAGTTTCCTTTGAAAGTGAGATATAATTGTACTTTTCTGACTTTTGATTTCAGAGGTTTCTTTTTTCATAAAATAGTATGTACTTTAATATAAAGCTTTGCACATGAGCTTTTTTTCAATTGGTATTTGAGTTTATCTACAGCTCTCACCCATCTCACAAATATAGTATCATAATCCATACAGATAGAACAATTCAGAATAAGACTTTATTTATTTCCCATCAAATACATAAACCATCTGTGCATATAAAAATGTACAAAATAAAAAAGACCTTATGTAAATATCATCAGAACCTAATCATTTCCTGTAAAAAGTGCTTGAATTGATTATATGTATACATTTACTTCATTACACAATCTGATAACTCGCACACTTTCATATAACATTTTATACATATTTATGATTTATATTAAGTTACATTAGTGTACTGCTTTATTTTACACAATAACATCCTTACAAGAACTTCTCCACCCGTTGAATCTGCAGTGAGCAGTCTCTCTGTAGTTCTGGTTTTCTACCAGCAGGGGCCGATTTGATCATATTACATGTAAGTCTCACAAATAGTCAATAGATGGAGCCTCTGTCATGATCGGGGCTGTGGGGTTTCCCTCAGCCACCTGAGGTCGCTGTTCCTGCACTGCACTCCCTTGATTGTTCACCTGTCCTTGTCATCAGCACTAATCACCCACATCTGTTCACTATCAGGATTATAAGTATCTTCACTATCACTCTGCATTCATGTCTGCATTGTCTCGTGTCATGTTTGTTTTTGTGTTGCTGAAATTTCCCTGACCTTAGATTATGTTCTGGATCTTGTTTATTTTGTGTTCTAGTTATTAGTTTGTGCCGTGTTGGCCTTTTTGTTTGTTTAGTTTGTTTTCTTGTCATTAAAAATACTCTCCTGCATTTGGACCCAGACCTCTATCGTAACGTGACAGAATACAGACATCAAAGATGGGTCCAGCGGGGAGGATTTTTTTTGAGGAGGCGGCGGACGCGCGTTTGGGGGTGGCGACCACCCGCTCTGTTCCGGACACTGCAGGGATGTCTTTTGAGGCGGCGTCGGCCGCTAGGTTTGAGTTCATCTACGCCTGCTTGGCGGCGATGGACGCCTGCAGCGCCGAGGCTGCACGGAAGCGCCCCTGTTTTGCGGAGGGAGTGGAGACGCTCTTTCGCGAGGAGGTGGCGACAACCACCATCACTGTTCCTGTTCCTGGCGCTGAGGCGGCTGCGCGTCCTGTTCCAGACGCTGAGGCGGCTGCGCGTCTTGTTCCAGACGCTGAGGCGGTTGCGCGTCCTGTCCCTGACGCTGAGGCGGCTGCGCGTCCTGTTCCTGACGCTGAGGCGGCTGCGTGTCCTGTTCCAGACGCTGAGGCGGCTGCGCGTCCTGTTCCAGACACTGAGGCGGTTGCGCGTCCTGTCCCTGACGCTGAGGCGACTGCGAGTCCTGTTCCAGACGCTGAGGCGGCTGCGCGTCCTGTTCCTGGCGCTGAGGCGGCTGCGCGTCCTGTTCCAGACGCTGAGGCGGCTGCGCGTCCTGTTCCAGACACTGAGGCGGTTGCGCGTCCTGTCCCTGACGCTGAGGCGACTGCGAGTCCTGTTCCAGACGCTGAGGCGGCTGCGCGTCCTGTTCCTGGCGCTGAGGCGGCTGCGCGTCCTGTTCCAGACGCTGAGGCGGTTGCGCGTCCTGTCCCTGACGCTGAGGCGGCTGCACGTCCTGTTCCTGGCGCTGAGGCGGCTGCGCGTCCTGTTCCTGGCGCTGAGGCGGTTGCGCGTCCTGTTCCTGGCGCTGAGGCGGTTGCGCGTCCTGTTCCTGGCGCTGAGGCGGCTGCGCGTCCTGTTCCTGGCGCTGAGGCGGTTGCGCGTCCTGTTCCTGGCGCTGAGGCGGCTGCGCGTCCTGTTCCTGGCGCTGAGGCGGTTGCGCGTCCTGTCCCTGACGCTGAGGCGACTGCGCGTCCTGTTCCAGACGCTGAGGCGGCTGCGCGTCCTGTTCCTGGCGCTGAGGCGGCTGCGCGTCCTGTTCCAGACGCTGAGGCGGTTGCGCGTCCTGTCCCTGACGCTAAGGCGACTGCGTGTCCTGTCCCTGACGATGAGGCGACTGCGTGTCCTGTCCCTGACGCTGAGGCGGTTGCGCGTCCTGTCCCTGACGCTGAGGCGACTGCGTGTCCTGTCCCTGACGCGGCTGCGCGTCCTGTTCCAGACGCTGAGGCGGCTGCGCGTCCTGTTCCTGGCGCTGAGGCGGCTGCGCGTCCTGTTCCAGACGCTGAGGCGACTGCGTGTCCTGTCCCTGACGCGGCTGCGCGTCCTGTTCCAGACGCTGAGGTGGCTGCGCGTCCTGTTCCTGGCGCTGAGGCGGCTGCGCGTCCTGTTCCTGGCGCTGAGGCGGCTGCGCGTCCTGTTCCTGGCGCTGAGGCGGCTGCGCGTCCTGTTCCTGGCGCTGAGGCGGCCGCCACGTCCGCTATTTCCGTGCCTGATGCGGCGACGTCCGCTATCTCCGTGCCTGACGCGGCCACGTCCGCTATTTCCGTGCCTGATGCGGCGGTGTCCGCTATTTCCGTGCCTGATGCGGCGGTGTCCGCTATTTCCGTGCCTGATGCGGCGGTGTCCGCTATTTCCGTGCCTGATGCGGCGGTGTCCGCTATTTCCGTGCCTGATGCGGCGGTGTCCGCTATTTCCGTGCCTGATGCGGCGGTGTCCGCTATTTCCGTGCCTAATGCGGCGGCGTCCGCTGAGGCTCCGCGGGCGGCAAGGCCTGCTCGCGTGACTCCGCTGCACGGCCCTGGCCCGCCATCCCTCCCCCTGACTTGCCTTCCTCCGTACCTCCTCCCTCCAGACTTTGGGAACGTCTGGAAGCCGTTCCGTAGGGAGGGGGTACTGTCATGATCGGGGCTGTGGGGTTTCCCTCAGCCACCTGAGGTCGCTGTTCCTGCACTGCACTCCCTTGATTGTTCACCTGTCCTTGTCATCAGCACTAATCACCCACATCTGTTCACTATCAGGACTATAAGTATCTTCACTACTCACTCTGCATTCATGTCTGCATTGTCTCGTGTCATGTTTGTTTTTGTGTTGCTGAAATTTCCCTGACCTTAGATTATGTTCTGGATCTTGTTTATTTTGTGTTCTAGTTATTAGTTTGTGCCGTGTTGGCCTTTTTGTTTGTTTAGTTTGTTTTCTTGTCATTAAAAATACTCTCCTGCATTTGGACCCAGACCTCTATCGTAACGTGACAGACTCAACACAGCAATTACACGTGTTATCCATTAGCATAGGTATATTTGTAGCAATAGCCAAAAATACACTGTATGGGTCAAAATGATCGATTTTTCTTGTATGCCCAAAATCTTTAAGATATTAAGTAAAGACCCTGTTCCATTAGGGTATTTTGTGAATTTCCTACCGTAAACATATCAAAACTTAATTTTTAATTAGTAATATGCATTACTAAGAGCTTAATTTGGACAACTTTAAAGGCGATTTTCCTAATATTTGTATCTTTTTTTTTTTTTTTGCACTGTCAGATTCCAGATTTTCAAATACACTCCTAAAAATAAAGATTCTTTAAAGAACCATTTCTTTCTCACCTTTCACCACAAAGGACCATTTGTTAAACACAAAGGTAATTCAGATCTTAGAGTTTTTTTCTGTGGAACCATTTAGACAAAAAAAAAAAAGTCTTCTATGGCATTGTGAAGCACCCTTATTTTTAACAAAACTATATACATTTAAGCTATAAGTTGAATATTCTTGTTAATAAGGTGGGAAAATCACCATGAGCATCAAGAACTTTGAAAGAACTTATTGTATTTTGTATATTTTTGTATTAAGTGTTTAACGAGAACACCAAATGAAATAACACATGCATAACTGGACAAATGTTCAGTTTAAATTATTTTATTTGTAATTACTTCGGACCTTGCACAAAGGCTAAAGGGAGCAGGGTATCTCCCAGAACATCTGCTGTATATAAAATACACCACAGTAAGTTTTACATTTAAATGAACAAACTGCACAAATGTGTCAAATTAAAAATTTTCTGAGCTTAGTTTTTTTTTTTTTTTACAGGGGACGTTCTGTTCTCTTTTATACATTGTATGGGTAAAATTGGTCAAATTTTCTTTTATGCCAAAAATCATTAGGATATTAAGTAAAGATCATGTTCCATGAATATATTTTGTAAATTTACTACCATAAATATATCAAAACTTAATTTTTGATTAGTAATATGCATTGCTAAGAACTTCATTTGGACAAGTTTACAGGCAAATCTTTTCAACATTTAGATTTCCTGCACCCTCAGATTCCAGATATTTAAACAGTTGTATCTCGGCCAAATATTGTCCTAACAAACATGCTTCAATGGAAGGTTCATTTATTCAGATTTCAGATTATGTATAAATCTCAATTTCAAAAAAATGACCCTTATGACTGGTTTTGTGGTCCAGGGTCACAAATATGAAAATCTGTCTCAAATGTTTGTTTTTATTTGCGCTTAAATTTGGTTTCAGAGAGATGCATGCAGAAACATTCAGTTGCATCACAGCAATCAGTTATTTCTTGTTTCTCTTCTCAAGTTTTTTTTTCTCTTTCTTATAGGCTACTGACTTTTACATAACATCCTATTTTAAATAGGCCTGTTGCAAATGAAGAAGAAAAAAATACTGTTGTGACCCACATGGTTGCTAATCACAACAGAGATTCAAAACCAAACACAACCGAAAATTAACCCAAAACAGTTGAAAGGTTGTGTGCACCTTGGCGTCAAATTAAAGACGTGTTGTATTTAATAGACTACATATGCTGAAAACAACGCCCTCTGGTGTCTCTTTGTGTTCTGACTTATTGAACTTCTCCAAATCTTAAATCATAAATCGCGGCAGCAACAGCAGCCACGCCCACCAGAGCAGAGACGACCAATCGGATCACAGCTTCTGTGGAACCACAACAATGAACAGAGTCTGAGAAACGAAACAGAAGAACACGGAAACATTAGTGCGAATTTGAGCTCTTTCAGGTCTGTAAAGAGCGCTAAATTTACCACTGGCGCACCTGAATATGTGTGACAGCGTTTGCTGATGTCTAGACGTTTGGTCTGGTTTCTGATGGGATTCTTTAGCACACAACTATAGTTATTTTTATCCTGATATTTCACCTCCAGAGGTAGAGAGAGACTGATGCTGAGCTCAGACACACTGATGCTGGACAATAAACTGTTTCCTTTGTACCAGGAGAGACTCACATGACTCACATTCACCACTGAACACACCAGTGAACAATTCTGACCTGATGAAGAGTCTGTAGTGATGACAGGAACAGGCAGATGAGCTGGAAAATAGATAAAAAAACTGAAAATTAATGGTTCTGACTAAAAGAAAATAGCACAAACCAACAGGTTTCTCACATATTACTTTACTCACCATAGACAGTGACACTGAACCTCTTGTATGAATTTCCTCTGATGATCTTTCTGATGGTCAGTAGTTTATAAAGTCCAGCGTTTTCAGTTCTTATGTTTCTGATGGTCAGAGACCCAGTTTGATGGTCCACCTGTAGGCTGTCTCCAAATGTCTTATAACTGTCATACATAAAGATGTTCTGGTTATATATTTCAGCGATGCGAGTCTCTTTAGGTCCAAATATCCACAGTAGCATATCTTTTCTCTGTACTTCAACATCAGTGTTTAGAGTGACAGAATCTCCTTCCATCACTGATACTGACTCAATTTCATCTGCATCCCCAAACACACCTGTAGACCAAATAAAAACTTTTTTTTTTTTCAGACTGAGACTTAATATGATGAACGATCTATAAAAAAATTATTATACACTGCTCTAAATCTTCATTCTGTTAATGTTATTTTAAAACCATTTTCTGGAGCTTGACAGAAAGGTCATTAAATAATATGCTGAAAAGTTACTTACCACAAAGGATAAACAGTGTGCACAGATGAGACAACATTATTCTGTATCTGGGAACTCTCATCTAACAGGTTTGAGTCTTACAGGTTCTCTGGAAATTTATTTGTGGTTATAAGAAGAAACTGCCCCCCTCACACTCTCACACACCGTCTAACATTTTGTGCATTATCTGAACATCCTCTCAGCACTTCAAACCACACGCATTGAGCTCAGATGCATTTACTGACCACATTAACACAAGATTTGACTAGAAAACATGAACGTGCTGGTTTACACTCACAATGTAAGAACGAACAGTGTTGGGGAAAGTTATTTTTAAAAGCAATTCATTACAATATAGTTACTCCCTAAAACGTAACTAATTATGTAAGTAATGTGTTACGTTACTTTTGCATTACTTTTTAAATCTGGGCAGTGTTTGTTTTTAATTTAAAACGTTCTGTTTTTGGCAAATGCAAAGCATTTCACACCAAAACCCTCAGGTCGAAGGAAAAATAAATTCATGTCTGTAAAGTAGACTGCAGAAGAAGAAAGTTCAACACTCTTTAGCAATAAATGTTAGTTTTATTTAGTAATTTCTGTTTATTAGCATGGTTGCATTGGATCATTAAAGGTCGCAAAGACACTCGTTAATAGAATGGGATTAAATACATAAAAGATATTTGCATTAACATAATTATTGCAGGTTTGCGTCATATTCTGAGTTGCGTTACTTTATTAGTTACTTGAAAAAGGGATCTGATTACGTTACTCACGTTACTTGTAATGCGTTACTCCCAACACTGATAACAAATGACTTTTGAAATGAAATATTTTACACAATACATCAAAACATTGTGAATAATCCTCTACTCAAAAAGAAACATCATATAACACCCAGATGAAAAGCCAAAGGTTTATTGATTTAATCTGAACACACTCACATGTCTGTGACATTGTTGTAGTAGAAATGTATATTTCTTTCATACTTTTGATTCTCTTCGTATTGCACCCTACGGTGACGCAGAGGAGAAGAATTGTTGAATAAAGTCGTTATTTTTGTTTTCTTTGTGCACAAACCACAGATTGAACCAGGTTGAACCACAGATGTCACAAATGTCCTTATGTTTCTGTGCCTTGAACCTGGTAGTTGCATTGCTGTCTTTGCAGAGTCAGAAAGATCTCGGATTTGATCACAAATATCTTAATTTGTGTTCCTAAGATGAACAAAGGGTGAGTAATTAATGACAGAAATTTAATTTTTTGGTGAACTATCTCTTTAAAAAGCACATAGCAACAAAAATGTGACTCTTTGTTTAAGATGATAGGAAGTAGTTCAACAAGAAAATCATAAAAGTATACTGAAATATATTTTCCTGGATGCATAGTAAGTGACCAATGACTGATCCCTCATCTGAAGATGATCTGTGTGTATTCTGACATGCTTTTCTGATCTACACACATGGAGAAGTTGAGCATATTTAACAACAGTTACATGCCTGGCCTGCTCTGAACAGCACATTTAGAAAGGAAATAGGTTGAAAATGTGTCTGATGTATAGCTTAGAATGACTGACAGATCTCAATAACACTGAGATGAAAAACATAAGGACAAAAAAAAAAAGGCATACAAAGGTTGTGTTTGTATGTAGCAGGCATTTAACTTTGTTGTCCACTGGGTGGCACTGTGCTAGTTTGCACGTGTTGCATTTTTCTGAATTTTTGTAATCATTTGTATTATCAACTTTATTGTAATTTTACTGATATTCATAATTATGACAAAAAAAGTACTGCATCTTTTCAGCTCTCTCGATCGTCAGTGTGCCGTGTGCTTTTATGTCACAGCCGTCAGTTATCTGTTCACATCCTAAAGTGATTTCTGTTACAGAGAAAAATGTCAAGTTAAAAATGAGTAAGCAAACTCCTAATAGGCCTACTCTCATTCTCTCTCTAAAAATGAGTTGAGAGGAAGTGGATAAACAAACTCAGAAATCACTAATGCAAACTAAAATCTGTTGTATTGCATGTAAAAGCATTGACCTGTGGCAGATTTTTCATCTGAAGACTGTAGATGACCTGTGTATATTCTGAAGTGCTTTTTTTATCTAGAAACATAAAAACAAGTTGATTTAGTGTTGTTTTGTCATTTATGAATCACTGGGTTAGATGAGATGAAGGACAGACTGACCCTCTAGTCCTGAATTGTTTTTGCTGCACAGATGAAACATCAAAGCACAAATCAGCAGAATCACAGCTGATAGAGAAATCAGCACAAAAGGAAGAAAAGATACTGATCGAGAGCCTGAAATAATGAGAAAACTTCATGACAAACTCAATACATCAAACTAGAAATATATTGCATGGTTATGGTAATTAAAGCACAATTTGAACTTTATGATAAAATGTTAGATATACCTGCATATGTCTGGCAGAGTCCACTGATTTCCAGACTTTGAGTCTGGTTTCTGATGGGATTGTTGATCACACAGCTGTAGGTGTTTTTATCCTGATATTCCACCTCCAGAGGTAGAGAGAGACTGATGCTGAAATCAGACACACTGATGCTGGACAATAAACTGTTTCCTTTGTACCAGGAGAGAGTCACATGACTCACATTCATCACCAAACACACCACTGAATATTTAGACACGGATGATCCTGATGATGATGAACAGTTTGAAGAGTTACTGGTGATGACAGGAACAGGCAGATGAGCTGGAAAACATGTAAAGTTCACCTCATTTTTCAAGTAAGAATGATTGTGGTTATTTGTTATCTGAATCTGAATGTTGTTATTTCTGGTCCCCTACACACTAGAAATAAAAGTAGATGGGAAATTAAATAAATTCAATTCAAATTTATTTGTATAGCGCTTTTCACAATACAAATCGTTGCAAAGCAGCTGTACAAAAATGTAGGCTACTACAATATATTTAGTAGCTTATTAGTGATGACTACTGTATGTTAAATGCATTTTATTTTTTACAAACCGTAATTTTTAGTGTTGTCATATTTATGATTCGCTACTTCCAGATTAATAATAAGATTCACATTTATACATGAGAGTTGAAGCCATATTTGTCTTACCATAGACAATAACACTGAGTGTCTTGTCCGAGTTTCCTCTGTTGCTGCGGATCTGTCGTTTATAAAGTCCAGAGTCTGTGGTTCTGATGTTTCTGATGGTCAGAGATCCAGTGAAAGAGTCCATCGTAAGTCTGTCTCCAAATATCTCATTACTGCTAAACATATCAATGCTGTGCTTATAGAGTTCAGCTATACGAGTCTCTTTAGGTCCAAACATCCACAGTATCTGATCATCTCTCCCTACTTCAGTAACACCAGTGTTTAGAGAGACAGAATCTCCCTCAGTCACTGATACTGACTTCATTATATCTGCATCACCAAACACACCTTTGAACAAATAAAAAAATATATCATTATCAGACAGAGACAAAATGATCTAATTTCTGGAGCTTAATCATGCACTTCTAAAAGGTAAAACGTTTTTTAAACATTTTGTGGAAATGCACTAATGTTTAACTGAATGCTCCACATTTACTGATTTAAAATAAAAATATTTTAATTGTTACTTACCACAAATAACAAACAAGACCAGAGCACACAGATAAGAGGACATCTTGCTGGAAACCCAAATGAGAATCACTTCAGACACAGAATGAGAATCACTTCAGACACAGAAGAGCAACTTCCTGAACAAAAGTGCAGCTACTTTCTAAATCTAGACTGCTAAATGTGAACTAGTTTAGTGGTCTACATTTGCTTTTCAGCTCAGCCTGTGATCTCTAGATGCGATTTTATACATTATTTATCTTCTTCTTAAATTGCATTGGCAATCACATAATTCTGGATTGCTCTTCATCTGAAAACTCTCATTTCAATGTCGTGCAGGTTTCCAAAAGATTTATTTGTGGTTGTAAGAAAAAAAACTGCACATCTCACACTCTCATGAACATGAAGACAAACACATCATCTAGCATTGTGTGCATTATAGCTGAAGATCCTCCCAGCACATTAAACCACATGCATTCAGCTCATAAACATTTGCTGACCTCAATAACAGGTCTGACTCCTAAACATGTCATGAACATGTGCTGCAGCGCACACACAAAATAAAATCATGAATCTTTTTCAAATGTTTTAAACCATAAAACAGATTAATTATAAAAGTAAAAAAAAAAAAAAAAAAAAACTGAATGAACTTTAAATGTCTAATTAAAACATAAAACATCCACAAGATTTTCAAACATGTATCACCATCATTTGGAACAAAACTGTGTTTCTATGATGCTGTTTTAGATCAAATATATGTTTTTCAGTAGTCCAGTAGCTGAAGGTAAATTTAAATGAAGTCAGTACTCCTCATGAATGAAATCAGTCCGGATGTGTACTCAGTCCCAGGAATGATGATCAGTGATCTGTGTCAGATCTGCAGATGGTAGAAGATCTGTGTGTATTCTGACAGGCTTTTTTCATCTACAAACAGAAACACATGTAAATGTTAAGTATGTTTATCGTCTGGTGCTGATTCTGCAATTTCAAATTAATTATATAAAGCATCTATTAAGTTCTATTTTGCATATAAAGAGCATGTTAGTTGTAGCAATACTTGCCCTCTTGCCTGCAGCAGCAGTAAAACACACATGCAGAAATGAGTAGCAACAGCAGCAGCACACAAATGGTCAAAATTGGTGAGAAATATGAACGGTCGGCTTTATCTGCAATAAACAAAGAGAAAATGGTCTATCCATTTAGTCTGACTTCATTCGGACATTAAAAGAATATTTAGAAAGAATCTATTCCTGCTGACATACCTGCACACGTGTAACAGAGTTGACTTATGTCCAGATTTTGGGTCTGGTTTCTGATGGGATTGTTGAGCACACAGCTGTAGGTGTTTTTATCCTGATATTCCACCTCCAGAGGTAGAGAGAGACTGATGCTGAGATCAGACACACTTGTGCTGGACAATAAATGGTTTTCTTTGTACCAGGACAAAGTCACATCACTCACATTCACCACTGAACACAGCACTGAACATGTGGAAGTGAATGATCCTGATGATGAACATTGTGAAGAATCACTGGTGATGACAGGAATGGGTAGAGAAGCTGGAAAGCATAAAAGAACAAGTCTGGTGATGGTCATTTCCACTGTGGTTTGGTGCATTTGAATTAGTATTTAGACATGAGTATGCTGAGTTCAGACTAGAAATAAAAATGAACAGTTTACTCACCAGAGACAGTAACACTGAAGCTCTTCAATGAGGTTTTTCCACTGATGATGGTCAGTTCGTAAAGTCCAGTGTGTTCAGATCTGATGTTTCTGATGATCAGAGATCCAGTTTGATTGTCCATCAGTAGTCTGTCTCTGAATTTCCCATCCTTACTAACAAAAATAAAGTTGATTTGGTCCTTTTTAATGATTTCAGCTATTCGAGTGTTTTGAGGTCCAAACGTCCACCGTATCATATCATCTCTCTGTACTTTAACATCAGTGGGTAGAGTGACAGATTCTCCCTCCGTCACTGATACTGACTTTACTTCATCTGTCACCGCGACAAACACACCTGAAAGAAATTGTTTTCCCAAAAAGTAGTTCAGTTCAAGTAAATAGTGAGTAATGAATTGAACTAATCATGGCAACATTTTTCTGAGGTGAACAAGAAAAATAAATAAAAATGTCAAGCGTACAGAAAAAAAGGAAGATTAAAATGAAATTACTTACAGTTTGCGATGAACACACACAGACAGAAAACAACAGGGTTTGACCTCATATTCTTCAAAAATGATTCAACAATAATCCAACTTATTGAGTTGTAAATGTATGAATACACTGCTCACAAATACACAATAAACCGTTTGAGTCCAGACCCCAAACTACTACTGTTTTCTTAAAAAAAAAAAAAAAAAAAGAAAAAAGAAAAAAGCGGACCACAGATCTTACTGAAACCCTCAAACTGGGCTGCTATTGTGTTAAAGTCTATGAAGAGACAACCTGATAACTACAGCTGTTTTGCAAGTGAGAGGCTATGTACATTTTCTGAATTTTGGTTTCCGAACTTTCATTTGTCTTTTTTTAAATATTGCATATATGTTTTAAAAAAGGTCTTCATCTTTTGCTTGTTGCTTCATCTCGTTTACAAACCACATCCCGTGAAACCAAAAGACCATTAACCACAGTGTCATGTTAGCAGAGAAACAAAATCTAATCACATGACTGGAAATTACGTCTGCATGCTTTTGAAAAAGTATTTAAATAAATAAATAACATGTCATGTATCTGGACATTATTATGGCATAAAAACAAACAAACATGAATCAACAGTCATTTAAATTGCAACACAACAAAAACATAAGATACAAAAGAATAGATCTATTTCACTAAATGCTAAATACTACTGCTATCAAAAACAACAAGGGCGTCCACAAACTGCATAAAAAAAAAACCATTGTTTCAGAAACATGCAACAGTGAAAACTTTCACAAATCGTTAGTTAACCTATAGATTAACTTAACATCAGTCCGCTGTTTATTGTAATTACATTATATTGTTAGCACATTACACTGTCAACATTCTTCATTCAAAACAATATGACACTCAAGTACAGTACTTCTAATACATTTTTCACTTCTTACAAAATATTATTTATGTGTAGTGCAGTTATTATGTAACAATGTTTAAAGCAGCGAAAATTCATACAGTTTACACCAAATATATGACAAATCCGTGATCAAAACAGCCGGTCTTTAATGGATTGTTCTTACACTGGTAGAAAGCAATGAATAAAAATACCTTTTTTAATAAAATTAGCTTTATCGTAGTTGTTTTCAGTCAGGTTGGTCAATTGTCTTCTTCAAAACACAAAGATAATTCAGTTTTAAGGCTGTCAATACGAAAATATGCTGTTTGTCACCCATATGGTGTAACTGCGACCATCTACCAGCAGAGGCTGACTTGTGCATGCTACATGTAAAACTCAATGACTACTGTACATGTCTTTAATAACACTGTATACCATTTGGACTCTTGGCTGGTTCTTTTTCTTGTTATTTCTCCTTCGTGTCATCTGTCTTTGTCCTGTTTAGCAGGACTCTTGGTTTATATTCAGAATTAGGATAGCAGTCATGTGGATGACTGTGAAAATAATACCAAACACAAACCACCTAAATGCAAGTCTAGACATGATTAAACTATGTGCAGTATGAAGCTGTGCAGCTGCAGACAAGTTTGAGATGAGAAATTAACCGAATATTGTCTGTTTTGAATACTCTAGGCTTCTGGTCTTTATTTCTTATTAAAGATCAAATTCCTTCATAAAGTAGGCTACTTGTTCAGTCGTTTGTAGTACACTGTGGCACAGCCGCAGTGCATGTAGTCTATATTTTAACTTTGACGTTTCAAGCTTTTTTAACATGGACACAGACCTTAACATGCTTTACTCTTTATGGTAATACAGTCTAAATGATCATCATCATCATCTTCTTTAAGCTACTCCAGCATACTCTTCTTCTTTCCATTAGAAGCCTGAAAAGAAAAGAGACACACATGGAAGAGAAACAAAACCAGTGCTGATAATACATATGTTTGCAGCACAAAGACTTAATGAGAGTAGTAAATTCATAAAATAATACTAATAATCTATAAATGGAGATAATTATGCACAAAGGGGGAAAAAGCATAGAGATGCAGAAGAACTGAACTCATGAGGGTGAATCAAGATCTTAAAAAAAAAAAATGCATTTTACGTTTTCATTACTGCATTACTTAATTACTACATTTTTTATTAATTATAACATTATTATATTATTTTATCATTTGTAATACTTGCTTTCTTGTGCCACTTATTAGCAGCTCCTGCTGTGACAGAACATCATTATAGCTAAAACTGAGATCGCTACACTGTAACCGATTTTTGTAATTTGAACAGTATTTTACTGTAATATCTACAGTAAGATACTGTAAAATGTATATACAGTATTTTACTGTAAACTGCAAAGGATTATGGGAAAATATATGATCACTACTGTAATTCTCCACTACTGTAAATCCGTTTACAGTAGTGAACTTGCCCGCGAAAAATTGACCAATGGCAAGGGAGATTTTTTTTTCTCCTGTTGAGAGGAAGTGGCGGTAAAAAGGACAAAATAGAAATGTTGCATCAATAACTCGACAAAAAGGTTAGTATATTATTTCTGTTTTATGAAAAACGGAACAATTTTAATTTGTTTTCACTTGTTAACAGCAAACTAACAATATTCATAGTGTTTTTCATGTCGGTAGCCTTTTTTTTCTGACTGACGGCCGGGGCGCCGCCATAACGGTGAAAACATGGACTGGTGAGTAAATTAAGGTGACCTATATTAGTCGAAATAAACTTTATTTAAACTGAGAAACACGTTTGTATATTCGGCTGCCCTTTAATGCAAGTTAGTTCGTCTGACGAGCCCTTACTCAAGCTTAACAGCAAACTGAGGTGAAATACTGAGGTAAAGTGCGTTAAGCAACACCACTGTTTCTGTGGAGATTTTAAACTGTATTTTCAAGCCCTTCTTTTGTTTGTTATTTTCAAGTTTCTGGTCTGGATGTCGTCTGTAACGTCGGAGCGCGGAGGTGTATTTTGGATCTTCTTCTGTGAATGACTGCCATAGTATCGACGATAACATGAACTGGTAAGCTAATAATGTCAGTAAGCCGAAGTTGACAAACTTAACGTTAGTCACAGAGGGAGCAGCATAATATCTTTTAAACGCTGCCTCTTTATAGCTAGCAAGGTAATTCTCTTCAAATGATGTTTAAGTAAGAAATGTGTGTATGAATGTCGTATGTAACTTTATAGACGGTCCCTTCAGTGACAGACGTGACATAAACAGCGCGCTAACATGAAACACTGAGGTAAAACTGAACACCGCGGTTAACTGCATCTTTTGTGTTTTATTTTCAAGTTTGTGGTCTCGTGGTCATGTCGTCTGCATCGGAGGTGTATTAGAGTCTTTTCTGGTGATTGCCGTCGTCGCGGTGCAAACAACAGGTGAGCTTCCCCTTTCATCAATTTAACTAAGTTAATGTTAACGTTACTAAATTAGCCAAATTAGCCACAGGCTGCTGTTCTCCACTGACTTGCAGAACAGGTTCACTTTTTAAAGAGATTAACGAGCTAGCAATATATTAATATAGCAAGTTTTGCTAATAAATATGATAAATGCTTATTTTATTAAAAATGTAAATTGTATTACTGTACAGTAGTTGTCTTTTCTGATCATAAACTATAGTAACACTAAAAGGGTGTTGTGACACTGTCTGTTACAGGAGATTTCTCCAAGCACTAACAGTTAACTGGATGCTGACCATCAGATGCAGAATCATCATACAGCCAGCTGTCCATTTTACAGACATGCAGAATCAGGTAACCCAAAACACATTTTGTTTTACATTGCATTTACATTCATGCATTTTTCAGATGCTTTTATCCTAAGCAAGTTATATTGTATTTAAAGTACACATTTGTAAGGTATTTATTTCCTGGGAATGTTTTTTATTACCATCAAGATTGAGTTTGCATGCGCATTAAAATTATTTCTATTAAACCAGCATTTAAACAGCAAAATGCAGCTGCTTCAGGTATCTTTAACTTACTGTAACCTTTAAATTCATAATAGCAATCTTACTGTCTGTCATTTTAGATTATTGTTACTGTAAAGCAACAAATATAGATTTTTAATCATAGTAGCCCTATTATATGCACAGACTTTCTAGGAAACACACACCTGTTTAGAATGTTTATATGAACAGATTGGTTAGCATTTAGCATGGTCTGTGGCAGACTTTACTAAGTGTCAGGGCAACAAAATTCAATAAACAAGAATGTAATATTAAGTGATTTAAATCAAGAAGAAAATATTGTCTTTTTGCTCCATTTAGTAAAAACGGTTCTTAACAAAGCCATGTTGTGCATCTCTGCACACAGCAGTGTTTCATTACTGAATGAATTTACCTTTTTTAAACACCTAGAATCAGTGACTTACTGACCCATTCATAAAATTCTTTATAAAAAATTTCAAGAAAAAGTTTCTTCAGTTTTTTTTCTTACTACTGCGTTCGTATGTAGTATATAATTTTTTTTTAAATGCATACAGCACCAAGTTTGACAGTTGAGGCAAATTCTATAAACACTGTTTTTCTTGTGCTTGCAGGTTCGTTCAGACAGTCAACCTTTGTGGCAGCAAATGCATTGACAGTCACAGATCAGATGGACTTCTGGAAAGAGGGTGCAAACAGCAAGCATCAGCCTGAATCCCATTCTGCCGTTTCTCATCAGAGAGCTTGTCAACTTTGACTCAAAACTACTAAAATTTAACACAACACAAACACATTTTTACTGTATGATTTTATTTTATTTACACTACCAGACAAAGCTTTTGAACAGTAAGATTTTAAATGTTTTTAAAGAAGGTCTCTTCTGCTCACTAAGCCTGCATTAATTTGATCCAAAGTACAGCAAAAACAATACACTTTTGAACCATTTTTATTATTTAAAATAACTGTTTTCTTTTTGAATATATTTTAAAATGTAATTTATTGCTGTGATCAAAGCTTAATTTTTAGCATCATTACTGCAGTCACATGATCCTTCAGAAATCATTCTAATAATTTGATTTTCTGCTCAAAAACTATTATTATGATGTTGCTGAAATTATTATAATGCTAAAAACAGTGGAGTAAATTTTTTTTCAGGTTTCTTTGATGAATAGAAAGTTCAGATAAACAGCATTTATCTGAAATAGAAATAGTTTGTAACATTATGAATGTCTTTATTATCACTTTTGATCAATTTAAATCATCCTTGCTAAATAATATCTTTCTATTCATCAAAGAATCCTGAAAAATCTAAAAATTAAATAATGTTTATCAGCATACTAGAATGATTTCTGAAGGATCATGTGATACTGAAGACGAGTAATGATGCTGAAAATTCAGCTTTGATCAAAGGAATAAATTAAATTTGGATCAAATTAATGCAGGCTTGGTAAGCAGAAGAGAATACTTTAAAAAAATCTTAGTGTTCAAAAACTTATGACTGGTAGTGTACTTACTTATTTTTGCTTTTCAGTGTGTGTATGTTTGCCATGATACAAAGTCTCTGTACTTTTAAAAAGAAAATGTTCAACAATTAAAAAGAATATTATCAGAACTAATGCTTATGAGTTATTGTGATTTTTATGGGGTTGGGGTGGTAAAAATCTTGAATTACAGTGCTGTAGGTTAATTGGATTGTTTTTACAGGTAAAAAATGTTTAAAATAAATGAAAATAAACTCTATAGTAAAAACACTGTAAATGAAATTACAGTAAAAATACTGTAAATGAAATTACAGTAAATACCTTTTAGTACTGTAAATGCACTTACAGTAATAATACTGTAAACATTTTTACAGTAACTTACTGGCATCCAGCTGCCAGTAAGTTACTGTAAAATTTACAGCAAACTTTTTACAGTGTAGAAGCAGAAATCCAGCAGCAATTATTGCTAGTTTGACAGACACAGACTGGCCATCTGCAATGAATGAAGAAAAAAATCAGTCATTACTGTACATTCATCTCACCAGACTTCAATCAAGATGAAATAATAGCAGATCTAATTGGTATTAGTAAATAAGTGGTAAATAAGATGTAACTTATTTTGATAATCAGTTAGATGTTTCATTCATGTGCAGTACAGCTTTATCCCAGGAACAAATACATGACAGTCAAATCAGTAACTTTTATGAATCATTTATCATTTAGAGAAAAACCAGCACAGCACTATCAACAGGTGAATAAACACTGATGTACCTGAACATGTTTGACAAAGTTCAGTGTTGTTAAGATGTTTAGTCCGGTTAGTGAACGAATAAGCAACAACACAGCTGTAGGAATCATCCAGACACTCAATTTTCAGAGGTAGAGATAGACTGATGCTGAGATCAGACACACTGATGTTGGACAATAAACTGTTTCCTTTGTACCAGGAGAGAGTCACATCACTCACATTCACCACTGAACACAACAGTGAACAATTCTGTGATGTTCTTCCTGATACTGAGAGTTTTTGAGGAGAATCACTGATGAGAGGAACAGTCAGAAGAGGTAAAAAAATTTTTTTTACTGAAATGGATGCGTGTACAGATGCTTAATCAAATATGCAAGAAAGAAAAAGTAAGAAATGCAAGTACAGATTAAAAAAATTGATGTGATTTATTCAATTTACCATAGACAGCAATACTGAAGCTCTCATATTTGATGTCTCCACTGATGATCCTCACTTTATAAAGTCCAGAGTGTAATTTGTTGGTGTTTGTGATGGTCAGAGATCCTGTCTGCTCATCTATCTGTAGTCTGCCTCTGAATCTTTCGTTCTCACCAGCATCGTATATAAAGATGTTTTGGTTATAGATTTTAGCGATACAAGTCTCTGAATTTTGTTTAAATGTCCACAGTATATGATTTATGTCAGTAACATCAGTGTTTAAAGTGACAGAATCTCCCTCCATAACTGATACTGACTTCACGTCATCTGTATGATCACCAAACACACCTGGAAAAAAAAGAATCAACAAAAACAACTCTCATCAAGAATTTTATATACAAAGAGCATTCTGATATAAAACACACTGCTAAATAATTATTTACTCTTTCCAGTTGAGAAACTTGAAGTCTGTTTCAAGGGTATTTGTTGCTGTGACAACTTAAAGCCGGCAAAACCATTTAAAATAATAAATAATATGTAATAATA
Source organism: Garra rufa (assembly GCF_049309525.1). Lineage (NCBI taxonomy): Eukaryota > Metazoa > Chordata > Actinopteri > Cypriniformes > Cyprinidae > Garra > Garra rufa. The sequence continues at coordinate 18,021,208 of NC_133367.1, read as the reverse complement.
TAAACTTCAGAAAACATATGAACAAGACAAGTGAAATACGAAACTACTGCACAATACAAGTATTTTTCGTTTCTTTTTTATCTGAACATGATATGTTTGTTTGAACATTTATGCAGTTTGAGGTTTTTATGCAAAGCAATTTACAGTTTCTATATCCGCATTATATTTTGCAAATAATTTTCTGAAGCAATAGGTTCAATTGATTCAAAGTTTTAAAATGCTACGTTTCATCCACCACTGTACAAGACTGTATTAAGTTAAACATAAAAAACATGAACATAAATGTGTAACTTACCATCTAAAAGCCATAAGTAGAAACAGACCAATAAATACACCATACTCCTCAGTCTGTAATCTGTAAATGCAAATGAGTGAGAGTCCATGTACCTGTTATAACGGAGTGCAGAGTTTAAGTGGGCAGGGTTTTAAATGGGTTACAGCAGGTCCATAGATATGAAACCACCCCTAAATGTAATCTTGAACATCTATGCTTACCAGGGGCATTTACATATTATATTTATTTTATATATAATAGTAATGCAAGTACTGTGAAAAAGTGAAAAAGTTTATTCCACAATATGCAGATTAAGGACAGTGTTACTGCTCAGCTAAAGCTGGCTGCACACTAGACGATTTTCAAATCTTAACCGATTTTACAACTATGGGAGACCACAGACATGAACAAACTTTTTTAAATAAACCGATTTTTAGGTTTATAATCCTCTGAACGCACACCGGACGATTCGACCAGATCGCGAGACAACACACTCATTGACTGTAGGAACGATTTCACAGTTACACAAGATCTCGTGACTAGAGAAGGAACGCAAATGGAAGCTAATGGATGTTATCAGCTGGCTCTCTCGGTGCGTGTTCTTTCACTGTGAAAAACAAAGAATGAAGGGGGATGTATTCTGCTTTCAAGACATTTTTGTGGCTGTCACATTTCAGTTATAGAAGCACACAACATCTGATAAGTGACGCTTGCTCGCTCTCATTGGCTATGGTGAGTATCGCTTCAGAGGCAGCCCGATCAAAAAACCTAAATATCAAACATGTTTGATATTTACGTTTTGAGTTCGGGGACGTTCCGTCTTTATCGGGAGTAGTTAAATCATCGTAATGACACCACACAACAGAGGATTTTTGGACAAAAAAATAGCTTGTTTGCGACAAGCTACATTCTCTTACGAGAGGTCTCTCTTACTGCGTAAGATATCTAACGCTAGGGGAAAATCCTTTTCCACGAGATATTGAAGCCAAAAATGTTCTTTAATTTTGTAATAATGCAAAATGTGTTGCAGCAGCATACAGACATAGGCGAAACAGCTCGCGCGCCTATTGGCTGTTCTGCGGCAACTGCAGCAGCCTATCGAGCGAGGCCTAGCGTTTCGCGCCCACTGCGTCACGTCCCGCCGAAACGGGCGTGGTCTAGGCCTGTAAATACCGCTCACAGGCAGCTATTATCTGATTTTTCATCCTTCAAGCGAAGCACACACTTCGCTTGATCGAGAGCACCTTCAGCGGGACGAGTCACTGAAGTCGCTGGCCGGCCTTCCTTGCCTTCCTGCTGCGCTTTCCGGCGCTTATATCCTTTACTCTCTGTAATCTGTGTGTGTGTTACTCTCTGTAATTTGTATGTGTGTGCGAGCTGGCGAGCTTTGGCGGCTGGGGGAAGGTTCCGGAGCCCGCTGGGCACGGCGATTTTTACGGCGCGAAGCAGCGGCAGGCTGGGGAGCAGCCTCGGTGAAGAAGGCCTCGGTGAAAGAACAGAGGATACCTCTCACTGCCGCTGGTTGAAGAGGCGATAGCGGCCCACTTATGCCCACCCTCCGCTGGACGGCGCGCTAAGTCGGCCCTGCCCTCTAAAGCTTGCCGCACGACACAACATGGCCTCTCTCACTGTGACCGAGAGGCCCCTGTGGCTGACGCTGTGAAACCGCCTACGCCCGCTCGTCTGGCCGCCGCCCCGCTGGGCGTGGCCAACGGCCTAGGATTGTGGTGAAACCTGAGCGACCAAAGTTATTTGCTCGTCCAGTTCCAGCAAATGTGACTGTTCCAGTGTTTTCTGCAGCCAACAAGCCGGTTCTGTCGCCCGCTTGCCTGCACACAAAGGTTGTTTTCACGGCTACCCAGATAAACCCCCAAGAGAGTGTTTTTTTTGGTGTCCTGGCCAGGGCCGATAGTGTTTCATGTGTAGTAAGCATGCCCACTACCCAGTGCCCATCTCTACACACAAGCACAGCCTGTCACACAGGTCCCGCGCACATAAAATTGACTCAGATCGATTGTGCTTCACATGTGGTAAATGTGCCCGCTTCCCAGTGCCCACAAACACCACATCATGCATGTCTCACGGTTTCTGTAAAAACGAAACCAACGTGCATCCGCTCCATGCAAGCGAATGATGTTTGGAGTGTGATAAATGTGGCCGCTGCCCCACAGCCACATCCACGCACAGACATGACAGTCCTGCTGTCAGCGCGCCCCATGCCTCAAATGTCACGAGCGCAACGCTTGTGCTTCGCTGAGCGAGCGGAGCGCGCTTCGTATTTAACCCCTAGCTATTCATGCAGACGCATGGGAAAAGCTCCCCGGGGTTTCGAAGTGGGTGCTGGACATTATAAAAAGAGGTTATTCGCTACAGTTTCGTCGACGCCCTCGCCGCTATACGGCGTGCGTAGAGACCACAATACAAGCTGAAGTAGCACACCTACTTCGAGCCGAAGTAACGAAACTATTGAGCAAAGGGGCCATAGAGCCTCTCTCTCAAGTTCAGAGCGAAAGAGGGCTATACAGCAGATACTTCCTGGTACCGAAAAAGACGGGGGTCTCAGACCCATACTAGATCTAAGGCAACGGAACAGAGTGCTTGTAAAGCGACAGTTCAGGATGCTCACGACCAGAAAAATCCTCGCGCAAGTTCGCCAAGGAAAGACGCGTATATTCAAATACAGATAGCGTCACGTCACAGGCGGTTTTTGAGATTTGCCTTCGAGGGCCAGGCATATCAGTACACAGTCCTGCCGTTCGGTTTATCCCTGGCACCCTGTACATTTACGAAGTGCATGGATGCAGTGCTCGCACCCCTCAGGATGAGGGGCGTGCGAATACTGAACTATTTGAACGATTGGCTGATTCTAGCGCAATCACGCTCAGTGCTCATAGAGCACACGACAATTTTACTTGATCACCTCGAGAATTTGTGTCTCAGTGTCATTTGGACGAAGAGCTCTCTGTCCCCCAGTCAGATTTCTTTCCTGGGCACAGAATTGGACTCGCTGTCCATGATAGCACGACTATCACCACAGTGCGCGGTAGACATTCAGCGTACAGCGGACTCGTTCCGCTGTGGCGCGTCTTTCCCACTCAAGAAATTTCAGAAAATGCTGGGCCTCAGCATCATCAGTCCTCCAGCTGGGTCTGCTCCGCATGCGCCCACTGCAGTTCTGGCTGAAAGCACATGTCCCGCGCCAAGCGTGGGTATCCGGTCAACTTTGCCTCAAGGTCAATCAGAAGTGCGTCACAGCCCTGAAACCTTGGAAAACGGACGACTGGTACCAATCAGGTGTAAGCCTGGGGACTTCCTCAAGGATAAGAGTGGTGTCCACGGACGCATCCACCTCGGGATGGGGGGCTCTGCTCGAGGGCAGACCGTCCTTTGGCCAGTGGTCAGAACGGGAAAAGCTCCTGCACATCAACTGCCTCGAAATGCTGGCAGTAGAGAACGCGCTGACGCGTTTCTGTCCCCAAATAAAAGGACGCCACGTCCTAGTCCGCTCGGACAACATGTCTGTAGTGTCCTACATAAATCGCCAGGGTGGCCACAGGTCCAGGAACCTGTACAGGCTAGCAGAACGCCTCCTGGTATGGGTTCAGCGCAACGTGCGCTCGTTGAGAGCAGCGCACGTGCCAGGGATCCTGAACATAGGACCAGACAGACTGTCCAGGAACAATGTTCCGGCAGGCGAATGGTCTCTGCACCCACAGAAAGTCCATCTACTGTGGAAGAACTTTGGCAGAGCGGAAGTAGACCTGTTCGCGTCTCAAGAAAACGCTCACTGTCCGGAATTTTTCTCCAAGAGCAGGGACGCGCTGGCTCATGTATGGTCCTGCCGTCCTCTCTATGAGTTTCTCCCCGTCTCTCTCCTGCCTCAGGTGATAGAGCGGATAAGGGAAGAAGGATGCTCAGTACTGCTGGTAGCACTGTTCTGGGAAAACCAGCCTTGGTTCCCAGCTGTGATGCAGCTGGCGAGCACTGCTCCGTGGCCAGTGCCAGTGAGGAGAGACCTCCTCTCTCAGGCCCACGGCTCGACATGGCATCCTCACCCGGAGTTGTGGTCCCTTTATGTCTGGGCCACCAACGGATATATGATGAACTCCCTAAGGGAGTACCAAACTCGATCACGCAGGCTAGAGCTCCGTCTACAAGACGGCTCTACTCCTCAAAATGGTCTGTGTTTTCGGGCTGGTGCACAACCCGTGGCGTGTCACCCACAGACTGTGGAGTGACGGATGTGCTTTCCTTCCTACAGGAGCTGTTGGACAAGGGCAGAACCCCTTCCACGCTCAAGGTCAATGTCGCGGCTATAGCAGCGTTCTCAAGAACAACGCTCGGTCAGTCAATAGGAAGGAATGATTTAGTCATCCGCTTCCTTAGTGGGGCTAAGAGACTGAATCCTCCCAGACCTCCCTCAGTCCCCGTATGGGACCTTTCTAAGGTGCAGGAAGCCATGAAAGGTGGACCATTCGAGCCTTTACAAACGATTGATCTGAAATACCTGTCTTTCAAGACTGTGTTTCTGCTGGCTCTCGCTTCGGTGAAGCGCATAGGGGACTTGCACGCGCTCTCTGTTGGCGTGACGTGAATGGAGTTTGGGCCTAATGACTCTAAAGTTATAATCAAACCAAAGCACGGTTATGTTCCAAAATCCCTCAACACACCCTTTAGGGCGCAGGTCATCGCCCTGTCAGCCCTACCGGTCTCTGATGAGGAAAGAGACGCGGGCCTCCTCTGCCCAGTCAGGGTATTAGGAGCTTATGTGTCTCGCTCGTCTGCTTTTAGGCGGACGGAGCAGCTCTTTGGTTCGTTCAGTGGGCGTTCCAAGGGACTAGGCGCGTCGAAACAGAGCCTATCCAGATGGATAGTTGATGCTGTAGCGCTGGCATACACTTCCAAGGGCATGCAGTGCCCGTTGGGTGTCAGAGCACATTCCACGAGGGGCGTGGCCTCTTCGTGGGCTTGGTCGAGTGGGATTGCCTTGCAAGATATTTGTACGGCGTCGGGCTGGGCCTCCCCGTCTACATTTATAAGGTTTTACAACCTGGAGGTTCCCGCCTTACAGGCCAGGCTGCTGTTGGTCTAGTTAACCAGCATTGTCTGGCCTGATGCTATCAGCTCGGAATGCTGAATACGGAAAAATACGGAAATATCTCATCCTTCACTGACGTGTCTATATCGCGCTCATTCATATTTTATCTGAAAAGCAGTTGTCGTCATGTTTTGCAGGACAGCAACTTTGATTACATTTTCTGTCATCATTTTAGGACTGTAATTTGAAGAGTGTACAAGGTAATACTTTTTAGCAGCAGCGTGACAGTGAATAGCACCGGCACAATTACTGGTGTAAACATAGATATCTATTTGTACAATATGCGTCATCGTTTTCAAAGGCCTCCGTTTTCACAATCCACACTACAATGTGAAAGCGGCGTTTTCAAATTTATCCACTTTGGCCAGAGTTTTTAAAAATAATCGATTTCTGTGATAAAAACGGGGTTTTCGTGTAAATGAGAGGCCAAACCGCAGGGAAATATCTGCGTCTTCTCTTCGTGTAAACGGGATCTTAAAATCGGCCTTAAAATCGTCTAGTGTGCAGCCAGCTTAAGTGACAAGCTCCATGTCACAGAATGGGTTGAACACACATGTGCATGAAGAAGCTTTAAGGTTGTCTAACATGTAAATAACATAAATACTCCTAATGGTAAATCCACATATAAATAATCCACAGAGAGCACACCTGAAGTGTGCCGCATATGAGTCCTAAAAAAAGTGAAGCTAAAGTAAAGCCAAAACGTTTCAATTGCCCCCGGTGGCCGGCTGCAGTATAGGTCATAAATCCACCTTCTCCATGTAATCTTATAGGACGTGAGCCTCACTAAATAATCGAATTACAGTTCAAATATTTTTTTTCAAAAGATGGTTTCCATCGTTGAGGTAGTTCTTATTATGCTAATTCATGTTCAAGTGTTTCGTTTTTCTAATAAGTTCGCTTTTAGGTAGTTATTTGATGCTATAAAACGGGGTGTGGTGTCATGATTATGATCTTGCGATTGGGCCTGTGGGAGTTTAGGCGGGACTTTACTAGCGCGGCTCCGCCTCACGACACTATTGCACAGACTCTGGCTCTAAACGAATCTCTACTGCACAGACTCTGGCTCCAAATGACATGATTTTTCATAAATTTTTCTTAACTTTTCTAAAGTGGAATAAAGCGGAGACGTGTCACACATCCATACACAAGAGGATAATTTACAACAACCACATAAACTGAATGAAGAAAACATATCAACAGCCAAAACAGGAAAAGTGCAAAGTGCAAAGTGAAAGACCAGGGGCCTCATGTATCAACGCTGCGTACGCACAAAAACTTTGCGTACGCCAGATTTCACGCTCACGTTTGGATTTACTAACGATGAAATTAACGTGAGAATGTGCGTTGATCCACGCCAACTCCATGTCTGGCGTACGTGTATTTTTTGTGCGTGTGTTTGTTTTATTTCCCTTGGCGACTCCTAGAGGCAATTATTTTAAATTGCACACTACAAAGTATTGCACCAACACGTGAAAAACATTGCTATTAATTTATAATTGATAAAATGGGTTAATTGAGACAATATTTTTCTACCAATTATGTGATTTAGAACATATAAAAGCATTTGCAAATGTATACATCCCTTAGTCTATGGCAATGGCAGTGTTGGCCTTATTGGAGGACATTGCCAATGGCCAAATCTGAAGGGAACGCGTTTTTAGGGATCACAGTGATTTTCTGACCCACGATGATGACTGGCTTATTAGCCGTTTCAGATTTCCAAGAGCTATCCTCTTGGAGCTCTTTGCTGAGTTGGGTCCAAATTTGGAGACAGCGAGGGGCCACACATTACCCGTTCCCTTACAGGTGCTGATAACGCTCGGTTTCCTGGCAAATGGTTCTTTCCAAAGGGAACTGGCAGACCGCTCGGGGTTAAGCCAGTCGTCTTTGAGCCGTGCAATGCCAGATGTATGGGACAGGATCATCCGCATGTCTAGCAGGTATATAAGATTTCCATACCATGCAGTTGACCAGCCAAACAAAGCGCAATTTGCAGCGATCACCGGTTTTCCTAATGTAACCGCAAGCGATCGACTGCACGCACATTGCTATAAAGGCGCCATCTGAAGACCAATTTGGATACGTGAATCGGAAACAGCTAAGTTTTACTTTTATTTTATTTTATTGAGCGTAATTATTTAACTGCATATCAGGAGGCCGCGGTTATCCATTAAAGACGTGGCTGTTAACCCCCCTCAACAACCCACAAACTGACCAAGAGCGCAGATACAATGATGCCCATTCTCGCACTTGTAGAGCGGGCGATTGGGCAGCTGAAATTCCGCTGGCACAGACCTTTTGAGGGGCATGTGCTGAAACTGAAAAAAGGGCACCCCCCAACCCCTCCACCACCAAAAAAATAACACACAATAATATTCTTATATTATATTTAATTAGTATTAATAACTTTTATACAGATAATACATACATATAGAGGGGATCTTATGTAAATATCTTATGTAAACTAATTAAAACAACACTGTGATCCACTGGGATGTCCCTCTCAATGGCTATATAGGCTATATAATATGATGACATGTTAATAAATTACATCATGTAATTTACAAGCATCAGCAAATTCAGCAGATAGCCATAAAATTAAAATAGAAATTTCTTATAATATATTTTACGTAGCTGACAAGGATCACTCGGTTGCTTTGTGTCAAACTAAATCACATTATGTCAACATCACACCGTGTGGTGATGCATTATGAACCTTTATAGACATAGGCCTACTTTAAGACAACGTTGCACTTATTCAAACAACAATATATTTTACCATTACAAGACAAAGACGTTCATCTGCTTCCGCTCTATGACTCTGACTGATGTGCTGAAACGTAAGTCGCCGCTGTTCTCCTCTTACCTGCACCTTTACATCGGACCATTTCTTTTTTAATTCGTTCACAGTGCGATGTTCAGACCCCCCTGCGTTAACTGCGTTAGCTAAACTCTCCCACTCTATTTTTTCTATTTATTTTTTTTACAAGCTTGCAAATAACAGTTTTTCTCCGGTCTACCTCCTGTAGGAGCACCTTCAATTCACATTCTGTTTCAAACTAGGTGGAAGAGAATTCAATATAATTTAATATTCAATAAAATAAAAGCCCATTTAAGGTCAGCTAAACAAAGATTATCCTGCTCTGGTTTTCCAAGGTGATTTAGCAGCTCTATGCTCGTAAACAGAAGGTGCATGTATGGTTGCCTGTGTGAAATGTGGGTGTGATATTTACACAAGGACAACTGAAAATTAATCAGTTATGCAAATTGGACTGGTTTACATTTTTTCAGGCTGATGACAAAACTGGATTTATGTGGAATTTGAAACAGTTGAAACAGCTAAAGCCTGAACCGAAATAACTGAAATCACTCTCATTACCTAGAGCAGGGGTGCCCAATCCTGTTCCTGGAGATATACCTTTCTGCTTCAAGTTTAGCTTAACAAAAAAATATATATATATATATATATATATATATAAAAATAAAAAATAAAAAACTAATTATGACATATGATGACATAAACCCAGAAAAGCTGAAGTCAATGTTTTTTTTTTTTGATGGGTTGCTGGTTAAATACGGTGAACACAAGCTAATGACATTTTATATTTTATTCTGTGACATTGGTTAAGTGCCTAAACTGGACCACAGGAGTTCAGTACATTTTTATAAATAAAACCTACCCACTCCTGTTGTTTTCCCCCCATGTGAACCAGTGTGATGCTAATTTATGGGTTGTCCTACAAAACCTGTCATTACTGCAAGAGTCTATGCAAACAAGAAAATGAACTTTATTAAGCTTTATTTACACAATCCAGGGGCACAGGGTACAGAATTCAAAGCGAGGCCCCTGACACAGTCTGTTCATTCATTAGCCTTTAATGTGGTTTACATTCAAATTTAGCTTTATTATTAGAGTACATAAGCTTAGAATGTTCTCACTTTTTTTTTCTTTTTTTTTTAATCTTACTCTACCGTTTTGATTGACAGAATTATATGTGACCCTGGAAAACAAAACCAGTCATAAGAGGGAATTTTTAATAGCGGATTTGAATAAATATGTTTTCCCTTGATGTATGGTTTATTGGAGTCTGAGAGTGCAAAAATATCAAAATACTGAGAAAGCAGACTTTAAAGTTTTGCTAATGAAATTCTTAGCAATGCATATTACTATATTTGTGATAGGACATTTACAAAATATCTTCATGGAACATTAAATACCCTAATGATTTTTGATCATTTTGACCCACACAAATGTATTTTTGCCTATTGCTACAAATATACCTGTGCTACTTAAGACTGGTTTTGTGGTCCAGGGTCACATATTAATACATAGTCTCTTCGTCTTGTCTCACTGAACTTTTCCAGACCTGATGTCATAAACTACTGCAGCAACAACAGCCATGCCCACCACAGCAGAGACGACCAATCGGATCACAGCTTCAGTATAACCACAACACCAGACACAGTCTGAGGGAGAAGCAATAAGAACATGGGAAACATTAGTGCACTTGAACACTTTCAGATCTGTACCAGCACAGATTTACTGCTGATGTACCTGCACTTGGCTGACAGAGATCAGTGATGTTGAGATGTTGAGTCTGGTTGCTGATGGGATTGTTGAGCACACAGCTGTAGATGTTTTTATCCTTATATTCCACCTCCAGAGGTAGACAGAGACTGATGCTGAGATTAGACACACTGATTCTGGACAATAAACTGTTTCCTTTGTACCAGGAGAGACTCACATGACTCATATTCACCACTGAACACAGCAGTGAACATTGGGATGTTGATGATGATGATGTTTCTGATGATGAATGTTGAGGAGACTCTCTGGTGATGACTGGAACCGCCAGAAGAGCTGGAGAACATGAGGGAACCAAATTATGTTAGGACCACCAATTATGAATCATGAAATTTCTAAATATTGTTCA
>NC_133367.1:17856001-18010399 GCF_049309525.1 Garra rufa | reverse complement strand
CATTATAACATTATAACGCTGTGTGCCTGATTATTTTGTATAATAAAATGTGACTTAAAGGCCTAGCTGCAGTGACAGCAAAATGAGTTACATTTTTCCTCTCAATTAAAGACTTTTTTTTTTAAACTTCAGCAAACAAAAATAGGCGGTTAAATATTCTTACTGTTGGTTAACAGATTTGCAATAAAATTTGATAGTGACAGGGTCTGGGCCAAATTTGGCCAGTCTTGTGATTTGTTTTTATGTACTAGAGATCCTGACAGTTCAAACTAAAATCAGGCTCCTGTTTTCATGAAATCAATTATCTAAACGGAGGTAAATAAAAGTGTTTTTTTGTGTGCTGTACTTTCATATTTTATGTAGCTATATACAGCAAAACTACAGCGCTTCCATTAGGCTATTTTTACGAAGCTGTCAACAGTGTAAACTCTGACGGCATGCAATCAGTTGACGAACAGCCATCCCATTTGCTATTCAATTATATATATATATATATATATATATATATATATATATATATATATATATAGCCTATATATTTATTTTATTTACAAATTTCGTGTTTTCCCTGTTTTATTTGTTCAATATGCAGAACCAATTGCCATTGTTTAAAAAAAAAAGAGAGATTTTCAATAAAGAATTCTACCCCCCTCCTGAACTTGGTTTGTCACAGCAACTCCTAAACCAAAGAGAAACCCCTTAAGGCGCTTGTGACGTTCATCATATCTTAGATAAAAGAGCGCCACCTGTTGCCATAAATTAACAACATTATAGCCTACAATAATGTTTAGACAATACCAACTATTAGGCTAGTATTACAAAAGGCTTTTAGACAAAACATTTTCTGCAATTTTTTACAGACAAATAAAACTTCATATGGGTAAATGCGTCACATTCATTAATATCACATGTTGCCTATAGCCTCGATAAGCATTCGCTACTTACCGAATTCACATACTTCTTGCTTGGCAATTATTAGGCAAGGCAAGTTTATTTATATAGCACATTTCATACACAAAGGTAATTCAAAGTGCTGCACATAAGAGGAATTAAAATAAAAAAATACAAAAATGTGTAATAATAATCAAAACAATAAAAACAGAAAATTTAAGAACTTTTAAAATAAAACAAAAATGATTTAAAATTAATTAAAACATAAAATAATGCAATCTGTTCGGACGTAGCACAGTGCTCATTCAATAAATGCACGACTGAACAGGTGAGTTTTGAGCCTGCATTTAAATGTGGCTAATGTATTAGCAGTGTTGGGGAGTAACTAGTTACATGTAACGGCGTTACGTAATTTAATTACAAAATAAATGTAACAGTAGGGCCTAATTCGTTACAGTTACTTAGAAAAATGTTTAATTAAATTACAGTTACTTATGAAAATGTTAAAGATTACAAATGGGGTTACATCTAAAAAAATTTCTTTAAAAATCTGGGATATGTTGAATAATATTAATCTGTTGCTTTGCCTGATTTTGATATGCACGATGCTTTCTGCTAAGGCCAGTTATTAAAGCGGTGCTATTCTGATGCTTTTGATTGGTTTGAATTTGTGGTGCACCACATCTGCCAATTACGTTAATCCTCTTTGTCAGCGCGTTCATCGTCCCCTTTGTGTATTCGAGACCAATATTAAAAACATTCATGACAAATTAGCTAGCCTGCTAGCTGCCTTTACCAGACACACTTGTATTTATGAACCATTTCACAAAAAAAAAATCGCATTTTTTCTCCTTGAATAAGGTTGGTAATGTCAGATCTAACTTGCGATTTTATCACATTAACCCGTTTTAATTTTGAGTGTCATTTGTAAAATCAGTGTTTACACTACTGCGTGATTTTCAGCTGAAACGTGACTAATGATTTGAAGGATGAAAATCCGCTGCAGTTTAGTTTATTTTCGAATAATATAGATCTATTTTTCTCAAGGGCTTGAAACTTTTCTCTATAATGATTTATGTTGACCTAAAGTGCCACCTAGTGGACAAATCTCTCAATTAGTTTGTCCCATTTTGTCCTGCAAAATCGAGCTATCATCTAGTGAAGCACTCCAGTTGGTCACTGAATCTAAGCAGTGTTTTAGATTAAATGTAACTTTATTTAAAACAATAAAAAAACAAATAAAAAAAACAATACCATGGATTTTATGACACAGCTACAGTGATGGAGTCTGTTTGGATTTGGCAGTATCTATTCTAGAATCTATTTTCTTCTGTTAGTGAGAAATAATTATTAGCCCTGTATGGTATAATGATTTCCCTTCACACATAGTGGTAAAAAAAATAATAGTATGCAGATTTTTACTTTTTTTTTTTTTTATTATATCAGTAAGAAGAAAAAATCATAAATTATAAACTAAATTATAATCTAGAATTGTGTTTTCTCTTAAATATAACTAAAAATAATTATCTATTATTTTAAATAGATAATTTAGATATTTAATAAATCTTTTTTAAAATTTAAGTTTTTCAAGGCATTGTTACTTGCCAGTGTGTCCTGTCATAGCTACGCAAAATTTTGATTTTGTAACAACAGTAAACAATTTTGTTGTTATAAGGTCTGGTTTTGTGATGGCTGTACTTTAAAATTAAATTAATATAATCTTAATTCAAGTGATGAAAGATTTTGAAATTCTGACAGTAAACTACTGTAAGGTCACACCTGCTTGGTATAAATGCTTGAAAATGATTTCTTCATGGAAGCTTTGCGTTCAAATATTTCAACTCAGATCAGTATTTCGTGTCTAATAATTTTGACCTAAACATTTAAATAATCTATGAAGCAGTTGTGTAATAAGTGGGATAATGTTGTTGATAATGTAGCCAGTTGTTACCGCAAAATAAAGATGTATATTATCTCTTACTTAATTTAAGTGATGTAGGATTTTGAAAGTCTGACAATAATCAATGTTGAATGCTACAGTAAGATTAGCTCTGCCTCGTTTAAATGTTTCAAAATGAATAACAGTTGAAAATATTCAACATTTAGAAAAGTAAATCGAAAAGTAATTAAAAGTAATAAGTTACATTACTTTTATAAAGTAATCGAAAAGTTACACTACTTATTACATTTTAAATCAAGTAACCTGTAATCTGTAACCTATTACATTTCCAAAGTAACCTTCCCAACACTGTGTATTAGCACATCTGATCTCTTCTGGAAGCTGATTCCAACTGCGGGCGCATTAATAGCTAAAAGCAGATTCCCCTTGTTTTGTGTGAACCCTTGGTATTACTTACTGACTCGATTCTAGTGATCTGAGTTGTCTGTTGGGTTTATATTCAGTGAGCATATCTGCAATGTATTTAGGTCCTAGGCCGTTGAGTGCTTTATAAACCAGTAAAGCCATGCAGTGTAAGGACCTGTTATATGCTCTGATTGGCAGCAGCGTTCTGTATGAGCTGCAGCTGTCTAATGGTCTTCTTGGGAAGGCCGGTGAGGAGACCGTTACAATAGTCCACCCTGCTGGTGATAAAGGCATGAACAAGTTTCTCCAAGTCTTGACGGGAAACAAAACATCTAATTCTTGCAATGTTTTTGAGATGATAGTATGCTGATTTATTAGTTACTGCTTTGAAATGGCTACTGAAACTGAGGTCTGACTCCAGAATCACACCCAGATTCTTGACTTGATTTTTGTTTTTTGACCCCTAACATCAAAGGTACGTATTCACTTTGAACTTCATCTTTGTTTCCAAATGCAATGACTTCCGTTTTCCTCTTGTTTTACTGAAGAAATCTTTGACACATCCAACTGTTAATTTCATCAATGCATTGGCACAGGGAGTCAATGGGGCTGTAGTCATTTGGCGATAAGGCTAGGTAAATCTGGGTATCATCTGCATAGCTGTGACATGCAATTTGGTTCTTTTTCATTATTTTACTTAGTGGTAGTAGCCTATATACAGGCGCAATAATTGAGCCTTGTGGGACTCCCCATGTCATTAAATTACACTATTTAATGTGCAAATTCATAAACAGGTTGCACCATATAGCTAAATCACACAAATTCAACTATTTTTATTGGACCTTTAGTTTAACGCAGTGTTTAAATATAACACACAGATATAGGTGCTTTTTGACCCACAGACGCTAACTTGACCATGCAATCCAACCAAACCTATCAACACACTGATTCCTGTAAATCACACAAACAGTCAGCAGAGGGTGACATGAGCACAGTCAATCGATTATACACTGAAAAAATTGGAATCGAAACATGGTAGAATCTAAATTAACTGGTTTTATTCGATACAAAATTATTATTTAAAATCACTGAATCAACCTAGGCTTAACAAAAACTAAAATCAGAAGAAAAACAGATTTCCAGTAAATTTACAAGCATTTCCATATAATGAAATGTGCAATTCAAAACATGGGAAGATGATGAAGTTGATTCTTTGATTTTAATTGTACATTTGGGTTGTGTATGACTTAAAAAAAAAGACACATATATTGTCCAACAAAATAATTTTATAGACACTTTAAGGTAATATTAGCAAGTTATCATGTTTTACAGTGTAGGCTACTGAAGGTATTTTATCTAGTTGAACTTGGAGCATGCATGAGCCACTGAAAATCCTCTGAAAAGGTGGTTTATCCTATCATCAAGTGTATGGTATATCCTACAATCGTCTCAACATGACTTCTGAATACACCATTACATCATGTCCATTAGCCTTCTATAAGAAAAGAGACACACATCACTAAGTCAAGAACAGAGCTGATTCTACAGATATTTAAAGTACAGATTCACAGGGCCCCATAGACTCAGCCATCAATGCATGAATAAATAAATAAATAAATAAGCACTTTAACTATTAAATTCAGGTTTTTAGAACATTGTGTATGATGTGTGAGTGCTAAATTATGTATATAAAAAATGACCATATGCAGACACACACACACAAAAAAAGCTTAACAGGGTTTTTGTAAGCATTGAGATTTAGTGCAGATAATAACAAAAGTATTTACAGCATCTGGAGCTCTCTGCAGAATTAATGTTGCTTCTGTATAATCAGCCTCTTCTTGATGAGCCTGAGCTGTTTCATAATAATTGATCAAATTAAATAAATTGTGTTTACTAAATTTGTTGCCGCTTCCAAACATTTGTATATATGTATATATTTATTTATTTATTTTTTGATTATTCATACTTGCCATCTTGTTTTGTTTGTGCATAGTTTTTACAGTGACAGAACATCCACATGACTACAACTGGGATCAGCAGTGGCAACAGCAGAAATGCTATGAGAAGTAAAGACTGTCTGGATTCTACAACAGATAAAACACAAAGAGTCATTAGACTGCAGGAAAAAACACAAGCAGTCATTGAGCTACTGCTGTGCCTTACAGCACCAAATTGAAAAAAAATAATAATAATAATAATTAAGGGGTACTGGGAACGATCAGATTTGGACAGATCCAGTGTGAATATAAAACTGGCATACCTGAACTTGTCCGACAGACTTTACTGATGTCCAGATGTTTGGTCTGGTTTCTGATGGGATTGTTGAGCACACAGCTGTAGGTGTTTTTATCCTGATATTCCACCTCCAGAGGTAGAGAGAGACTGATGCTGAGATCAGACACACTGATGCTGGACAATAAACTGTTTCCTTTGTGCCAGGAGAGAGTCACACGACTCACATTCACCACTAAACACAGCAGTGAACATTTGGACACTGATGATCCTGATGATGATGAAAAATTTTGTGAAGAGTCTCGGATAATAACAGGAACAGGCAGAACGCCTAAAGAACATGAAAGAAAACATATTTCAGTCAATCAATTACTATAATAATGCTTAAAGATCCTTAATCATAGATCAATAAATAAAATGTTCGGGTGGTCAGATTTATTACATTATACATGATTTGTTAAGTTGACTCACCATAGACATCAATAACGAAAGTCTTGTATCTGACTCCTCCATTGATGATCTGTACTTTATAAAGTCCAGAGTGTAATTTGTTGATGTTTGTGATGGTCAGAGATCCTGTCTGCTCATCTATCTGTAGTCTGTCTCTGAATCTCTCATTCTCACCACTATCATATATAGAGATGCTCTGTGTATTGGTTTGAGCGATACGAGTCTCTGAACTGTTAATTCGAAATGTCCACAGTACATGATCATCTCTCTTTATTTTACTAACATCAGTGTTCAAAGTGACAGAATCTCCCTCCATCACTGATATTGTGACGGTTTCATCTGTATAAACATCAGACACACCTGGAGGAGAATAGTTACCACAAAATAGTAATAGATAATCACATTAGATATCTTTCCTATAGTTGTATTTGAAAACAAAACAAAAATTACAACTTTATCGCTTTTGAAAATTGTTTAATTTATGTACAAAAAACTTTATTCACAGCAACAGTATTAAGCTTCGTTATAACATAACTGGTTTACACAATATACATTTCCTTAATAACAAATCATTTTAAAAATTAGTTCACCTAAAATAAAGCTTCTGCCATCATTTAATCACCCTCATTTCAATCCATTAAACCCAGTCTGTATTACACAAGAAGATAATCTGTGTTTTTAATTGCTTTATTTTATTTTATTTATTCAATACGTGAAAATAAGTGTTGTTTAGACCCCATTGTTCTTCATAATATTTATGTACGCAGAAGATGTTCATCACAACCAAAAGACGAGGATGAATTATTATTTCTTTTTTATATATAATTAAATTTATATGAGAAACCCATGATGCTTATTTTTAGTTTTCTCACTCTCACTGTTAAATATTATTAATTATTAAATGTTAGGAATTTTGCGTTAGCGTTGCGTGAAGGTGCAAACAAGAGTTAGTGGAAGCTAAAGATTATGGTTTATACATTTTTAAATGTAGATATTTTGCTTACACAAATGCATCAATTAACTTCAGAAAGCCCAGAGCCATGTAAAGCACTTTTATGATGGATGGATGAATGCATCTCTCATTGTTCAATATGAGTTTCTCCTCTTTTGTTCTACTGTATCACTTTTGTTACATGTTATAAAACAACTTCTTTTGCATTGAACATTCAAGTCATACAGGTTTGGAACCACATGAGGGAGAGTAAATGGTGACAATTTACATTTTGGGCTAAAACCCATACTTTTAAATTGATTCGTTTATTTATTTAAACTTTTTTAATTACTGTAATCTGCACTTGTGAATATGGAAGAAATTTCATTATGTCTTTAATATACCAGTCAATATTCCGGAGTTTTGACTCCGGTCAAAGTTTTCAAACCCTATGTGGAAATTCAACGAAGATGAAGCACCTTTAATGCTATTATTTTAACAAGTTGTTTCCGTTCAGACTGTCTTCGAATGCAATGTAATATCCTACTTGTTCTAAATTAAATATAAGAAATATATATGACTTACCACCGAGCCATAAACAAAAACAGAAAAAAGCATGCAACACCCGCCACATGTTTGAAAATGTTAAGACAAAGAGCTCTTCACATAGCAAAAACCTTTTACCAAAAGGTGGCGTCTCTTTTGCTGATGCACTTCCACTGACTGTGGGTTGGCAGTTTCAGTTAAAAAAAAATAAGTTACGTATCTTATCACATACAGACTTGATGCATTTACTTGAATACATTTAACTGAATCCCAGATAAAAAACAAAACAAAAACAAAACACTTGTTTATACACTATGATCTGCATTTTGCATTTATTTAATTATTTACTTACAGTTACTTACCCTCATATTGTTCCAAAACAATGACTGACTTTTTTCTACAGAGATATTCTGTTTTCTTTGCAATTGCAGAAAGATCAACTTTATTTCGATTTCTGTTAAAGTCAGTTCACTGTTGATTCAGTTTAGTTTAATAACTTTAGTTTAATAAAGACTTTTTAACGGCTATTTTTTTAACCCAGTTAATTTGAATTCGCCTTATCATTATTTTATTAGTAGTTAAGGTTTATTTTCTGTAAAAAAAAAAATAAAAATAAAAAAATAAAAAATATTTAAGGGGGAACAAACTGTATTTCTTTATTTTACAACTCTAAATTGCACTAAAAATGCAAATATATGTAAGTATTATTGTCTCATTAGCCACATTATTATTTTTTTTTTTGAGTGTAAACTAGTCCTTTAACATAAGTGTCATGATCTGGGCTGTGGGGCTTCCCTCAGCCACCTGAGGTCGCTGTTTTCCCTTCCCTGCACTACACTTTCCTAAGTATTCACTCATGTCTTGTCATTAGCACTGATTACACGCACACCTGTTCACAATCACTATCTTGTCTATAAGAACTCTCATTTCCCACTACTCTTTCTGGCTGCATTGTCTTTTGTCCTCTATGTTATTTTGTGTTTATCCCTGGACTTTGATCGTGCTCTTGATTTTGTTATTTTGTGTTTATCCCTGGACTTTGATCGTGCTCTTGATTTTGTTATTTTGTGTTTAAGTTTACGTTCAGTTTGTGCCGTGTTGGCCTTTTGGTTCATGTTTATTTTGTTTGTTTAATTAAAAACCCTCTACCTGCATTTGGACCCAGACCTCATCCTTCATTTACGTGACAGAATGCAGCCAGCATCGATGGGTCCAGCGGGGAGTAATTTTTTTTTTCTTTCGGAGGAGGCGGCATCTTTTGAGGCGGCGTCGGCCGCTCGGTTCGAAGAGGTGATCTACCTCCAACTGGCCGAGATGGAGGCCTGTAGGGCAGAGACGGCGCGACGGCGTTCCTGCTTTGCGGTTGGGGCGGAGTGGCTCTTCCGTGGGAATGCGGAAGTGTCCGTTGTCTCGGTTCCTGATGCGGCGGTGACCGCTCTCGCTGTTCCTGATGCGGCGGTGACCGCTCTCGCTGTTCCTGATGCGGTGGTGACCGCTCACTCTGTGCCTGATGCGGTGGTGACCGCTCTCGCTGTTCCTGATGCGGTGGTGACCGCTCACTCTGTGCCTGATGCGGCGGTGACCGCTCTCGCTGTTCCTGATGCGGCGGTGACCGCTCTCGCTGTTCCTGATGCGGTGGTGACCGCTCACTCTGTGCCTGATGCGGCGATGACCGCTCACTCTGTGCCTGATGCGGCGGTGACCGCTCACTCTGTGCCTGATGCGGCGGTGACCGCTCTCGCTGTTCCTGATGCGGCGGTGACCGCTCTCGCTGTTCCTGATGCGGTGGTGACCGCTCACTCTGTGCCTGATGCGGCGATGACCGCTCACTCTGTGCCTGATGCGGCGGTGACCGCTCTCGCTGTTCCTGATGCGGCGGTGACCGCTCTCGCTGTTCCTGATGCGGCGGTGACCGCTCTCGCTGTTCCTGATGCGGTGGTGACCGCTCACTCTGTGCCTGATGCGGTGGTGACCGCTCTCGCTGTTCCTGATGCGGTGGTGACCGCTCACTCTGTGCCTGATGCGGCGGTGACCGCTCTCGCTGTTCCTGATGCGGCGGTGACCGCTCTCGCTGTTCCTGATGCGGTGGTGACCGCTCACTCTGTGCCTGATGCGGCGGTGACCGCTCACTCTGTGCCTGATGCGGCGGTGACCGCTCTCGCTGTTCCTGATGCGGCGGTGACCGCTCTCGCTGTTCCTGATGCGGTGGTGACCGCTCACTCTGTGCCTGATGCGGCGATGACCGCTCACTCTGTGCCTGATGCGGCGGTGACCGCTCTCGCTGTTCCTGATGCGGCGGTGACCGCTCTCGCTGTTCCTGATGCGGCGGTGACCGCTCTCGCTGTTCCTGATGCGGTGGTGACCGCTCACTCTGTGCCTGATGCGGCGATGACCGCTCACTCTGTGCCTGATGCGGCGGTGACCGCTCTCGCTGTTCCTGATGCGGCGGTGACCGCTCTCGCTGTTCCTGATGCGGTGGTGACCGCTCTCGCTGTTCCTGATGCGGTGGTGACCGCTCTCGCTGTTCCTGATGCGGTGGTGACCGCTCACTCTGTGCCTGATGCGGCGATGACCGCTCACTCTGTGCCTGATGCGGCGGTGACCGCTCACTCTGTGCCTGATGCGGCGGTGACCGCTCTCGCTGTTCCTGATGCGGCGGTGACCGCTCTCGCTGTTCCTGATGCGGCGGTGACCGCTCTCGCTGTTCCTGATGCGGCGGTGACCGCTCTCGCTGTTCCTGATGCGGTGGTGACCGCTCTCGCTGTTCCTGATGCGGCGGTGACCGCTCTCTCTGTTCCGGACGCGGCGGTGGCCGCTCTCTCTGTTCCGGACGCGGCGGTGGCCGCTCTCTCTGTTCCGGACGCGGCGGTGGCCGCTCTCTCTGTTCCTGATGCGGCGGTGACCGCTCTCGCTGTTCCGGACGCGGCGGTGGCCGCTCTCTCTGTTCCGGACGCGGCGATGGCCGCTCTCTCTGTTCCGGACGCGGCGATGGCCGCTCTCTCTGTTCCGGACGCGGCGGTGACTGCTGTCTCTGTTCCGGACGCGGTGGTGACCGCTCACTCTGTGCCTGATGCGGCGATGACCGCTCACTCTGTGCCTGATGCGGCGGTGACCGCTCTCGCTGTTCCTGATGCGGCGGTGACCGCTCTCGCTGTTCCTGATGCGGCGGTGACCGCTCTCGCTGTTCCTGATGCGGTGGTGACCGCTCACTCTGTGCCTGATGCGGCGATGACCGCTCACTCTGTGCCTGATGCGGCGGTGACCGCTCTCGCTGTTCCTGATGCGGCGGTGACCGCTCTCGCTGTTCCTGATGCGGCGGTGACCGCTCTCGCTGTTCCTGATGCGGTGGTGACCGCTCTCGCTGTTCCTGATGCGGTGGTGACCGCTCACTCTGTGCCTGATGCGGCGATGACCGCTCACTCTGTGCCTGATGCGGCGGTGACCGCTCACTCTGTGCCTGATGCGGCGGTGACCGCTCTCGCTGTTCCTGATGCGGCGGTGACCGCTCTCGCTGTTCCTGATGCGGCGGTGACCGCTCTCGCTGTTCCTGATGCGGCGGTGACCGCTCTCGCTGTTCCTGATGCGGTGGTGACCGCTCTCGCTGTTCCTGATGCGGCGGTGACCGCTCTCTCTGTTCCGGACACGGCGGTGGCCGCTCTCTCTGTTCCGGACGCGGCGGTGGCCGCTCTCTCTGTTCCGGACGCGGCGGTGGCCGCTCTCTCTGTTCCTGATGCGGCGGTGACCGCTCTCGCTGTTCCGGACGCGGCGGTGGCCGCTCTCTCTGTTCCGGACGCGGCGATGGCCGCTCTCTCTGTTCCGGACGCGGCGATGGCCGCTCTCTCTGTTCCGGACGCGGCGGTGACCGCTGTCTCTGTTCCGGACGCGGCGGTGGCCGCTCTCTCTGTTCCGGACGCGGCGATGGCCGCTCTCTCTGTTCCGGACGCGGCGGTGGCCGCTCTCTCTGTTCCGGACGCGGCGGTGGCCGCTCTCTCTGTTCCGGACGCGGCGGTGACCGCTGTCTCTGTTCCGGACGTGGCGGTGACCGCTCTCTCTGTTCCGGACGCGGCGGTGACCGCTGTCTCTGTTCCGGACGCGGCGGTGGCCGCTCTCTCTGTTCCGGACGCGGCGATGGCCGCTCTCTCTGTTCCGGACGCGGCGGTGGCCGCTCTCTCTGTTCCAGACGCGGCGGTGGCCGCTCTCTCTGTTCCAGACGCGCCGGTGACCGCTGTCTCTGTTCCGGACGCGGCGGTGACCGCTCTCTCTGTTCCGGACGCGCCGGTGACCGTTCTCTCGGTTCCTGTTCCCCTGGCTGCAGGGCCAGCTCGCATTCCTCTGGCTGCCGGGCCCGCGGACGTTCCACTGGCGGCGAGGTCAGCTCACGTTCCTCTGGCGGCAGTGTCCACCCACGTTCCTCCGCTGCACGGGCCTGGCCCGCCATCCCTCCCCCTGAGACACCTTCCACCGTTCCTCCTCCCTCCAGATTTTTTGTTTTTGTTTTGGGAACGTCTGGAAGCCGTTCCCTTGAGAGGGGGTACTGTCATGATCTGGGCTGTGGGGCTTCCCTCAGCCACCTGAGGTCGCTGTTTTCCCTTCCCTGCACTACACTTTCCTAAGTATTCACTCATGTCTTGTCATTAGCACTGATTACACGCACACCTGTTCACAATCACTATCTTGTCTATAAGAACTCTCATTTCCCACTACTCTTTCTGGCTGCATTGTCTTTTGTCCTCTATGTTATTTTGTGTTTATCCCTGGACTTTGATCGTGCTCTTGATTTTGTTATTTTGTGTTTAAGTTTACGTTCAGTTTGTGCCGTGTTGGCCTTTTGGTTTATGTTTATTTTGTTTGTTTAATTAAAAACCCTCTACCTGCATTTGGACCCAGACCTCATCCTTCATTTACGTGACAATAAGTTGGTTGAAGTTCTCAAACCCTGAATTTAAAAATGTCTACTTCTACTTCTACTTAAAGTTTAATGTTTAAGTGAACACATCATTTTGAGTGTGAATGTGCGTACAGCAGTTTGTTAAAGCAAGAGGTTATTTAAATGTTTAAATGCAGATATTTTTCTTACACAAACACATAAATTCGCTTCTGAAGGCCTTTATTAACCCCACGGAGCCATGTGGATCAATTTTTATAATGGATGGATGCACTTTATTGGACCTCTCTTGGGCTATTGAAAATTAACACCCATAAATTGCCATTAAAAAGCTTTTTTTAATATAACGCCGACTGTATTTGTCTGGAAGAAGAAAGTCATATAGAGTCATCTGAGCTTCACAATGATCATTCACACACTGCTGTTCTTATTATAACGTTCACTTGTGAATGTGACAAAACCACACACACACACACACACACACACACACACTGAATTATGCTTTGTGCATTTACCCAGCACAATAAACCACACGCATAGAGCTCAGACCCCTGACTTACTGACCTCATTCATTGTTCAACATTTTCCACCAAGGCATTTCACGCCTTTAAATACAGACATCGGAATTCAGTTGTATAATATTTTACTGTAATGGTTTAATCATGAATAGATTATTAAATCAAATAACCACCCAAATATTTTTATTTTTTTTTAATTGTAACACATTTTTTCTTAACATGTTTAATCAAATAAATCTAATCTAATACAGGGGCATCGGACATATCCTAACAAACCATACATCAATGGAAAGCTTATTTATTCACCCTTTTAGATGATTTGTAAATCTCAATTTAAAAAAAAAAAATCCATTATGGCTGGTTTTGTGGTCCAGGGTCACATTTTTTAGAATCTATTTACAAAACATTTATTTTTCTTAACATATATCTAGAACTACTTTATATATATTCTTTATCAAGTATACTTCCAGAATAAATCACATACAGTACTGTACACTGAGTTTAGCAAGTAAGTTAAAAGAAAATTTAAAACTTCAAAATCAATGACAAGCATGATCAGTGCAGACAGAATGTTTAATTATGCTTGTTCAATACAACAAATCACTTTATTAGCATAAGCATATCAAGTACAAAAGAACAAACCTGTTTAAGCAAAGCAAAAAAAGCTAACAGGCAGCATTCCAACAGACTTCAGTGCATTACTAAAATTACTATATTTAAATAATTTGAACAAAGATAAAACTCAAATCATCAGTCACAATAAATCACCTGAACTCAGTTTGTCAAATTAGATTGAAGTCAGATTAGACTTTAAAATATATATATATATATTTTGTCAAGAGCTTCATCTGGTGTCCTTAAGTTAACCACATTACACAGACATAGATAATACTGATAACTTATGCAAAATGGTAAATAGTGCACTATTTACTGTTTTACATTGTGACAAATTTTTTCAGAAAAATAAAAATTTCAAATGCATCACATGTAGGCTAAGTACCTGGACTGAAGCATTCACTATTTACCGAATGCACATAGTAGAATCCTCATGCTTGTCGATTACATTAAATTACAATATTTATGTGTAAATTAATACACAGATTACACCATAATCACTTAAATAATCTTAAAAATCTGAGATTATCATATTGAACTGATATTTAGAAATATTAGTAGGCAGCAATAAATTAAAAATGACCCATGTATGGTCATTTCGGTCAAAGGCAGTCATTTGAAATTTTGAAAGTTTAGAAATTTCATTTTCCTTCATTTTAAACTTTTTGATTTTTTTCTCCCACAGATGGTTATTAACCTGCAGAGTGCCAAACCTGTTATAACATTTATTCCTGAGAGTCCCGTAAAGAGTCTGCAGAGGGAGCCAATAGCACAGTGATCACCGTACAGCACAGAACACATTTGGCCTTATTGTACTTGTATATGAGTATATGAAAATCTCTGAAGAAAATAACATATCATTAATCAGTTTGTTTTCCAGAAAAGTGGTCTTTCGTAAAAAAAAGCGCAAATTATTTTGGAAATTACCTAAGCTAAGTGCTGAAATTTGTGCAGTGCATTTGCAGTTTAACAGGTTTTGAGCTTTGCTTTAAACTGACATAAACCTCAACATGCTCTGCCCTGTAAAAAAAACTGAGCTGTACGATAATAGTCTACATGATCATCATCTTACAACAACTTCTGAATACACCGTCTGATCGTGTCCATTAGCCCCCTGTAAGAGACACACATCAGGAAGTCAAAAGAAAGATGAGAACACAATAGACACAAGTGACACAGTGAGAAAATGAAAATGACAAAAATATCAAGAAAAAAAAATACTTATGTGAGATGTTTAATTCCCACAAAGACTGTTAAAGTAGGAAATTAAGTGTCCCATAAAATTAATCAATTATTCATTGAAAAATGGAAAAAGTTGACAGTCAAAAGTCATAGCCAATGCACATAAAACAAACTGCAGATCCTTAGAGTGATCTAAGTGCTCAGATCATCATGTTCAAACACGATGAAATGCAGTTTTAAGGATAGATTCATTACTTGAGCCACAAAAGAAAACAAGCAAGCATATGCACATTAAGAACCAATAAAACATTTTTTTTTATTATAGTGTATGATGTTTGAGTGGTAAATGATACAACATAATGTATATAAAAAAACAAGTATAAACAAACTACAGCAGCTAAGCAAGCTTTCTAGAGCAAAGAGATTTACTGCAGCGATTAGCAAACATATCTTACCGTATCCTGATCTCTGTGTTTAATAAATGATGCTTCTGTATAATCAACCTCCTCCTCAATACTCTGAGCTGTTTGATTATAATTTACAAAATGTAAAAAAAAAAGGTTGAAAAAATAAAATTTTGTTTCCAAGATTTTTGACACTTGGTTGTATTTACAGTAACACTTGCCTTGCTGTTTTGCTTGTGTGTAGTTTCTGTGGCGAAATTTTATCAACACAACTACAGCTGTGGCCGCTAGCAGCAGCAAGAGCAACAGGAACACAACAAGAAGAATTTTGGTTGAAGTTTGGTTGGATTCTGTAACGGATAGAACACAAAAAGTCATCAGACTATAGATGAACAAGAGAAGATACTATTTTCTATACTGAAAAAAAATATTCTTCCAGATCTTGCTCAATTTACTCCCATTTCTGATTAACAATTATCCAGTTTCATGGTAGTGATAAGAATGTTGAAGCGTTTCAATAATGTTAGTACAGCATTCTCCTGCCTGTGTTGTTTTTGCTTTTTTCCAAGAATATTCCAAGAAGGTTAATGATAATATTTATCAAGAATAAAATGGATGTTCCAAAAATGTTGTTCTCAGAATGTTTTCTCTCAACCATAACCATAGCATTCATTAAACACAACATCATGAAGACATTCCAAGAACATTGTTCTGAGAACGCTTCTCTCAACATCATAAAAACACAAATATCAAATCAAAATCTCAATCAAAAATCAAATATTAAGAATGCTCTAAAAATTTTCTTTTTTTACAGAGCATTAGTGAAAGTTGCAGGAATGTTCCACGTTAGCTGGGATGCTATGCGTTATGCTCATACACCACTCTCAGCTTATGCACCACAGTTTATTTCTATAGCTAAGATTATAACCTGTGCTGGGAAACCCAGATTTAAGAGCACACACACCTAAAAAGGTGTGATTAATTCAAAAGTGTGTTTGAGACAATGCAAGTTTACCTGCTTCTGTAAAACATTTGAGAGATAAACCAGCATGACATAACTGGATCAAACTGTTCAATTATGGACTCTAAGGGAGTTTTTACAGTTTTTGGCAGTTATATGGTGAAAGTGAAAGCAATTCAGACACAGTAAATGTGCCCAGTGTGAAAATCCCAACTTTACGGACCTACCTGAACTTGGCTGACAGACCTTACTAATGTCCAGATGTTTGGTCTGGTTGCTGACTGGATTGTTGATCACACAGCTGTAGGTGTTGTTATCCTGATATTCCAGCTCCAGAGGTAGAGAGAGACTGATGCTGAGATCAGACACACTGGTGCTGGACAATAAACTGTTTCCTTTGTACCAGGACAGAGTCACATCATTCACGTTCTCCACTGAACACAGTAGTGGACATCTAGACACTGATGATCCTGATGATGATGAAAGATTTAGTGAAGAGTCTCTGCTAATGAGAGGAACAGGCAGAATACCTAAAAAACATGAAAGAAAACATGTCGGGAACAGTCAATTACTGATAATGATGTCTTTAAAGATCGTCAGTCTTCACAGATCAATAAATAATGATTCCAGATTCCAGATGGTCAGTTTTGCATTTAATTTAAAATGAAAAACTCTCAAAATGCTTTATTCAGTTTACTCACCATAGACACTGACCCTGAAGCTCTTGTGTTTAATTACTCCACTGATGATATGTAGTTTATAAAGTCCAGAGTGTAATTTGTTGGTGTTTGTGATGGTCAGAGCTCCTGTCTGCTCATCTATCTGTAGTCTGTCTCTGAATCTCTCATTCTCACCACTATCATATATAGAGATGCTCTGTGTATTGCGTTGAGCTATACGATTCTCTGAACTATTAAGTCTAAATGTCCACAGTATCTGATCATCGCTCTTAATTTCAGTAAAATCGTTGTTTAAAGTGACAGAATCTCCCTCTATCACTGATATTGTCAGGGTTTCATCTGTATAAACATCAGACACACCTGGATGAAAAGAGTCAGCACAACAGTCAGAGATTATCACCTCAGATATCTTTCAGAGTTTATTTGAAAACAAAAAATAAAAGTCCATTTCAATTTATTTAACATAAGAATTTGTAACATAAGAAGTATGAACTATTACACAACTGGTTTACACAATGAACAGCATCATAATGAAATGTAATGATAGTTAGCCTAAAATGAAGCTTCTGTCATCTTTTACTCACCCTCATGTCATTCCAAACCCGTATGACTGATTATCATCAGTGGAACACAAAATAATCTTTGTTTTCTTTGCCAATACAGTGAAAGTCCATTGTTATTTGGACTACAGTGTTATTCATTATATCTTCTTTGTGTACCACAGGCATGAATGATGACGTTTTTCACTTTTCTTTGGTGTGTTATTTGTGAATGTTTAAAAAAAAAAAGAGGAAACTGCAAAACACCTTCTTTTGTAGGCAATTTACAAGTCATACAGGTTTGGAACCACAAAGCACAGTAAATTACAATTTACATTTTGGGCTAAACCTATGCTTTTGAAGTGATTAAATATCTTATGAAGCTACAAATTAAGTTTTACGTATTTTTGGCAAACTGTACATCTTTTAAAATTTGCACATTCGATTTATTATTTAACATTCCTGGGTCGATTTTTCTAAACCCTAAGGGAGAATTCAAAGAAGATGGTGTTTTAGTTTACACTATTATTGTTAATAAGCATTCCTATTTTCATCCAAACTGTTAGAACACACCGTCGTTTGACTATAGCACAAGAACTGACTGAAGCAATAAAACATAACTTACCACTCAAAAGCCATAGACAAAAACAGAAAAACGCATAAAACACCATGTTTGTTAAAAGCCAAAACAGTCGTGAAGCATAAAACGCGACATGTCTGAAAATAATGTTCAGAGAGCTCCTCACCTAACCTACAAAAGGCGGTGTCGCTACTGATGCACGTTCACTGATTGTGGTTTGGCAGTTTATAATTAATATACTGTAGCCTAGCCTACCTCAGACACTCTTGCCTCCGCTTTTAACTCAGTTAATACGTTTAAATGAAGCTCAGAAAAAAATGCTTGTTTATTATACACAATGATCATTTGCGTTTGCAGTGATTTTTTTTGGTTTGTTTGTTTTTGTACTTATTCCAAGATTTCTGAGGCAAGGGGCGTTCTGAGACATTACTGTATACGCAAAAGCCGTTTTTATTACGCCATTAAAGCGATCATGCAGGAGAAAGCGTTTTAACGTGCTGTCAGTGATTTGTACTTTTTTTTTTTTTTTTTTTTTTTTTTTTTGCGCATGTGCTTGGAGAAAATAAAGCTAGAAATTCGAGAACACAGCTGTTATAGGAGGTTTTTGTGGGTTTTGTTTGTAAACGATAAACCATGAGACAATGTGTTGTGTTAATAGCGTGTCACTATTTTAATATAAATAGAGTAGAATATTAAAAAGAACAGAACATATAAGATTTGTATCGCCAATTTTGTAAAATAAAAAATAACTAAATATATTATTTTATTGTGTGTGTGTGTCTACATATAAAATGCTAGCTGTGAATAGCCTTCGAGTCAGCCTCCACATAATGCTATTAAACACAATATATTATTTCAGATGTGATGGAGAATGATGCTTAAACAAGTTCATTTTCCAAAGGGAAAGGGCCCATAGTTACAGTATGCAAAACATTCTCTGTGAACAACCCTTTATTCAACGAGCATATGCTGATTAGGCAGGTTTTGATGATGGTATGCTGGCTTAAACTGGTTTATGCTGGTCCTTGATCAGCAATTTTTAAAAGGTACAGTTTTGTACCTGTTTTTCTGAGAGTGTATGTTGGGTATTGTGAACTGCACATACGTTCACAAACACACTTCACACTTTCAAGGCATTTTTTCACACATGGAGGAGGTGGTAGCTGATGTACGCCAATGTTCTTTAGATGTACTCGTCTTTGCTATAATCATGACATCTTTCAAATTTATAGTGACGCTATACTTGACTAACTTTATTCTAAGTCTCATGAATGTATATTTAAACAATTGCTCAAATACATTTATGTGACTCAGATTAAAGTTGTCTTAGTCAAACCTCATGTCTGATGTTTCTCCTGATTCATATTAAAATATAAAAGAAGATAAGAAAATATAAACCATTTAATTAACATAAAGGTATAAAATATGTGGAGAACAGTGGTCAAGCTGACAAATATAGATATACATTTCCTTAAACTTTTGTAGAGCTTTTGTTTGTAGTCAAAATTCCTTTTGCACTTTAATAAGAGTTTGAACAAAATGAAACCATTTCTGCATCAAGGATGAACATCATGACCCCAGATGATAAACACGGCTATATTTGAACTCAAAACGTTAGTCTGTTGTAAGTCGAAGTTAAGGGACAACATGCCCTTCACCTAAACCACCAACCCACCCACACACACGTAAGCGCTCGCAACACACCTACCACATGCAATCAATAGACTTTAGCCAGTAGCCTTCACAGACCACAGCGCATCTTGCTTTTGCTCATAAACGGAGTTGGAAACTGTGTCACAGTGCATGAAAAACCTCATGTGCTTTCCAAAACAAAACAAAAACTCAGAACTCTGTGCAGAATTGCACAAATGCAACAGCATGCAATATAAAAAATTACAAACTTTTTAAATGGAACAGTCCATAATTTACATAGATACGAAATGATCACTTTGCATATTCAAGTGCTTTGCATTTCTACTCTGAACTTGATTTGCATGTACGTTTGTGTGTTTATTCTTATCTGTTGCAGCCATATGAACTGATGAGAATCTAATCTACCAGCAAAAATGAACAGAATAGTTAGTGAATGTTATCTATAACTAAAATATAAAAAAATAAGATAAACATTAATTAATATTACTCAGACTAGTCTCTTTGAAAATATAAGTCTACAGCAGACATGTTAAATGTTCATCATATTTTTAATAGATGAATGTCAGAGAAAAGCGTCTTAATACTAATAATTGCCTACATGCTGATATAAACAGATAAACTATTTTGTCCACATCACCACAAATGCTGTTTACAGTAAATTTAGCAGTGTCTAATTTTGATGCAGCATGATTATCCTGAAGGTGAGGGTGCTGACCCACATGATAAAGCATCAGACGACCAGATCAGAATGATACTTCAATCTTAGTGAATGTGAATTAGCCTTGCTTTTTTGTGAGGATGGAAAACCCAAGTCTGTGGGTGTGAGACTGTTTGCATCGCCCCTTTCACTTGTTTACACCCCACATCCGGTGAAACCAACTCTGTTAACAACTCAGGTCAAGTCATGTCACATCAAAAAAACAACAACAACGTATTATCGATTGATATAGGGTCCATGTAACATTTCTGACTTAATTTAAGGTTACATTCAGTTTTCTCCCATGATAAAACATAAAACACAATTAACTTTTTTAAATTAGCGTTTTATTTCATGAATGAGATAAGAGTTAGTGAAATTCTCTTTCATTAGGTGATGTGAAAATACATTTCTATGAGTTGGGGAGAAAATAACAGTAAGGATGCTTAAACAGCCCCTTCCTCCTCTGAACTGTGACCTTACTTTTTTTTTTTTTTTAATTGAAGTTTGAAATCAAAATAATTAAAAAATAAATATTTGTAAATATCATACATGCGACCATTAATAATTCACAATTATTCAAACACTCGATTTAGACAGCACCCCACTAGCATATCAAAACCAATCTCTTTTTCTACTTTCTCTTTTTTATTATAAAATCAATCACAATACAATGGCCCACCTGCCGCTTGTTTACTGTATGAACAGATGGCTTGTGGGGGCAGGGTATTTCTCAGAACATCTAAAATTACAGCTCAAATAAACATCAGTCGCTACAGAACAAAGTCCTCTTCATGCTAATGTCAGATAGGTGCCCAAAGGGAAGTATTAAAGTCCATGTTAAAGGAGCCCATGTTATTTGAATTTAAACAAATTAAAAACAAATATGAGGAACAGACAAGGCTCTTGTGCATTGCAGTCAAAAGGGAAAATAAAAATGAAAGTAGATGGAAAATATCTGTGACTAATTTTAATTTGCAATGAGGGGATGTTGTTCATCACATATTATGTATTGTTTTTATATTGTTATTCTTTAGTCGTAACAAATTCTTTACAATTTACAAAATGTAAAAAGTAAGCATCCATCTCTAATACAAACCGGTAAAACTACTGTCATAAAAAACAACCAATTTATGACCATGTGACATCAAGTGACCAATGTTATTGCTTATATGGACTATGGGGGGTAGAAAAGCTCATTAACAATTTACATGTTCACATTCCTCTTTTAAATGAGTGGTATATTTGAAGAAACAAAATTTAGCTTTAACATTTACAATATTTTGTTGATTTAATTTATTATAGGCCTATGTAATCATAACAACCAGATCCAACTGTTCTTAATTGTATTTAAGGAGTCTACAAGTTAATATCATCCTTCAGTGAGATAAGGGAAAAACATATTGATCCAAGCTTCAAATTCCCACCTGGACTAATTAAATAAATTAGTATCATAATAAAATGGACATAAAGGTGAAAGTGAGATAAGCAGCTGTTTATAATGATTGGCGTGATTATGACAATGCACCATCTGAACTTTATAGCTTCAATCTGATACTAGTCTGTCTGACACTGATTTGTTGTCATGATACGTCTTGCATAATTTGAAAAAAATCTGCCTCAAAGATCGTTTTGTTGCACGTATTAATTGCGGTTACAATAAGGTTTCTCTTGCTGTAACATATCATAAGTAATATACTGGCTATAAAGAAAAATAGTTAATTTTGTTCAAGAAGGTCACAACAGAGATGGATAGACCAAAAAAGAAAAAAAAAAAACTTTATGGATTTAATGTTGTTTGGGTTCATTTTGAAAGCATCGCCCCTGGTGTTTCTTCATTAGTTTTTCTGAACTTACCAAGATTTGATGTTATAACTACCGCAGACCCTAATTTAGGCTGATGACCTAAATAACACTTTCTACCAATGCATTTAACCTTTTAACCAACGCAATTTAGTTAAACTGTAAAATAAAGCTGTTTCAAAGAACATTCAAAGAACCCTGCCACACTTGAAATGAGCTGATTTGTGGCTCCCTCTGGTGTCTGAACCAAAACAGTGCCATAACTCAACCCAAAGTGAGCCAAATCATAAAAACAGATATATGAACCTTATATTCTAATATGGTAACGCAAAATTTACTCTCAATAAAGATTTTATTTTCACAGTGTGGTTCAAGTGTTGATCTATACTTCCAGGTGTGATGTGTAGAGTTAGTTAAATTACAGAGTTAGTTAAAATGTGGAGTTCTATTCTAACTAATAAATAAAGCAAGGAAATACATTGAAAATGTATTTTTAATCAACTTTGAGTAAACTAAATTGATCTCCTTCAGGTTTTGTGTCCTCCTCGGAAGTCATCAATACACCAATTTTGCTTATAGAACTGAAACAGAAAAAAACCTGCATGTATTTTTAGAACACATAGACTAAAATATTAATCTACCTAGGCTATCATTTGTGTGTGTGTGTGTGTGTGTGTGTGTGTGTGTGTGTGTGTGTGTGTGTGTTATTTGGGAGGTCTCCCAGTAATGAGGTATTTAACTCAGGCCCACACTCCAGCAGTGTTGCCAGATTGGGCGGGCTTCCGCCCAATTGGGATTCTTTTGATCGGCTTGGACCCGGAGAATAACGCATTGGGCGGGTAGACAAAATTTGGGCTGCTTTAAAAAAATAAAAGCCGCCCAATCAGCTGTTTTTTTTCTTCGCTTTTATCATTAGTCATTGTTATTTTAATACCTTCGAGCTCAAAGTAGCACAGTAATATAATGTGTAGTGCAGTCATCAACTCATTTTTGCTTAACGCAACCCTTACTGGTTTAGTTTAACAGAGACCTGTCAATCAATTTACGAATTTAACGTTATGTGATGACTTGTGAGTGACGGGTTTTGGCCCTATAACGGGCAAGATTTTGAATATGCAGCTTATTCACAGCTATGCAGATGATACCCAGATTTACCTAGCCTTATCGCCAAATGACTACAGCCCCATTGACTCCCTCTGCCAATGCATTGATGAAATTAACAGTTGGATGTGCCAAAACTTTTTACAGTTAAACAAGGAGAAAACGGAAGTCATTGCATTTGGAAACAAAGATGAAGTTCATAAGGTAAATGCGTACCTTGACGCTAGGGGTCAAAAAACAAAAAATCAAGTCAAGAATCTGGGTGTGATTCTGGAGTCAGACCTCAGTTTCAGTAGCCATGTTAAAGCAGTAACTAAATCAGCATACTATCATCTTAAAAACATTGCAAGAATTAGATGTTTTGTTTCCCGTCAAGATTTGGAGAAATTTGTTCATGCCTTTATCACCAGCAGGGTGGACTATTGTAATGGTCTCCTCACCGGCCTTCCCAAGAAGACCATTAGACAGCTGCAGCTCATACAGAACGCTGCTGCCAGGATTCTGACTAGAACCAAAAAATCAGAGCATATTACACCAGTCCTTAGGTCCTTACACTGGCTACCAGTTATGTTTAGGATAGATTTTAAAGTACTTTTACTAGTTTATAAAGCACTCAATGGCCTAGGACCTACATACATTGCAAATATGCTCACAGTATACAAACCTAACAGACAACTCCGATCACTAGGATCGAGTCAGTTAGTAATATCAAGGGTTCACACAAAACAAGGGGAATCGGCTTTTAGCTATTATGCCGCCCGCAGCTGGAATCAGCTTCCAGAAGAGATCAGATGTGCTAATACATTAGACACATTTAAACGCAGACTTAAAACTCACCTGTTTAGTTGTGCATTTATTGAATGAGCACTGTGCTACGTCCGAACAGATTGCATTATTTTATGTATAATCATTTTACTGTGCTAATTAATTTTAAAATCAATTTTTTAAATCATCTGAAATGTTCTTAAATTCTGTTTTTATTGTTGTTAGTGTGATTATTATTTTAAATTTTTATGATTTGTTTGCTGTTGTGATTTTAACTCCTTTTTATGTACAGCACTTTGAATTACCATTGTGTATGAAATGTGCTATATAAATAAACTTGCCTTGCCTTGCCTTGCCTTGCCTTGCCTTATTCATTTATTCATTTTAAGTAATTGGGATGGCAAAGTGGCCTAAATATAAGTTACACGATAAAAAGTCTAAGTGGATTACACGTGAGAGATGAATAGAAGACTTCTAAATATAATTGTAACTGAAATAAGAAAACGTGGGTGTGTGCATGAACGTAAATGCCTGCTACATTAAATTTGTTTCTCATCACTTTATTGTGCACTTTTTGCACAGAAATTAGCACATTTTTACTGTGGACATTGAAAATGATGCATGTGTTTTTCGCAGGGTTAAAGTCATAGGTTAATTTCCACTTTGAAAAGAAGACATTTTACGCATATTTTCGAACTGTTTTGATCCATATTCCTGTGAAATTGATTTATCTTTATTTTATTTTGTCATTATTCTTTTTTTAAAGAGATAAAAATGGTTCTTATCAACCTTGACATGCTAATAAAATTCTCATTGTTTTGGCAGTTAAAATTTGGGCTGGTTTTTGTTGAAGTGGGCGGGTTTTGGTGAGCTTTTGGGCTGGAAATCTTTAACCCGATCTGGCAACACTGCACTCCAGTATAGTAGGTGGCGGTAATGCGCCTTAACGTTGGTTGCCGACCGTCATTAAAACAACAACAAAGAAAGAAAAAAGAAAACAAGGAGGAGTAGTCACCGCTATTGCACAGCTTTGTGTCTTCCGAGGTGAGGTAATTTGAACATTTATTCAAGTAGGCTATATTACAAATCTAAGTCTTGTTAAAGCAAATTTTTAAAGAGTAATGTCTGTGTTGTTTTAATGTGGTACAACACGTCTTTTCTGGCGTCTGCTATATAAACATTTAGCCTAGCAGTAGGGTTGCCAACCATTCCGAATAATATGGAATCATCCCGTATTTAAGACATTAATTTGCTCCGTATACGCAGGCATACGCCGTATGACCACCCAAACAAAAACAATTAACAAACTCTACATTGAAACGAATTAATTGTTGGACGAGTTTGGTTTGCGAACGTTTGCTAAAGACTTTATAGACTCAGCAGAATCCTCAGCCTCAGTTCGCTTGTGATTTGTCTAAAAACAAATCTATAGAGCTCATATACACATGCAGACAATGAAATGACATATACACTGTGTGGTACAGTACAGATATATTATTTTAAACGATGTGAGAAACTGTTGTTAAATTCATTAAGACTTGAGTGACTTTCTGTGATGTTGTATTTGTATGTTGATTTCGTACAATGGTAAAATCCCACCCGAAATTAACTGGAATGTATTTTTTATTACTTGACCTGTTCGACCCACTGAGATACCGTAACCACAATCCATCACGATATGAGTAATTTTATTTCATTATAATTATATATTATATACATACAATATAGTTATTTTTGCTATCATTTATGATATCAAAACAATTCTTGTCACCAATGCTAGTATCACAAAAAAAAACTAATAATAGCCTAAAAAAGTACAAGCTCTCTGAAAATGTGTAAGCAGTCAAATAAACACTACAATAAAACAAGAAAGGGTACATAAACTGTACAAGGAATCAAATGTATAAGAAACACAAAAAATCCCAAAATGCGTCTCACAGCAGGCACTCATCTTTTTTATGCAAGATTGGTTTCTGAGATCAACAAATTGAGAGATGGGTGTTTGCTACGTCTTGCTCTGTTGTATTTTGACAGATGCGTGTGCTGGTTAATGCATCTGACAAGTGTTTTCCTCAACATATAACTTGCATTTTGGGGTTATATACTTATCTGTTAAATGCTAGAAAGTCTAGAAAGATATAATACTTAGATTATGTAAATTCTTTTTAAAACAAATGAAATAACTTTACATTTAAATAGATGGGGAAACAAACACAATTACTGAAGTGTGTGAATTAATGAAAGCTTCCGTTTGATAACTGCTTTATGTTTATTTTCTGCTCCTCCCACAGCAGTTTATGAAAGAAAGTCGAAAACATGACTGATCCAGAACCATGTGTAATAAAACAGGAAGATACTGAACAACAAATAGGTTGGTCCCTACAAAACCTGTAATGTAATGCCTGCAATGTTTTAAAAATAATAATTGGATAATATATGTACCCAATTTCAATTAATGCATCAAAATGTTTACATTACTACTGTTATCTCAGGGTTAAAACGTCTTTTTCCTTTTTACATTTTTTTTTGTACTGACCTTTTTAGCTAAACTTTTTTTACTTTCATTTTAGACCTGAAAGAAGAGAACAAGGAGACTGAAGAACTAATTGAAGAGGGGGAGAACCATCATGTCAAAATGGAAGAAACATCCTGTAGTCGAGATGAAATATGTTTAATTTGCACTCAGTGTGGAGAGAGTTT
Source organism: Garra rufa (assembly GCF_049309525.1). Taxonomy (NCBI): domain Eukaryota; kingdom Metazoa; phylum Chordata; class Actinopteri; order Cypriniformes; family Cyprinidae; genus Garra; species Garra rufa. The sequence goes on along the minus strand of NC_133367.1, from coordinate 17,983,958 downwards.
CTCGTGCAAGGAAACTCTTGAAAGTCACATAAAACTTCATCTGGAAGGGTTTTCAGATTACCTGAAGGACCACCTGGAAGTTCATACAAAGGAGAAGCCTTATGGGTGTTATTTATGTGGAAAGAGTTTTAGTCAGATGGGTGCATTTAAAAAACACCAGAAAATACACAGCGGTGTGAAGGATCATGCTTGCTCTGAGTGTGGGAAGACTTTTTTTACAGATAGTGCATTGAAAGTGCACCTGATAGTTCACACTACAGAAACACCTTACGAGTGTTCACACTGTGACAAGAGATTCAAGCGGTCAGAATATCTGAGAAGACATGAGAGAATCCACACTGGGGAGAAGCCGTATGCATGTGATCATTGTGGGAAGAGTTTCGGACGAAAAGGACATCTTAACAAACACTTAACAGTCCACACCGGAGAGAAGCCGCATGCGTGTGGTCAGTGTGGGAGGAGTTTTACACAAAAAGAATACCTTAAGGAACACATGAAACTCCACACTGGAGAAAAACCACACACATGTGATCAGTGTGGGAAGAGTTTCAGATTAGCAAGTGTTTTTAAAATGCATCTGCGTTCTCATTCCAGTGAAAGACTTTTTAACTGTGACCATTGTGGTAAACATTTTCTTAGGACAAGTGCCCTGAAGAGGCATCTGAAAGTTCATACCAAGGAGAAGCCTCACATGTGTTCTTTGTGTGGAAAGAGTTTTAGTGAGCTGGATGCTTTACGAATACACCAGAAAAGACACAGCGGTGTAAAGGATCATATTTGCTGTGAGTGTGGCAAGGCTTTTATTACAGATGCGGAAGTGAAAATGCACCAGAGAATTCACACTACAGAAACACCTTACAAGTGTTCACACTGTGACAAAACATTCAAACGGTTAGTATATCTTAAAGTACACGAGAGGATTCACACTGGAGAGAAGCCGTATCACTGCCATTCATGTGGCAAAAGTTTCACTCAGTTATCTTCTCTAATCTGTCATAAAAAGAAATGCATGTCTGAAATTACACTAAGCAGTTCAAGTGTTGATCTGCACTTCCAGGTGTGATGCTGTGTAGAGCAACATTGAGTGATTATTTAAAAAAAATCAATTAATCAGAAATAATTATAATTAATAATCGACTGATCGTTGATTATTTCAGAGATATGTTAGTAGCTTATATCAGTTATGTAGCTTTTGCAGTTCCTTTAAATGTCGTATATCCATTCTAAACAATAAATAAAACAAGGAAATCACTTGAAAATGTGTTTTTTATCAACTTTGAGTAGCTGAATTGATCTCCTTTAGGTTTCCTGCCCTCTTCAGAAGTCATCAATACACCGAATTTGCTAAGAACTGAAATGGAAGAACAAAAACCCATTAATTTCGGAACAGATAGGAGGCTAAAATATTCATCTGCACACTGTCATTACTTGAACAGAAGTACAATACTATTCAATTATTTATTACAATACAAAAATTGTTTTATATTTTAATATATTCTACACAGTAAAATGGGCCCTACTAATCTTGGCTGCCACATCATTAAGCTGCAACGGGAATGGCAAGCTTGCAAGACAGCAAGTTGAGGCAAGGATCCGAATGTAAGAGAAATTTAATAAAGATACGGGAACACACTAGAGAAAGGCATTGTGTTTTGTCAGTTATTGTTTGGTGTTCTCATTAGTATTATGTTTTTGCGAAGCCCCTAAAGGGAATTTTGCATGCACCTTTTGTGGCCCATTCAGGGGCTCCATGTGTTTTCTTTTGTTTTCTGGTAAAACGCTTAAAGGTTGTATCAGCGATTTCTAGCCTGAAACATAAAGTGTCAAATTCAGCTGACCTTTCATCACGATCCGCTCGCTGCCTGCCCCATAAATTGTCTGTGAAAAAACCGCGTCTCTCTGGTCAGCCTAGGGTACGAGATATGCCAAAAAAACAATCGGCACTACCAACCTTTCCACAGATAAACAAACAATGTTCCAACCAATCAGCGTCAGGGGTTTGTTTTTTTGGCATATCTCGGACCCTAGGCTGACCAGAGAGACGCGTTTTTTTCCACAGACAATTTATGGGGCAGGCAGCGAGCGAATCGTGAAGAAAGGTCAGCTGAAATTGACACTTTATGTTTTAGGCTAGAAATCGCTGATACAACCTTTAACTGCTGCCCATGATGTAAACCAATACTGTACTGTGTTAATGGAAAGTCAGATAATATAAAGATTTTTATGAAGTATTTTTCCAAAAATGGTTGTTAATAGCATTTTAACTAGCACCTTTGTGTTTGTATAAATGAATCTCTTAACACTAAATGCCAATAGTGTGGCCACTGGTATTAGAAATAAAACTGACTTTATAAAACCATATTACAAAAACTAACAAATATTTTCCAGGTTTTAACTGCAATAACTATTAACGGTTTTCTGTGAACAGCATGTACCATATAATATAACATTAATAACAACAATTACAACGTTTTAAATGCTTGAAATGTGTCCATCCTTAATTAGGCGAATTATTTAACATGTTAGGCTCATTTTGAGCACAAAATATGTGATATTTGTAAAATTGTATCTAGTTTGAGTTCGTTAAATGCATTAATCAACGCTTTATGTTTTTCATAATTAACTTCATCTAATTGTAATATATAGCAATATATATACAACATCACACAATCTTCCTTCAGTCTAAAGTAATGACGTATATGTATGGTCAAGGCTGAATGGCTATTTATTAATGAGAAACCTTTCGGCACGCCCATTTCTCCGACGTGCATTAGTTGTCTCTAAAACAAGAAGAAAAAGTAGTCACCGCTAGCACCATCACACAGCTTTGAGTCTTCTAAAGGTGAGGTAATTCGTGTATTTATACATTTATTAAAATACAGCGTGTTAAAGCAACATCTTACAGGGTCATTTTGTGTTGTTTTAATGTGGTACAGTTCTATTTGTGCGTTTTTTTCTGGCGTCTGCTAATTGAAATAAACATTTAGCCTAGCAGTAGGGTTGCTAAACATTCCTAATAATACGATATCCTCCCGTATTTAAGACATAGTTTTGTCTCGTATACACAGGCATACGTCGTATGACCACCAAGGCAATACGAATAACAAACTCTAAACTAAAAGTAGTTGATTTTTGGACACATCATTGTTTGCTTTGCTAACGTTTGCTGAAGGCTTTAAGACCCAGCAGAGATCCAGCGGGTCGCTCCCGAGTCACAGCGAGGGGTTGATGAGATTTATTATTATTGGTTTCTATGTTGTGGTGAATTCAGGTGTGCAGGTTCTTTTGATATTTAATTCTTTTTTGAACTGTACATTAATAGGCTATAAACAATGTGATGTCTAAGAAACAATCTGTAGACAGGTAGAGTTATACAACTTGGAGTGTGAATTCCCACAGCTAGTGGGAAAATAACTTGCAGTACTGCAAAACCATTAACAATATACAGTGAGAGAATTGCAAGATTTACTAGTGTTTTACTTTTATAGAGTGCTTTTTTTTTTTAACAATGTGTGTTCATTCGGCCATATTGGTGGCTCTGGTAAACCATGCCAATGCCAGTAAACTGAACAAAACTTGCATATTTTGCTGATTTTTGCTTCTAAAAATGATTAGTTATTGGCATGTTTTGGGCTGTAATTATTGGTCGGACCGGGAAAAACATTTGGAGTACTATAGACTGTTAAAAGTTATAACAAATCAAGGAGAAGAGTGCAAAAAACTGTCTGAGGAACAAAAGCCGTTTGTGGCAAACTGAACCAGGATTTCCAGGGGAAGAATTTTGACAACATTTGTGTTTGTTCTTATCATTTCCGGTCAGAAAAAGTGTTTTTCACATATTAGGCTAAAATCATAATTAATACTGCTCATATGTATCTTTACCACTTAAAGGTTGTATCAGCGATTTCTAGCCTAAAACATAAAGTGACAATTTCAGCTGACCTTTCTTCACGATCCGCTCGCTGCCTGCCCCATAAATTGTCTGTGAAAAAAACGCGTCTCTCTGGTCAGCCTAGGGTCTGAGATATGCCAAAAAAACAATCGGTGCTATCAACTATTCCACAGATAAACAAACAGTGTTCCAACCAATCAGCGTCAGGGGTTTGGTGTTGTGGACTTTCTTACTGGTGCAGGGATGTGAGGGAGGCGGAGCGAAAGTCCACAACACCAAACCCCTGACGCTGATTGGTTGGAACACTGTTTGTTTATCTGTGGAAAGGTTGGTAGTGCCGATTGTTTTTTTTGGCATATCTCGGACCCTAGGCTGACCAGAGAGACGCGTTTTTTTCACAGACAATTTATGGGGCAGGCAGCGAGCGGATCGTGATGAAAGGTCAGCTGAATTTGACACTTTATGTTTCAGGCTAGAAATCACTGATACAACCTTTAACAACTTTAGTTTGTCAAAATATTGCGCCCTTTCCTGCTAACTAAGTCCTTCCATATATGATTAGCAGCTTCCACGTGTTTTTTCATATGGTTTCGACAGCATAGATTAGCAGAACAATGTATTTAGTAGTACATTATCCATGCAATGCTGTTGTTTACATCCGAGTATCGCCAGTAAGGGTGCAATCTGGGTAACTGACCAAATCGTGACGTAAGTGCAAACCCTCTAAAAGATTGCAACTGCATTTGAAAATATTTTGACAAAGAAAAAAAATACTTTTCTTTAATCTGCATTTTCATTTCATTTCACCTATTTTGACAGATTATATTTTTCACCCATTTGAAAATGAACCCTGCGTTTATGTGAGGGGTGAGGGATTTATGTCACACCTGAAACTTGCTGCTTGTACAGGATATGCACAAAAAACAAAACTTTTATTTAACTTCTGAACAGTTGTATTTATCCTAGAAAATGTGAAAATAGCCCTTCCTTTATAATCACTGAAAAGGTGTCACTTTATTTGTCCTCTTATTTACGTCATGTCACTAATGGCCACTAGGAGGTGCTCTGTATGTATGTTTTACTTGATCGGCTTTCCCTGAAGAAATATACTTAAAGGATTTCTTTACTGCCAAAATAAAAATTTCCTGATAATTTACCTCAACCCCATGTCATTCAAAATGTTCATGTCTTTCTTTCTTCAGTTGCAAAGAAGATACGTTTTTTTTTTTGAGGAAAACATTCCAGGATTTTTCTCCATATAGTGGACTTTACGGGTGATCAACAGGTTAAAGGTTAAAAACGCAGTTTCAGTGCAGCTTCAAAGGACTCTACATGATCCCATCTAAGGAATAAGGGTCTTATCTAGTAAAATGACCTGTTATTTTCTAAAAAATATATATATATTTTTAAATTACAATTTATGTACTTTTTAACCTCAAATGCTGATTCTTGTCATAAGAAGCAATTATTGGCTGATAGCGATCAGTAGCCGAGTCAATCGAGCGCTCCTTTACTAGAGGACACAGAGTGAGCTGCTGCGGGAAATGTACATGTTTAAGTTGTCCAAAACATGAGAATGCTTTATATATGAATTGATGAAAAGATCAATTTGATAACTGATTTTTTTATTTTTTATTTTATTTTGGCAGATCTGCTCCTCCAACTACACAGGAATTCAACTACACTTCAGCTTCTCCCACAACAGTTCATGAAATAAAGTCGAAAACATGACGGATCCAGAACCCTGCAGAATAAAACAGGAAGATACTGAACAACAAATAGGTTGGTGTATATTCTTAATTGTTCAGTAAGGTTACAAAACTTCAAGCAGAAACATCAGAAAAAAGCTAAGAAATAATAGTTAAAGCTGCAGTACAGAAAAGACGTGATGTTACAAGTTACAGCGGTTTATTTTGATGATTACATTGAGTTGAGGCTCAGCTATTCAGCGTGGATGAATATGATAGATTGTGGTTTATTGGCACCTGTGGTTAAAGACATTAACAGTGCGTAAGTCACTAATGCCATCAAAACTTACCCCTCCAAAAATGAAAGACAAACTACAAAATTAAAAGAATAATATGAGCCAGTAATGTCTGGTTTTGAAAACGGTTGCTTTAAAATAAATAACATCTCAATAGCAATACAACCCTCTACGCACACCGTAGCAATAGCGTTGCCATTGGCTAGTACATTTTTTAGTTTACCTAACACAAACACACACACACACACACACATTTTCATTAAGATATATTGATGTGTGATATGATCTAAAAGTACTTTTCAGTAGATAGACTTAATATCAGTCAATCAAGCATTTCTATGATAGAACATCAGTAATTAGAACTAAAACGTGGTAACCACGTATGAATGAAAATGTATGAATGCATATTTGTCATTTTAACATCTTAGGACTGCTGGTGGTGCTTGAAACATTGTTGGTCATTCAGATTTTCTGAAAAAAAAAAATAATACTGAATGTATAATAATAATAATAAAAATAATTGTACTACTACTAATAACATAAAATACACTAAGATCTGACGAGCTGCTGGATTATTGAATATTAATCGTGTTGTCTACGTTCACCTGAACTGATTTGCACTAGAGTTTGAACCCAATGACCAATCGTTTCATTAGATAAGACCCTTATTGCTCAGCTGGGATTGTGTAGAGCCCTTTGAAGCTTCATTGAAACTGCAGTTTGGATGTTCAAACCATTGGCCACAATAGAAGTCCACTATATGGAGGAAAATACTGGAATGTTTTTCTGAACAGACTTAATTTATTTTCAACTGAATAAAGAAAGACATGAGCATCTTGGATGACATGGAGGTGAGACATCCATCATAAGAGGACTATGAGCATGTCGCTTGCATGAGCCATGCTTATCGAGACGGACTGCTCATTGCAAATGTGTGCTTCTCCCCTCACTGTGCTCATGGCCCGCTTTTTCTAAGGGAAAGCAGCTCTGCCCCTCGTGCTCTACCGTTATCTTTCTCTCAGGAGTCTAAGATGAGGAAACAGTGGAGATGCTGGCCTGAATGAATGGGACTGTGTGAGCTCACACTGGTCTATATACGTCATGCATCATTTTCCCTACAGCAAGGTGCTTTTCTCTCACGAAAACCAGTGTCCTCGTATGGTGCAAAAGGTTTGGACTCTTTGAGGGTTTCAAGACGAAATTGCTAATAAACACTACTATTATGGACACCATGGAGGACTCTGCCCCCTACAGCTAAGGGAGACAGGTGATGTTGTTGTTTTTTTTTGCTTTTTATTTGATAGGACTGTGGAGATTTGACAAGAAGTGAGTAGGAGAGAAAGAGGGGAGATGGGTTTGGAAACTTCTGTAAGCCAGGATTCAAACTCAAGATGGCCGAAGTGCAACTGTGCGATATGTTGGCGTACTGCACTCAATGATGTCAGTGGCAACACCTTTGGCTGAATTTAACAGAGCTTAAGGATGCCAATAAGTTGGTCCTCCTCGACTCTCTATTGGGACTATTGATTGTACTTTGGATGACTTTACTGAATGATTCACAGCCAGAAATTTTGTTGCCTCAAGCTGTCATTTACACAGTAGCACTCCAGGCCAGCATCTGCCTCTGCTCAGCCCCAGCCTAACACTTCATGGCAGCTCAGAAGTCATCACAAGTGATGTGTCATTTCTCCCTAAGTGAGCCAGTTCTTCTGCTGCCTCCAGTCGCCCCAAAGTGTCATGCCTCAGCATCGCCCTAAACCATTTTCAGCTCCTGCTCAACCAAAGCCAGAGGCAGACCCTGAAGTGAAACACAGCTTTTGAAGGGCTAAATGCTATCTGTTCTCTAAGCGCCAGGGACCCCACCATAAACTAGAGCTGGACCCTGAGCAGCCCCAGCAGCTTTGATATTCCTAATCCGAGGAGGTTCATTTCCATCAAGGCTGGACTACCCTTAAACCTCCTTGCTTTGGGGCATGGTTTACACTTTTGGACAATGATGCCCATGTCTTCTGAGATGTCCAAACCATGCTAGCAAAGGATGTTGTAGAGAGAGCCCCCACAGGCCACAGGGAGTTGAGTTTTTACAGGGGCTGCTACTTTATTCCAAAGAAAAATGTCAGCCTCCGGCCCATCCTCAATTTGAGACATCTAAATTGCACCCTGATAAAGCAGCCTTTCAGAATGTTTTCCTTGAAGCAAATCCTCTTGTGAATCTTTCCAGGGGATTATTTTTTTTAGTGGATCTGAAAGATGCATCATTTCAGATAGGCCCCAGCACAAACATTTCTTGAGATTCATGTTCAAGAGGGTGGCTTACCATATATGGTCTTACAGTCTGTTCCATCCTGAAGTTTGTCCATGGTACTAAATGCTCTACGAGCCCCTTCTTTTTAACTGCTCAAAATAACAAAACCTTCAGTCTTTCTTGCTAAAGACTGCCCTCCTGCTGGCTTTGGCTTTGGTCAAGCAAGTGAGCAACTTGCAGGCTTCTTCAGTGGATGCGTCCTGCCTCGGGTTTGGCCCTAATGACAGTAAAGTTGTCCTTAAGGCCGGGACACACCAACCCGACGCCAACCAACTAGCGCCGACGAAAGCCGACCGTCTTGTCGCCTCTGGTCGGCTGCGTCTGCGGGCGTCTGGGCAATTAAACTGAGCTCGAACACACTGAACTGACGAAAGCAGACTACAAACTAGAAGGTGCTTTCCGCGCATGCGTGAGGAAATATACCGTTGCGTACCCGCAGGTGGCAGTAGTCTGTATTTTCATTCCAAGAAGAGAACACGGAAGTAGAGTTGCCTGTGCAAACAAATCAGCGCGTTTCCCAAGCATTTGCTTCGTCTTTCAACACAGAATTATTTTGTTTTGTGAAGCCAGGTAGCGGAAACTTCAGATTTTAAAACATTTCGTTCGGCTTTTTCCTGTCCAGTTCCATTTTCTGACGGAACGCATCAAACCGATCATTCAAAGGGAAAATACAAACTTTCGCGACTGCATCTCCGTCGGTGAACGCCTCATGATTACCCTTCGGTTCTTGGCAACAGGTAAGCAAGCTAAACTTTTTTTCTCTTGTTGATGCTGCATATGTGTGTGGGGTGTGTGTGTGTGTGTGTTTGTAATCAGCCTGTTTATAGTCAGGCTATAATGTTTCGATGTACGTAGAAAATGCATGCAAAGTGTTGCATTTACATTTGAAAATGTGTTGAAATAATGCATTGTTGATAACTGTGCTGTGCATTATTTACAGGGGAAAGCTTCAAAAGCCTTTCATACCAGTTTAGAGTGGGTGTATCAACCATTCAGGGATATATTCCTGAAACATGTACAGCAATCTATCAGGCTTTAAATGATAATTACCTCAAGGTATGAACGTTCTATTTTATCATACATTTAAGTCGTTATTGTTTTTTTGTTGTTGTTGTTATTATGAATCATGAAGCTGAAAAAGCCAACATGTCATTTTTTTGTTGTTGTTTTTTTAGTGTCCCCACACAGTGGAGCAGTGGTTTCTGCGGACAGAATGTGGTGAGCTGTACATGGAGGGAATAGACCAGGAAGGGCCAGATCATAATACAGTCCCTGGAAGATGGAGACAAGACCCTGAGCTACTCCAAGCCCCCTTGCCAAGGACCACCAACACATCAACTCAAGCCAAGCAGTGCAGACAAAGATTGTGCTAGTATTTTAACACTGAAATTGGTGCAGTGCCTTTTCAGTGGAACAAAATCTAGTTTGTGTACATTTGATTGACATTGTATAATTGTGTACAACACTGGGCCTTGTAAATATTTTCAGAGTTTTCACTACAGAGTCCAATTGTTAAATAAAACATTTAAAATGTATTACAGTTTTCTAGTGTTATTCGAGAACTAAAAAAAATGAATAACAGAAGTATTCTTTATCTTCAATAGTATATGTATTCACACATTTGTGGTCAGTGATGGAATTGGAATTGTACAAACAATAAGAATTTGGTGTAATAGTGTATGAATTTTTTTTTTTTAGAAAATGTAGTTAATTAAAAGACATTTCCAAAAAAGGAATTATGGCTATAGCTAGACAGTCGCTCCTCATAATATTTTGACACTTAACATAATAAAAAAGGACTTAAAAGTACACCAGACAATCTTTTTTTTCTAAAAGTCAAAGTGTTTACAAATTACATCAATGGGAAATTGTACTATATATCAATACAATCAATATCAATTTAAGTAAAACAGCTGTTGTACGCACACACATATATAAATTTATTAATTATCTGCTCTCTTTCTGTGTCTGTATGTGTATATATATATTATATATGTATGTGTGTGTGTGTATATATATATATATATATATATATATATATATATATATATATATTATACACATATGGTAACATTTTAATGTACTTATACTTTTTTTTTTCATTTGAAAATTACAACATTTCAAAGCTCTCACAATACACGTTGGGGTGATCCGTAATCGCCATTATTCTTGCAAAAAACTATTCATTGCATAACATGGCCACTTATCCCTAAAGACCCAATATTCACACATTTAAAAATCAGACATTGCCGTCTGCCAAGCTTATTGTGTCCTGTACTTGCATGCTTATAGCACTAATGTCTCTACATTCTTGAACATTATCACCTTGAGTACCAATTTTGAGGAGATTAAGGAAAGTACGCAGCATGTCATTGACCTATATAAAAAGTAAGTATATATATTTGTGTGTGTGTGTGTGTGTATGAAGGCCAAAAAAGAAATGCAACGTTTTCCCGTTATGTCGTACAGCGCTGGCCTGTCTTGGATCAAATTGATCAGCTCGTCTTCAAAAGCTACGTTCCACACAGCCATAGTTGGTTTCGAATTGTGCGAATTGCGAAAATGACAGCTAGCGGGTTCCCTCTTGTCTATTTCCTTTGCTTGTCGTCACTTCACGTTCAAGTCCTCCACGCGCTCTGATTCGATGTCTGAACAGCCAATCAGAGCGCTCTCTTTCCCAGACAGCCCCGACAAGCCCGATGCCGATTCAACATGTCGAATCGAGCAAACTTTGGCCGACGCGAGCAAGACGAAAGCCGACGAGAGCCGACGTGCGGAACACACCGAACCGACGCGCTTCACCGACGCCCACCAACTGTCCGACGAGGCCAGACGGCCGATCGTCGGCTTGGTGTGTCCCGGCCTTTAGACCAGGGGTGTCCAAACTCAGACCTGGAGGGCCACTGTTTTGAAGAGTTTAGCTCCACTTTCCCTCAACACACCTATTTGGAAATTTCTAGTAAGACCTAGATTAGCTGGTTCAGGTGGGATTAATTGTGGATGAAGCTGAACTCTGCAAGACACTGGCCCTCCTGGACCATGGTTGGACACCCCTGCCTTAGACTGAGAATAGGCTTTGTGCCTAAGGTGCGTTCAACTCCATTTCAGAGCACTAGTTATAACTCTCTCTGCTCTTCCTCTCTTCATTAGTAACTAATAGCTCATTCCTGTTATCTCTGGAAATCAGGGTTACATTAGTAACTAATATAGTTTCCTTTTACTTGTTTGGAAAATGTGATTACTCTGAAATGTAGTTAATCAAACATTTAGTAATCCTTCTCACTACAAAACCTCTGCCTGTAATGTTTTAAATAATTATAATTGGATTGAAAACGTACCCAAATTAAAATGAATGCATCAAAATGTTGATAGTTTCTACTGTTATCTCAAGTTTCACATGTCCTTTTCCTTTCACATTTTTCTTTTAAGATTTTCTGAATAATTTTTACTAAACTTTTTTTTTTTACTTTAATTTTAGGCCTGATAGAAGCGAACAAGGAGATTGAAGAACTGGTTGAAGAAGGAGAGAACCATCATGTAAAAACTGAAGAAACATCTTCATTGACAAGAAGAGACAAAATATGGCCTCAGTGTGAAAAGAGTCTCTCATGCAAGCAAAATCTTGATATTCACATAAAATATAATCTTGAAGGGAAGCTGCACACATGTGATCAGTGTGAAAAGACTTTCACAATAAAAGGAAACCTTACGAAACACATGAATATCCACTCTGGGGAGAAGCCATACACATGTGGTCAATGTGGGAAGAGCTTCAGACTAAATATAACCCTTAAACAACACCTGAAAATCCACACTGGAGAGAAGCCCTACACATGCGGTCAGTGTGGGAAGAGCTTTAGATTAAAAGCTACCCTTAACGAACACACAAGGATCCACACTGGGGAGAAGCCTTACACATGTGATCAGTGTGGGAAGTGTTTCACACAAAAAGGATACCGTGATGCACACCTAAAAACCCACACTGGAGAGAAGCCATACACATGTGATCAGTGTGGGAAGAGTTTCACACAAAAAGGAGCCCTTAATGTACACATGAGGATCCACACTGGAGAGAAACCGCACACATGTAATCATTGTGGAAAGAGTTTCAGACTTAAGCAACCCCTTCATGAACACATCAGGATCCACACTGGAGAGAAGCCGTACTCATGTAATCAGTGTGGAAAGAGCTTCAGAAAATACGGTGGTTTTAAAAAACATCTGCTTACTCATTCTAGAAAAAAACAAGAAAACGGTCACCAAAACAATAAAAAAAAAATTAGGGCAGATTTCCTGAAGGACCGCCTAAAAGCTCATACGAAGGACAAGCCTTATGTATGTTATTTATGTGGAAAGAGTTTTAGTCAGATGGTTGCATTAAAGATACACCAGAAAAGACACAGCGGTGTGAAGGATCATGCTTGCTCTCAGTGTGGGAAGACTTTTTTTACATATGGTGCGATGAAAGTGCACCAGACAGTTCACACTACAGAAACACCTTACAAATGTTCACACTGTGACAAGAGATTCAAACGATCAACATATCTGCAAATACATGAGAGGATCCACACTGGTGAGAAGCCGTATACGTGTGATCAATGTGGGAAGAGCTTCAGACTAAAAGAAATGCTTAATCAACACATGAATATCCACAATGGAGAGAAGCCGCACACATGTGACCAGTGTGGGAAGAATTTCAGACAAAAAGGAAACCTTAACAAACACATGAAAATCCACACTGGAGAGAAGCTACACACATGTGATCAGTGCGGGAAGGGTTTCTTAGAAAAAGGAAATCTTAAAGACCACATGAATATCCACACTGGAGAGAAGCCGTATTCATGTGATCAGTGTGACAAGAGTTTTGCACATAAAGGAAACCTTATCAAACACTTGAAAAGACACACTGGGAGCAAGCCACACACATGTGATCAATGTGGGAAGAGTTTTGCAGAAAGAGCAACCCTTAATGAACACATGAGGATCCACACTGGAGAGAAGCCATACACATGTGATCAGTGTGGGAGGAGTTTCACACAAAGAGGAACCCTTTATGAACATGTGAAAACCCACAGTAAAGAGAAGCCTTTTACCTGCGATCAGTGTGGAAAGAGTTTCAAACGAAAAGAAAGCCTTCATGATCACATGAAAATTCACACTGGAGAGAGACCGTACAAATGTGATCAGTGTGGGAGCAGTTTTACACGAAGAGGAACCCTTTATCAACATAAGAAAACCCACTTAGGAGTGAAGCCTTTCACATGTGAACAATGTGGGAAGATTTTCAAGAATTCAAGGTTTTTTACAGTTCATCTGTGTACTCATTCTAAAAACAATAGAACACAATATAACTCTGTTCATACAAAGCCTTACATATGTCATTTATGTGGAAAGAGTTTTCGTCAGAGAGTTGCATTAAAAATACACCAGAAAAGACACAGTGGTGTGAAGGATTATGCTTGCTCTGAGTGTGGGAAGACCTTTTTTACAGATGGTGACCTGAAACTGCACAAGACAGTTCACACTACAGAAACACCTTACAAGTGTTCACTCTGTGACAAGAGATTCAAACGGTTAATATATATGAAAATACATCAGAGGATCCACACTGGAGAGAAGCCACATGCATGTGATCATTGTGGGAAGAGCTTCAGACTAAAAGGAACCCTTAACGACCACATGAAAATCCACACTGGAGAGAAGCCGCACACATGTGGTCAGTGTGGGAAGAGTTTTGCACAAAAAGGGAACCTTAACAAACACATGAAAATCCACACTGGAGAAAAGCTGCACACTCATCTGCGTACTCATTCTAGAAAAAGACAATATAACTGTGACAATTGTGGTAAACATTTTTTTACGACAGGTGCCCTGAAGAAGCACCAGAAAATTCATACAAAGGAAAAGCCTCATGTGTGTTCTTCGTGTGGAAAGAGTTTTAGTGAGCTTGCTGCTTTAAAATATCACCAGAAAAGACACAGCGGTGTGAAGGATCATGTTTGCTCTGAGTGTGGGAAGGCTTTTTTTACTGATGGTGAAGTGAAACAGCACCAGACAGTTCACACTACTGAAACGCCTTACAAGTGTTCACACTGTGACAAGAGATTCAAACGGTTAAAACATCTGCAACAACATGAGAGGACCCACACCGGAGAGAAGCCGTATCACTGCCATTCATGTGGGACGAGATTCACTCAATTATCTTCTCTAATTTGTCATAAATTACATGTCTGCTTGTCTGAAATTACAGTAACTAGGTGAAGGTCTGATCATGTACTTCCAGGTGCTAGGTAGGGCTGCATCAAGTAATTACGTTGATAATCAATTAATCAGAGTTTATTGAATGATTAATCTACGAATTGTTGGTTGCTTCACAGATTAATCAGTTGTTTTGTATTCATTATTTGGCTTTAGGAGTTTGTTAAACTGTTGATACCCATTCTAACTAATAAATAAAACAAGAATTTTTTTTTTTTTTTTTTTTTTTGAAAATGTAATTTCAATAAACTTTGATTAAACTGAATTATCCTCTTCAGGTTTTCTTTCCTCCTCAGAACTCATCAATATACCAAATTTGCTTAGAAGTAAAACACAAAAACAAAAGGGTGTTTTACTGTGGCCAGCAGTCTTGAGAACATTCACAGTGTTTGGAAGCCGATGGAGATCGGTTGTGGTGTTGAAGTACAGCGAAAGCAATTCAAAAGCTTAAAGAGCCATCTGCTCTCCAATCGCTCTTCAATCGCTCTTACAGGGCTTTGGTGTCGATGCATCTTGAGCAAATCTGGAAAGCTTCGCTCGGAAAGATGAGACGTATTCAGTAATGTTATGGTGCGTTCACACCTGTAGATCGATTACTCTGTTCCGAAACAGGAATAGTACCAGGTGTGAAAGCACTCTTAGATGGCTGGCCAGTCGAACCAACTCCGAACTGGCGATAGCACTGCCTCTGAACTAGTACCTTGTTCATGCTGTTGGAAATGGGTTACATGAGTCATGTAAGTGGTTAAATGCATACCCTTGTTATTCGCTTCAACCTTCTCAAACTATATGAATGATCATTTTAGGTTCAGGTGGTGTGAGGAATTAGAAGCAAGCAGAGTACGGCTAAATCTAAACCATGCAGCGATATCTGCTGTTAAAAACTAAGCTCATAATCTATTAGAGAAAGAATCAGGATAATCAGACACTTTATAAAATAGTGTTGTCTCTAAGGCAGGGTAAAAACATGGTCTTGGTAAAACAAGAACATGAGATTTACAGTGTTGAGCTATATAGCAATGATAAGTTTTCTGTCCATGAATGTATCCAAACAGTTGCTCACCTGTCTAATAAAATGCATATTAAAGCATCTTTGGCGTTTTTCATGATTTCTACAAAATAAAACTGGAAGTGGGTATGACGTCATTCATAGGTGATGCACTGACAAGAGACAGGCACTAGTTAAAATTGCTTATTTCTCTGGATTTAAACGTGCTTGGAAACATTTGGGATATAATGTAAGTACACAAGTCAGCGAAATATATAACGTTGTTCTAGTGGCTTTGAGGTAGTTGAGTGAATACTGATTCACACGTTTCATTTCAAGGAAAAATGGCTAAATATAAGCAGAGGCGGACAGTAGTGAAGTATTTTTACTCTGCTGTAAAACTACTTTTCATGTGTCTGTACTTTTTTTTTTTTTTTTTTTTAGAAAATTTACTTCGGTATTCCAAATAATACAATTTTACTTTTTACTGCACTACGTTTCATATTAAATATAATTTAATACATAATTACTTTTTTATTAAAGTAAAAAAAATATATATTTTTTTACTTCTAAATATTTTTATTGCACTACATTTCATAAATAAAAGTTGTTTGTTTTACCTTTAATACCTAAGAACATCAAAATGTAGTACTTTATGGTACTCAAGTAAATCTTTGAATTACTTTTATTTAATTAAAAGTAAGTATTAATTCCTTAATTAAAAGTAATTAAGCAATTAATACTTTGAATATGAAACATTGGCAAATCTAGTTATTAATCGAAATAGCCATTGTGTAACAGTTTTATTCTTTCTGCAGTCTTTTCCACATTTGTCGTCTTCACATTTGTCAAACTTTCTTATTTTAATTTTAGACCTGGTGGAAGAGAATGAGGAGAGTGAAGAAAAGAGTGAAGCTGATGAGAAACATCAGTCTAGTAAAAAATCCAAGAAGAGGCGAAGAGTCCAAAAGTCTCTAACCTGCCATCAGCGTGGAAAGAGTTTCTCACACAAACAAATACAAGTTCACATGAAAATCCACGCTGGAGAGAGGCCACACACATGTGATCAATGTGGGAAAAGTTTTGCACAAAAAACTGGCCTTAAGGAACACATGAAAATCCACACCGGAGAGAGGCCATACACGTGTGATCAGTGTGGGAAAAGTTTCAGTAAGGCAAACACCTTTAAATTACATCTGCGTTATCATTCTGGAAAAAGACCATATAACTGTGATCAGTGTGGTAAACAATTTTTTAGGACAGATGCCCTGAAGAACCACCTGAAAGTTCATACAAAGGAGAAGCCTCACATTTGTTCTTTGTGTGGAAAGAGTTTTACTGAGCTGGCTGCTTTAAAAAAGCACCAGAAAAGACACAGCGGTGTGAAGAATCATATGTGTTTTGAGTGTGGGAATGTCTTTTTTGATAGTGGTCAACTGAAACGGCACCAGAGAATTCACACTGGAGAAAAGCCTTACAAGTGTTCACACTGTGACAAGAGTTTCAGTCAGTCAGAACACCTGAGAACACACGAGAGGGTCCACACTGGAGAGAAGCCTTTTAAGTGTGATAAGTGTGGGAAGAGTTTTGCACGAAATGGACACCTCAAGAGTCACATGAAAATCCACAGAGAGTAGCCGTATCACTGCCCTCCATGTGGGCAAAGTTTCGCTTCGTCATTGTCTTTACTCAATCATACTAGAAACAAATGTCACAAATCACAGTAAGCACTTCATCTTCAGGTCCAGCACTTTCAAGTGCAAACTGTGTCCTCGCTAAATGTGACACGATGCAACAAACAATCTATCATATAAGTCTCCCTTAAACAACTGTTATGAGACAAAGAAACTTTATCCAAAGTTGTCACAGTGAACAAAGTTCATCTTTAAGACCACCAGATTCATGTATGAGATTCAGATCAACTTAAAGATAATGTTCCTCCTGAAATAGCAATTTTTGTATTGTTAAATTTACTAAGTTGTATTCTTATAATGCACATGGATCACTTCAAGTGTGTCAACCATCATCTTGTCAGGGTTTAGTTCTGTAAGTGCATTTGTGTTTTAGTTGGGTTTTGTTCTGTTCCTGTTTGCAGTGTTGCCAACTGCTTTCAATAAAACGTAGCTAATTTTGTCAAGTCAATGGCTGGGCATACCATAAATCTCCAAAAATAAATACATTAATTTGAAAGGATACCTTTTTTTTTACTTCCCTCACTGTACTGTCAAGACAGCTGCCTAGTTTGCCTATAGGCACACACCTCATCTCATTTTGAAGACCTTGGAAGACAGCCTTAGTTGTGTGTTCTTCATTCACGTACTATGGTTAAGGCGGATTGGCCTTTCACCTATGAGAAATCCTTCATGCCAATTTCTCCAAGATGCAGTAGCTTTCTCTAAAACTAGAAAGTAAATTAGTTGCTGCTAGCATTCCTTGCACATTATAAAATAAATGTGAGTTAGATCACTACAGTTACTGTGGACTAACAGAAACTGTCAAGCATGTTTTATTACATTGTGAAGCAGGTAAAAGAGAAAGAAACCAGCTGGTTAAAAACAACAGAGATATGGAAATCAGTGGCATTTTAGCTAAAACTATATTTTAGAATGCACAGAAACAGTTAAAGGTGTATTTCCTTCTATTATTACTATTTTCTTTGATTATTCCCGGCGTTCGTCGAGGCTTCACACTCCATCCCCGTAGGTGGCGGAATCGCACTTAAAGCTGGTTTGCCAACCGCCAAACACAAAAGAAAAAGAGGAAGTTACCAGCGTCATAACACTGCTTTGAGTCTTCTGAGGTGGGGAAATTCGTTTATTTATACGCTTATATAAAAACTGTTTGTTAAAGCAACGTTTTACAGTGTCATTTCTGTGTTGTTTTAATGTGGCACAGCTCTATTTGTGCGTCTTTGCTGGCGTCTGCTAACTGAAATAAACATTCAGCCTAGCAGTAGGGTTGCAAACCATTCCGAATTATCACTGGATTGTCCCGTATTTAAGACATCACTTTGTCCCGTATACGCAGGCATTCGCCGTATGACCAATACGAATAGAAAACACTAAATTGATTTTTTTGGACTAATCATTGTTTGGTTTTCAAACGTTTCCTGCAGGCGTTAAGACCCAGCAGAATCCTCAGCGCGGCTGGTCGCTCCTGAGTTAGGGAGATAATTATTATGAATTGGTGTAGATCAGTGGTGCCCAACACTGTTCTTGGAGATCAACCATCCTGTTGAGCTCCAATCCTGATCAAACAAGTCTGAACTAACTAATTAGGATCTGAAGGAGCAGACAGGTGTGTTTGATCAGGGTTGGAACTGAACCCTGCAGGAAGGTAGATCTCCAGCAACAACAACAAAAAAACAAAACAGCTAAAACCAGCCTAAGCTGGTAGGCTGGTTTGAGCTGGGTTAGGCTAGGGTTGTTGTTAGGTTAGGGTTAGTAAGGCCTACAGAACAGCTATGTTCTGTTGACACCTGCCTGCTTTTAGCTGTTCATAGCTGGTCAGCAGGCTGGTTTTAGAGGGGGTTTTGGCCACTTCCAGGCTGGTCTTAGCTGGTCAGGTTGGAAAATTACCAGCTTAAATCAGCTAAGACCAACCTAGGCTGGTTTTGGCCTTTTTTTTTTTTTTTTTTTTTTTCTTCAGCAGGGTTGGGCACCCTTGGTGTAGATATATTGTACTAAATTCACAAACCGAAATTATTATTGCACGACTGGTGAAGAATTACATATTTGTGGAATTAAGTTGTACATAAGCTAAGCAGTTCAGTACAAATATTTGATGCGTCCCTTATTTTCAACTGTGAGGAAGTACTGTTGAATTCATTCAGGCCCGAGTGACTTTCTGTGTGGTTGTTTGTTTGTATGATTATTAACAGGAGTTTTCCTGGCTCAAAATAAGGCGGAGGTGGTAAATACTACTTGTGTACACAGACAAGGGTACAGCATTGCCACTGGCTGAAGAAAGCGCGTTCAAGCGCGCAATTGAGGTACTTCAGTAATACTATAATAATAAGATACATTTTTATTTTGGGAACAGTGTCAGTTTTTTTTCCACACTGAAACTCTTATTAGAATACGTTTTGTTAACCTTTTGTATATTTTTAATTATTAAGCAGGTAAGTTCTTTTGTGTTTTATATAATGGCCAGTAGGAGGTGCTCTAGATCGATGTTTTCCTTGATCAGTTGGCCCTGAAGAGATATTCTCCGCTCAAACTCACTAAAGATGTGCAAACAGTCAAATAAGATAAAAATAAGAAACAAAGTAATGAAATTTATGCAAAACAGATGGCACTGCTGCATGTCATGTCATAGGCTACCCCTTACAGCAGGTTCACATTTTAGATCACCAATTCAATCATTAGAAGCAATTATTGGCCAATAGCGATCAGTATAGCTGATCTTGTTGAAGCTGTCCGAAACATGAGAATGCTTTATATTTGTAAGCAGTTCAAATAAAAAAGCAGAAGTGTTTGCCACATCTTGATCTGTTGTACTTTGATAGATGCATGTGCATTTTCCTCAGCATATAACTTGCATTTTGTGGTTATATACTTATCTGTCAAATATTAGACGGTTTAGAAAGAATATGTAAATTAATTAAAAAATATATAAATAACTATACATTTTGATAGATGGAAAAACATAAACAACAAGATTTAAGTGTGTGAATTAATGAAAGCGTCAATTTGCTAACTGATGTATTTTTGATTTTGGCAGATCTGCTCCTTCAACCACGCAGGAATTTACCAACAGTTCAGCTCGCCCCACAATAATTTACGAAAAAAAGCTGAAAACATGGCTGATCCAGAACCCTGCGCAATAAAACAGGAAGATACTGAACATCAAATAGGTTGGTGTGTATTCTTCTTTCTTCACTAAGTTTGTAAAACTACGAGAAGTTCATCAGATTTAGTGGTTGCAGTTTGAAAAAATCATAAAAGCTGTAAATAACAGTTATAGCTGCAGTACAAAAAAATGCAAAGTTACAAGTTATAGTGGTTCATTGAGACTCAGTTATTTAGCGTGGATGAATATGATGATGGATTGTGGCATACTGGCACTTGTGGTTAAAGACATTATCAGTACATAAGTCACTATTGCTATCAAAACTTGCCCCTCCAAAAAGAATAATGTGATCTGGCATTGTGTTTAACTGAGTTGTTTTAAAATAAATAACATTGCAAAAGTTAGGCAATGCAAGAGGCATCTTTCTCTTACGAGTCTAAAGGCCAAAGTATACTTCACTTTTTACAAGGAACAGCGTACAGTGCATGCTAGTCTTACACGATATACTGTTACTAAAAGGGTATCGCAATACCTTGCTTTTAAAAACGGTACAATTCCAAATTTAGATTTTTCAATTTGATTTTGAAAAGCCTATTGATTTCTGCTGTTTATCTTCGATGAAAGTGGAAATGCTTATTTTTTATTTTATATTATATTACATAAAAAGACGTTTTGCATATCTTATGTATTTTGTATTACTTGTGTTAGTTCTTTGTTATTTTATATTAGACATATAACATGGTGTATTTTTATTTGTTTTGTTAATACAAGTTTGTTACGTTACAATAAAGGCCTGTTTACACCGGGACGAATATGGCCAACATTTAACGCGCTGTTTCTAAACAAAGGGCGCCTATGTGAGTGTACACACTGACACGCAAAACGCCAGACGTAAAAGTGTGATTTTTTTTTTTAAAGAACGCGTCCGGCTTATTTTTTGGGTTTGACACACCGCGTTAAAAACTGGCCGACCAATGAGATTGGTGCTTTTTTTTCACGTGCCCGGAGCTGCTGAACTTACAGTAAAACACGACTTGGTGGCGCTCAAGCACAAAACACTGTCATGTTTTGGATTGTTATTGCAAACTGTAGTTCATTCACAAAAATAAATGTTTGCTTTTTCCAAAAATATTTAAAACAAAAATAAGTGACATACTTGCAAATAACCTGATATATTTTGGAACTTGGCATATATTTGTACATAAGTAGTCTTGTCCTCTTATTGAAATGTATTAATATAATTTAAACATTTATTGTAATAAATATTATAAATTAATTATTCAATTCAAATGTCACAGCAGCCAAATCATGAAATACCATACATTAAAAGAGAATCAGAATCAGAATGAGCTTTATTGCCAGGTATGTTTACCCATACTAGGAATTTGTTTTAGTGACAGAAGCTCCACAGTGCTACAGAATGACAGTGACAAGACGATACATATTATAAAAAGAACAATATATTAGTATACAAGACAGACAATATGCAAAAATAGCAAAGACATTTGAATGGAAGTAAGTATGTGCTTTAAATAAATAACTGAAAAATGAATAAAGAGTGTACAGTGGATTGCCTGAGGAAAGAAACTGTTTCGGTGTCTGGTCGTTCTGTAGCGCCGACCGGATGGTAACAGTTCAAAAAGTGAGTGTGCTGGATGTGAGGGGTCCAGAGTAATTTTGGCAGCCCTTTTTCGTACTCTGGATAAGTACAGATCTTGAAGGGTACACTGTCAGAAAAAATGTGCAAAATTTGTACCTTCAGGGGTACAAAGGCTTGTCACTGGGGCAGTACCCTCAAGGGTACACCCGTTGTACCCTTTCACATGGGTACATATCTGTACCCTTGCAGTATGTACCTTACAAAGGCAAATATGTACCTTTGCTGACTAAATTGTACCATTTAGTGCTATGGTACCATAATGTACTTTTAAAAAGGGGACAAATTTGTCTTTTTTAAGGGTACTGCCCCAGTGACAAGCCTTTTGTACCTTATGGTGGCAAATCTGTACTATATACAACACATTAAAAAGGCCAGGATGCTGTTTATCACATTTATTAAACATTCAAAACATTACATTCTCACATTTTTCACAGGGTGAATGTTTTAAGCTCTATCACAATGTCATAACAGGATGCATATTGCAAAATTTTACTTAAAAAAACAACAACAAAAAAACAATTTTCATACTCAAAACTGTTCTTATAAAGCAAAACAATTTTTCCAACAGTACACATTTCATTAATTGATTATACCCTAACATTTTATCACAAAATAAGCTTTACCTCTACCTGTCTTAAAAGGATGCAAATATTGAGCAATTCTTTTTTCCAAAAACAATTGTTTATACTATTTCTAACTTTTTAAAAAACATTTTATAAAATTGTAAATATCAAGAATATTAAGCTTAATATTAAATTTTTCATAATCAATACATCCCATTAAGTAAATTTTTCTACTGCATTCTACATTTTCTAAAAACTGTTTTAAACATTAAGAATCAAAAACAACCTTTTTCCAAAAGTACACATTTCATTAATTGTAACTTTATATGCGTAATTTTTTTTTTTTTATCACAAACCCATTTTTACCAAATGCAGTACTACACTAATACACAGTACTAATTGGAACTTTTTAAACATTCTTGAGGGTCACAAACTACTTATTTATCATAAGCAGAGTAAATGGCAAGGGCCTGAAAGTCCATCTCTTGCCCTGGTTTTATAACACTTCATTCAAAGTCAACTTTTACTGCGTATGCATGGAACTGTGAATTATACGACACTGGTATTAAAAAAACTTGCCACATTATATATGTACACTGTTGACATTTAAAATGTATTGGATTTAAATCGTCACTTTTGAAACACTGAATGTCGAAATCTTCACCCTTGTGTATCAGTATATTTGGCATTTTTAACACAGGATATTAATTATTCGGGTGATAGATATTGGAAGGGACTTGCCACCCACCTCAGTTATCTTTGCTATGGCATGCTGCCAGAAAGTCAGTGAATTATTCATGTAGGGGGGACAAGCCAAGTTGAAAACAATAGTGAGCACTGAAGGCTGTGCATTGTAGTGATCCTTTCTTCAACTCCTAGTTCCTTGCACAACTCCACACCATCCACTTTGAAAAGTTGTTCCCTCTTAAAGAAAGCCATTTTCCAGTCAGTTTCTGCCAACTGTAAGGTTGGGTATGGAGTATCAGCATCACACTGAGAAGAAAAGAATCCATAAAAAATCTATAAGTAAAACAATGCAATGTGCTGTTTTAAATGTTTTAAGACAAATAATGTGAACATTTTGCCATAAACTACCTTGTAACCAATCAAGGTGTAGAGTTACATTCAAGCAATTTTAAGGCATGAAGATTTTTTTCACAAAGAAAAAACATTTAAATATCATTTATAAATATCATTTAAAAAAGCTTAATAGATAATCAATAAATAGATAATCACAAAACCACTATGTTTATGTCAATACCTAGATCTTCTGCAAGCATCTTTTCTCTTGCTTCTTGTAGACTTCGTCCAACGGAGCATTTCTTTGAACAAGCTGAAGCACCTTGGGCACAATACTGGTAAAGCCATCCCTGAAGTGCCGGCTTAAACTGACAGTCGATGAATGCATTCGGTCAGCTTCATCACACAACTGAAAATTTACAAAAAGATAAAGTTAATCATTTAAATTAACTAAAAATACTTCAAAACAATCAAATCAGACATTTTAATATTCTTTCATTGCCATTTCCCTTTAGTAATATACAAATATTTCTAAGATTGAATGCACAAATATTTGTTTACCTGAAGATTTAGAAAATTACAATGTTTCTACAAATTTGTTTTAACTGTAAATTATCATTATAGCATGCTGTTTATGTATATCGACATTCAACATTCATTTTAAGCCAATAACTGATTTAGAATCTGTGATATCACTGACCCCTGAGGATGTTCATCTCTCTTATCTTGCCTGGCTCAAATTTGTAATTTTGTTAATATTTTAATTAATTTCAATATTTATTAACATAATGATAAAAGCCAAAATATTAAATGTAATAAATGTATTTTAACTGAGTAAAATCTACTGACTTCAGCAATCTACTACTACTACATTGCTATCGGTGACAGTTTAAAAATGGGAGAATCCCTTGTTTTTGCCCGAAGTTTTCAAGCCGGTAACAGAAAAAGAATTAAAGATACCTTATTAGTCTTTCAAATTTTCTTTCTTATAGCATTAATTCAGCCAAAAAGTTTAGTTTGGTCATTAATTATTCACCTTCATGTCATTCCAAACCAGTAAGACTTTATCTTCGGAACACAATTTAAAATAATTTTGATGAAACTAACTCTAACTCTCCCAACTTTCCTTGTGTGTGCTGACTGGCCACCCTGCTTTTTAAAATATTGGCATCAGGCATTAAAAAAATCAATACGGTTAACCGCTAAACATAGGACAAATATAATACACAGAACTCAGTGTTATACTTACATTTCTGTAGTTGAAGTTTGTTGATAGGGTTCTGCTGGCACTGGTACTAGTGTTACTGTTACCACCTCCATCTTGTGTACAAATTTGTTAAATCCACCTTATTTTCTAAAAGGAAAAAAATGCAGTCTGTGTGAGCTTGAGGTTTTAACAGCAACAATAAAATCTATTTTTTCAATGGACATTCATCAGTATAAAAACATTGCTTTAATTTAGAAAAATACACAATAAGTTAGTACTTATACACTTCCAGAAAAAGGTACAATACTGTCACTGGAACAGTAAGTTACCCTAAGGTACAAAAGCTAAAAGGTACCAAAATGTACACTTAACGAACTAACAGAGAACTATACTTTTTTTTAACTGAGAGTGTATTATTAAAAGCCAAATTATTTAAATTTGCATCTCACAGACTAGAAACGTATTTCACGAGTTTTGATAAATAAGGTTAACTTAAACCAATTTTATTTACTGTCCTAGGAAGGGCTTGATACCGACGCCTCAATACGACATGACAAATGATTAGGACTCTCCTGGATTTACGTTTATAACGTTAGTTAAATATGTACCAAACAAAACTGATATAAATCAACATGGATAATAATCGTAAGGTATATAATTCCAGAAAGACTAGGAGAGGCGTTAAAATAAAAGGCGTTCGCTCGTGTCCGGAAGGAAACACGGGTAAGTTAACGTTAACGTAACGTTAACATTAGAGTAGTAAGAACATTTTGGTAAACTGAATTTATAAATCTATGGTACACAAACGCGATAGACCTGAGCTGTTTCTATGGCCGTTTCACCGCTGTTTTGTCAGCGTCTCATGCCATCTCTAGGTGGAGTATGAGTTAAGCGAAAAATTATATCTTAATTTCCGGCTAAATGATAAAAAATAATTGTAATAATAACAATAAGCTTAAAATGTAATGGCAATGCGTTGGTTTTGTCAGGTCAGTTTTCGAGGAAAGGTTTTCCTCACGCATCAGATAACGTTAGGCCTGGCTACAGACGCAATGTCAAGTTAACAAAAATCGAAAGGGAACCAACAGATTTTCACAGTACTTAAAATTAAACTTACCTCTAAATTTCTGTGCTTCGTCTTCAGTGACATGTATTCCAGGCAGCTTCTTTCAGTTTTTGAATAAGATCCTCCGTGTCTCCAAATTAATGATGTCCAGAATAACCGTCATGCACAATCTCATTTTCAAAATGCACAGCGCGGGCTACAATCCCATTGGACGACACAAAAAGGCTGGCTTCGAAAATATGTATTTGAACTGAGGCAAAGTAGTACACCATATAATGTTTAATAAACGTTAAATAGTTTTGTATACTACATTGTGCTTTTGCTAATTACTATTAGTATGTGTATTTGTTTAACTCTACATTAAAAACAAAACTTAAAACAGCTCTTATATCAGTTTAAAATTACAATTAAAAATGCAGACCTACTTTAATACAAATGCTTTACGTTTAAAAGTTATTATCTTGATGTTCTGCATAATCACTAAAATGTAATTTGCGTGTGTACTGTTCAGAACTGGTCAGAAAGATGCAGGCTCTTGAACGTATTTGGTTATTTTGTGCATCTCTTCCAAATAACTAACAACTCATGAAAATGATTATCTTGCTCTGTTTAATTTTGGGTCACTATTTCATACACTTTGGCTTACTCCTTTGGTCACACAAGTGATTGTACCTTTCTTTGGGGATTAAATGGTACAAACGTGGACCCTCTGGCAGTTGGAAACATATCTGTACCTTTTTTACCCCTAAATGGTACATATGAGTACTCTAAGGTGCAACTATGACCCATCGAGGGTACAACTTCACCATTTGTACCCTAAGTGTCACAAATGGACCCCAACCGTACCCTTTTTTCTGACAGTGTAGGGAGGGTTGTACCAATGATTCGTTCAGCAGTCCAGACTATTCAACGTAGTCTACTGAGATCAGAATTGGTAGCTGAGCTGAACCAGATAGTAATTGAAGTGCAGAGGACGGATTCAATAAGGGCAGAGTAAAACTGTTTCAGCAGTTCCTGTGGCAGGTTGAGCTTCCTCAGCTGGCAGAGAAAGTACAGCCTCTGCTGGGCCTTTTTCACAATGGAGTCTATGTGAATGTCCCACTTCAGGTCCTGTGAGATTGTATTGCCAAGGAACCTGAATGACTCCACTGTGTGTACGGTGCTGTTCATGATGGTGAGTGGGGGGAGAGCAGGGTTTTATTTTCCTGAAGTCCATGATCATCTCCACAGTTTTGAGCGTGTTGATCTCCAGGTTGTTATGACTGCACCAGACAGCCAGCTCTTTAACCTCTTGTCTGTAAGCAAACTCGCACCATCCTGAATGAGGCCGATAAGTGTGGTGTTGTCTGCAAACTTCAGGAGCTTGACAGAGGGGTCTTTAGAGGTACAGTCATTGGTATACAGGGAGAAGAGCAGTGGGGAGAGGACACAACCCTGAGGGGCACCAGTGCTGATAGTTCAGGTATTGGAGGAGAATTTCCCAGCCTCACTTGCTGCTGTCTGTCAGGAAGCTGTTGATCCACTGACAGACTGACGTGGGCACAGAGAGCTGAGTTAGTTTGGGCAGGAGGAGGTTTGGGATGATAGTGTTGAAGGCTGAACTGAAGTCCACAAACAGGATCCTCACGTAAGTTCCTGATTTGTCCAGATGCTGCAGTATGAAATGTAGACTCATGTTCACTGCATCATCTACAGACCTGTTTGCTCGATAAACAAACTGCAGGGGGTCCAGTAAGGGTCCGGTGATGTCCTTCAGATAAGCCAGAACCAGTTTTTCAAACGACTTCCTGACAATAGATGTTAGCGCCACAGGTCTGTAGTCGTTAAGTCCTGCTATTTTGGGTTTCTTTGGAATGGGGATGATTTCCGAGCGTTTCAGAGAGGCGGGGACTTCTCACAACTCCAGAGACCTACTGAAGATCTGTGAGAAGATGGGCGTTAGCTGATTTTTCAGGTTTTCAGACAGGCTGTTGTCACACCGTCAGGGCCTGGTGCCTTTCCTCTTTTGTTGTTTTTGAAGACCTGGCGTACATCATCTTCACTGAATTGAATGTGAGCTGCAGGAGTGGGGGAGAAATTGCTTGTAATTTTTTTTTTTTTATTAAAAATGCACATTTTCAAAAAGACAGAAAATGTTATATAAAAAAAAAATAATAATTTGCTGTGGTGATTGCTGGCATATTAACTGATGAAAGAATTGGGTGCAATAGATTCGATAAATCGTCTATGGGGTGTATCCAATATCATCGTCTTTTCCGTCATCTTTCCTCATTCATTGCTGTTTGAAAAATCCATGTTCTGTTTACCAGTTAGCAAAAAGCGTGTGAATAAGAGTGTAAGCTGGCTCTCTTCTTCTGTGTGACAAGCAAGTTGCGCAGAGGTATTTTTGTTGTTTATTAAGCGCCATGCGAGTGAATTCACCAATGAAAATCGCATGGGTATCCTGGCGAAAAACATTGTGAAAAATGTTGACTAAAAGCGCCGCGCTATTCGTCCCGTTGTGTACAGGCCTTAACGCTGCTAATTTAAAAGGGAACGTAAAATGCACATGGTGGTATTTAAAAGCAGAGGACTATGAGGAAAACAGGGAAAACTCAAAACAAACTTGAAACAAACAGCTGCTTGTTGCCAAATTGTCACTAATTTAAAAGTAACAGAGCAAAAACTCAGTCGAACTAAAAACAAACAACAGCTTGATGCCGATTTGCAGCTTATTTCAAATGTGCAATGCATATAAAAGTAAAGGACTATGAGGAAAAGAGGGAAAACTCAATTGGACTAAAAAGAAACAACTGTTCATGCCGAAATTGTCACTAATTTGAAATTAAAAGTAAAATGCGCACAAACGCTTTTACAAGCTATTTAAAACTGAAGGAAAGCGAGGAAAGGAGGGAATGCTCCATCGAACTAAAAAGAAACAACTGTTCATGTCGAATTGCATCTAATTTGGAAGTAAAAGTAAAATACGCACAGTGCTTTTACAAGCCATTTAAAAGCAAAGGAAAGTAAGGTAAAGAGGGAAAACTCAATCAAACCAAAAGCAAACATCTGCTTGACACTGAACTGCAGCTAATTTTACAAGTTATTTAAAACTGAAGGAAAGTGAGGAAAAGAGGAAGAACTCAAATGAGCTAAACACAAACTGTTGATGTCGAAAATCGAGCTAATTTGAAAGTGAAAGTAAAATGTGCACGGCGTGTTTACAAGTTATATAAAATTGAAGGAATAAGGGAAAACTCAAACTAAAAAATAAACAATTGCTAGATGCTGAAATGCTGCTAATTTGAAAGTAGAATTAAAACCCGCCACTGCACAATTGACCCTTTGCAAACAGCTTGATTGACAGGCGATCTGGCCAATCATAATGCCGAATCTGCCATTTTGTCCAACAAAAAAATCAGACAGGAGTGTAGATTAACTTTGGTGGACTTAAAGAAAGTCCCTTTGACCTAAACTTAAATTTCTTTTTTTAACCTAAAATTAAAAAAATGTGTGCATGATGTTTTTCCACAGTTGAAATAAAATGTTCGTTCAGGGTTTTTTCATGCTTAAAATAAAGAACAAAACAAAAGACGTGTCGATCTAATAAGGCAATACATTAAAGAGCTACAAAATGGTATTTATTGTTTGAATTTGTTTAACGTTTTTCTTACAAGAAGTAACCTTCTCTGTCTTTGTGTTGTCAGTTGCCTTTTTGCGTCACAATGTTTTTTACTGCGTGAGAGTGGCATTGTTTGTCGGACATAGCGACAGTAACCAGAGAGCGGGTTTTTGCCAAGGATCAGTGAAATTAAATCTATAATTTATTTTTGTTAGTAAAGTGAAAATAAATCAGAAGTGTCGATTGCAGCATTAAAATAATATCTGCTCACGTTACACCTTTTTTTTTCATGTTTTTACAGCTTGCATATTATAAGCAACTGTGCCATATGTCGGCATGCTGCCCACAAGACTGTTAGCGGCAACAACTTTGGCTGAATTTAACAGAGCTCAAGGATGCAAATAAGTTGGTCCTTGACTCCAGTCTCTCCCTTGGAACTTTCGGTTGTGCTTTGGATGACTTTGTTAAACGTTTCACACAGAGATTTTGCTGTCTCGAGTCGCCTCAAGCTGCCATTTACTCAGTAGCACTCTAGGCCAGCATCGGGGGGCGATTTAGTGTCAAAAAGCAATGCAAAAGCACCTGTTTGGCAATATTTTGGGTTCAAAGTTTTTTTTTTTTTTGTAGTTTGGTTGTCATCCATTCAAACAATTGACGCCGAATTGCCAATTCCCGCAAAACTGAAAGTGAAAGTATAATGCGCACGCATTTATAAGCTATTTAAAAGCAGAAAAAAAGAGGAAAAGAGGAAACCCCCACCCCCACGGTGATACCTGTATTACCGGTGTTGTCACATGCCGATTAACCGGTGGGGAAATTTCCTCATCGTCACAACCCTACTCAGAAGTCATCACAAGGGATGTGTAGTAAGCCATTTCTTTTGCTGCTTCCAGTCAGATACTGGAGTGAAACAAGGTTTCTGTACAGCTGAGTGCTATCCCTTCCCGGGGCGCCAGGGGCCTCAACCTAAGCTAGAGGTGGACCCTGAGCAGCCCCTGCAGCTTTGAATCTACAAAGCCGAGGATGTGAATTTTTATCAAACTTAGACCACTCTCAAACCTAGTCACTTCAGGGCATGGTTTACACTTTAGTTTTGGACAACGATGTCCACGTCCTGGGAGCTGAAGTCCAAATCCTGCTAGCAAAGGGTGCTATGGAGAGGGCCTCCACAGGCCACAGCATTTTGAGCTTTTACAGTCGCTATTTCTTCATTCCAAAGAAGGATGGCAGCCTCAGGCCCATCCTTAATTGAGGCCCTGAGAAAGCAGTCATTCAAAATCCTCTTGTGGATATGCATAATTTCATAGTCAGATAGCCCCCATCACAGACCATCCTTGAGATTCATGTTCATTAGGTTGGCTTATCAATATACAGTCTTGCAGTCTGTTCCATCCTGGAGTTTGTCGATGGTATTTAAGGCTGTATGAGGCTCTGCTCTTAAATTATAAAATATATCAGTTTTATGTAAATAAATATTATCTGAACAGTTTTAGTTTTATATTTATGTAAATCTGGTTCACATTTTTGCAATGTTTAAAATTTGGAAAAACTCTGGCTTGTAAAATGTACTTATTAAACTTTTAGTAATACTTCTCATTATAAAACCTGTGCCTGTGATGTTTTAAAAATAGAACTTGGATAATAAATGTACCTAGTTCAAATAAACCCATTAAAATGTATATACTTTCTACTGTTTTAGCAAGTTTCACACAAATTTTTTTTCACTTTCACATTCATTATTATTTATTAAGATTTTATGGAAATTTAATATTTTTTTTTTACCAATCATTTTTACTTAAATTTTTAGATTTGACAGAAGAGAACAAGGAGACTGAAGAACTGATTAAAGAGGGGGAGAGCCATCATGTAAAAACTGAAGAAACATCCTCATTGACAAGAAGAGACAAAATATGGCCTGAGTGTGAAAAGAGACTCTCATGCAAGCAAAACCTTGATCTTCACATAAAATGCCGTCTTGAAGGGAAGCTGCTCACATGTGATCAGTGTGGGAAGAGTTTCACACAAAAAGGACACCTTGATGCACACCTAAAAACCCACACTGGAGAGAAGCAAGAAAACTGTCACCAGTACAGTAAAAAAAAATTTAGGCCACATTTCCAGAAGGACCACTTGAAAGTTCAAATGAAGAACAAGACTTTCATATGTGGTTTATGTGGAAAGAGTTTTAGTCAGATGGCTGCATTAAAGATACACCAGAAAAGACACAGCGGTGTGAAGGATCATGCTTGCTCTCAGTGTGGGAAGACCTTTATTACAAATGATGCGATGAAAGTGCACCAGACAGTTCACACTGCGGAAAGACCTTACAAGTGTTCAATCTGTGACACGAGATTCAAACGACCAGAATATCTGAGAATACATGAGAGCATCCACACTGGAGAGAAGCCATACACATGCGATCAATGTGGGAAGAGCTTCAGACTAAAAGTGAAGCTTAACCAACACATGAAATTCCACACTGGAGAGAAGCTACACACATGTGATCAGTGCGGGAAGGGTTTCTTAGATAAAGGGAACCTTAAAGACCACATGAATACCCACACGGGAGAGAAGCCATACACATGCGATCAGTGCAGCATGAGTTTCGCACATCGAGGAAATCTTATCAAACACTTGAAAAAACACGCTGGGAACAAGCCGCACACGTGTGATCAATGTGGGATGAATTTTGCAGAAAAGGGAACCCTTTTTGAACACATGAGGATCCACACTGGAGAGAAGCCGTATGACTGCCATTCATGTGGGAAGAGATTCACTCAGTTATCTTCTCTAATCTGTCATAAATTACATGTCTGCATATCTGAAATTATAGTAAGTTGTTGAAGTTCTGATCCTGTACTTACAGGTGCCAGGTAGGGCTGCATCAAGTAATTATTTTGATATTCAATTAATCAGAGATTATTAGAATGATTAATCAACTGTTTGTTTTTATTATTTCAGAGATTATTCATTTTATGGCAGTTGTTAAAATGTTGGGTTATACCCATTCTAACAAGTAAATAAAACAAAAAAAATCACTTACATTTTTGACAATGTCTTTTTAATATGCTTGAAGCCACTGTGGCTGGCAATCTTCAGAACAATGAGACTTGCAGGCTTATATGAGCATACATGTAATCTTTGTGTGTGTGTGTGTGTGTGTGTGTGTGTGTAAAATCTTTCAACACTAAATGCCAATAATGTGGCCACTGGGAGACCAGACAGCTGTCATTCATTGCAATGCTTTAGGCCTAATAGTTAGCCAGTTAATGTAAAGATTTGTAATGGTGCTATTAATATTAATATGATTAGTTTTTGTTTTGTGCCATATGACCATGGTGGTGGGAACATGTGCAATTTCATTAACATTTTATGCACATTTAAGCACAAAACGTGTTGTGTTGTTTAGTTTACGTTTCTCAGTAAACAACTGCATGCAGTGTAAGAAGATGTACGTACATTAATAATTTTAAGACCTTTTCCATAATTAAACCTCACCGCACTTATTTAATACATTCGACACATGTACCACAGTGCCGCACCGTATGCTCTGGTCAGGTGCATAACCCCAGTAATGTATTGTAGAGCCGTCTGCGCTCTGTAGTTCTGATTTTAGGCACGGATCTTTCTGACGCACCTAAAAATCCAAATGACAACCTCGCAGCCGTGGTGCCCTCCCCTTTTGACAGGACCTTAGGCGACCGCCTGTATCGACTGCTGGACGGGCCGCACTGGATGAAGCTCTATGAAGACTGTAAACGGGTACAGGCTCAAGGGTGCTGCAGCCTGTAGCGCGATGACGTAGCTGGATCAGGTCCAATACGTACTGGAGGTTGTAACGCGCGTGCGCGGTGGTTTGTTTGGCTGATATTTCAATATAAACAGTCACAGGAGTGAAAACAGCTTGATCTGACAGCTATAATCAGTTTGTATATTGAATCTAATGTTAATGTTTTTTTCTTCCCATATATGTACATGCCCTGCTCACACTGGGTTCTCCTTCAATTTGCAGATCAATGTGGAAAAATGAGTATAGCCATTGAAGAAGGAACTCTTACCAGTCAAAATATCATTAAGCACACTCTTTTTTTGACAAGATTATAATTTTTTTTTTATTGGTGCTGTTATTATTTTTCCATTCCCCTTGAATGTGTACTGGTATTTCGAGTATTTTACATACCTTATTGTACTGTAACTTTAGGATTAAAATTTGATTCCACTCAACAATAAATATGACCTGAATAAAAGGGCTTCATTTTAATGTTGTTTATACACTCAATGAAAGTAATGCTTGACAAAGATATTATGCTTTTAATCCTTTAAATTAAAAAGCTCTACGTTATGCAGTTCGAAACTTAAAAATTTAAACATTTTGCATGTGTGTAGAGAGCATCACATTTGTGTAAATTATTATTCATCAGTTATTACTTATTAATATCCATCACTACTACACAGGTTAGAATATCATGGCAATACAATATTGTCCCTTTAAACCAGCGCATTCCTATTATATTCAGAGATCGCTATTGCGCCTGTGTCTATGACGTCGGCAAAACAAACCACCGTGCACGCGCCTAACTGCGTCCATTATCAAAGAAGATAAAGTTAACGAATATTTTATCATTTACCTACTATTACTACTTGCAAAATTTCATATTCACCGCTGCAAATTCACTCAACAAAATCCTTTGTTTATTTATTTTTTAAAAAAGAGGTTCAACAGTATATCCAAACTATTTCATCTTCCAAAAATCTTAAGGCTTCTAAAACTATCAATTTTCATCTTCTTAATTTATATTGTTTAAGGTTTTGTTTTGTATTTTTTTTATTATTATTATATACATTTATAATGCTGACATTTTTGTACTTTTGTGCTACTATGGCAAAAATAAAAAAACTTCCAGTACGTATTGGACCTGATCATCTACGTCACCGCGCTACAGCCTGCAGCGAGGACCTCTTGGTTGAATGCGGGTTGTTAGGCACATCGAATACATTCAATACAAAACTGTGAGGCAGAGGCTCTAAAGTGCCCTAATTGTGATGGAAACATGCAGCAGGGTTTTATGGATGTGAACGTTTTGTGCAAGCTTAGCGTGTGCAATTTGTGATCATAGGGATAAAAATGGGGTTATAATAGAGGAAATTTTAGATAAATATGAGTTGGTTGTGTTAAATGATGGAAGGCCAACTAGGTATCATATTGTGAGAAATACTTGTAGCCATATAGATTTATCAATTGCCTCATCAAACTTAGCTAGAGTAGGTGAATGGGATGTTTTAGATTCCTGTACAATGGGTAGTGATCATTACCCAATTTTAAGTAGATTTGGTAGGGAATTGAGAAATGAAGTAGAAGAAATAGTCCCTAGATAAAAAAAAATTCTCAGGCTAGATGGGCTAAATTTCAGGAGAAAGCTTTAAGCTTAGTAAGAGGGGTTGAAAATAAGAAATCTGTGGATATCTGGAATACCTCCATTTGTCAAATTTTTCATGAGGTTGCTTGTTATTCTATTA
The DNA here is from genome assembly GCF_049309525.1 of Garra rufa. Lineage (NCBI taxonomy): Eukaryota > Metazoa > Chordata > Actinopteri > Cypriniformes > Cyprinidae > Garra > Garra rufa. Next base: position 17,949,106 of record NC_133367.1, on the reverse strand, counting down.
CGATAAAGCAAAAACCTGAGTCTCAAGTGTTGGTTTCTTGGTGGAATAAAGAGTGTGATTGAGCTGTAAAGAGAAGGAATGTAGCGTATAGACGATTTAGGAAATTCCCATTAATGATTAATGTAATGAAGTATAAGCGTTTAAGAGCAATAGAAGAGTTATAAAAGATGCGAAGAGAAATAGTTGGAAACTATCGCGAAACTCCAATTAGGAAAGGGCAATACCAGTGTAATTTAAGTGTGATGTGGAAGGGGGGGGGGGTGAAGTGAGGTATGGTAGTAATAAAAAAAAGTTATATAGTTGGAAACTATCACGAAACTCCAATTAGGAAAGAGCAATACCAGTGTAATTTAAGTGTGATGTGGAAGGGTGAAGTGAGGCCAAGTATGGTGACCCATACAAGGAATTTGTGCTCTGCATTTAACCCATCCAAGTGCACACACACAGCAGTGAACACACACAGTAGTGAACACACACACACACACCGTGAACACACACCCGGAGCAGTTTGGATCGGTGCCTTGCTCAAGGGACTCACCTCAGCCGTGGTATTGAGGGTGGAGAGAGTGCTGTACATTCACTCCCCCCACCTACAATCCCTGCCGGACCTGAGACTCTAACCTGCAACCTTTGGGTTACAAGTCCGACTCTCTAACCATTAGGCCACGGCTGCAGTCTCCTGCATGGTACAGTCTCCAATAAGGAGAAAGCAGATATGTGTGTTGATAGCTTTCAAGCAGTGCATCAGAGAATGTGGGGGTTGAGAGGGGTAGGATGAGAGATGAGTTGATTGCAGGTAATCAATGGAAGTTGGGGAGGAGTTTAGAAAATGATAATCCTGTTCATTTGATTTTACTATAAAAGAAAATTGAAGGATGCAATTATGTCTGGAGCAAATACTACCCCGGGGAGAGATAGGGTGTCATTCGAGTTAGTTAAGCATCTGGATACATCTGATATTGTACTGAAATGAAATCTTAGCTTTGTTTAATAAAGTGTGGGAAGAGGGTAATTTGCCCAAGGAATGAAAACATGCGGTTGTTATCCCAGTTTTAAAGCCAGGTGTTAATTAACGTTGGCCAGTAGTAGCCTAGCTGAGAATTCAAAATCTTAAGGTTAAACAAAAGTGTTATGACTAGCAGCCTTTTTAGCTTTAGCATTAGATTTAAAAAATAATAATAATAATAATAATAATAATAATTTAATATTTACTGCATTTTGTGTGTGTTTAAAGGCAACTCAATGAAGCATCACAACGGACAGTAGCAGGCCAGCCACACTATTACGCCGGAATGGGAGTGTAGTTCCTAATCTTATCAGACTAGAAACTCGCAGCTTTGCATTTTCACCGGTCTTAGTACACAATATAACTACAGAAGAGTCAAGTTTTAAATACAACAAATATGGAAACTTGTTGGTCATTTTTGAACTCGATGCTATTGGTCTAATAGGATTCAATTATCTATGCTAAGCTATGCTAAAAAGTGATATTGCCAGACCAGGAGAACGGCTAAATGAATTTCAAAATGGTAAAAATCAACTAATTAACTCGGGGAGAGTTGGAGAATGAGCCTATTTCCCAAAAAAGTGTAGTGTTCCTTTAAGTTCTTGTATGATACAGGACTGTATATAAGAATTGTGTTTAAGCTGACCTGTGGAGGGCATTAATACGCCCAGTAGCATCTACACTGCCGGTGTCATGAGAAATCCAGTCCCAACCCAGAATCGGGTCTTCATTAGGACTTGGAGTGATCTTATTGGTTCAATTTACCTCTAATGCGTATTATTGTTAGAGCCTGATTACAATTCTTGCAAAATCACGTTATATTTTATATAGTAAAAAATGCGTTATGATGAGTAGAATATACATTTAACGTAAAAACAATGGATATATTATAAATAAATTAGCGTTTATTCATCTTTCATATCGTCTCCCTAACTAAAAGAATATATACAGAAGCAATGCTGAGGCAAGATATTACAGCAAATGATAATTAAAAACCACTTAAAACTTGATTTACTCATGCATTATTTATCAGCTGTAGCATTTAATTTTTTTTTTTTTTCATAAATAAATTATTATAGATACATTTTTTTAAGTTATTAAATTACTTATTATAGTATAATAACATCAATGTATTATATGTATGTTGCTTTTTTATAAGAATATAAACCATTTTTGATCCGGCATTACCGCCGGGATCCTAAGGGGAGCCGATTCCGGGGCGGACTTATTTCTCATCACACCGGAAAGAGAAGAAGAAGAAAAAGAAGAAGAAGAAGAAAAGTAGATAAGTAGCTACCGCTACCGTTAGCCACCTAACAGCTTTGAGTCTTCTGAGGTGAGATAATTCGTATATTTATAGTTACAAAATACAGTTTGTTAAAACATCATTTACAAGGGCATTTCTCTGTTGTTTTATTGTGGTACAGCTCTGTTTGTGCGTCTTTTGTGGCAGCTTTTAACTGAAATAAACATTTAGCCTAGTAGGGTTGCCTACCATTCCGAATTATTACGAATTATCCCGTATACACAGAGATAGGCCGCATGACCACCCAAACAATACGAATAAATTGAAAACAAAACATATTTTTTGGACACATTATTGTTTGTTTTTTTGAATGCTTGCTGAAGGCTTTAAGACCCAGCAGAATCCTCAGCCGGCTGGTCGCTCTTGTGCCACAGCGAGAGGTTGATGAGGTTTATTATGCCTTGGTGTAGAATAAATAAATGACATCCTTAATTATTACTACAAGACTAGTTAAGAATCTTTTTTTGAAATACAATTGTACATACATGGGCTAAGCAGTATGGAACAGATATTTTGACTACTAGATATTTGAACTACTGTTGAATTCATTAAGATCTGAGTTACTTGTTGTTTGTTTGTATGATTGTTAACGAGTTTTCTTGCACACACAAGGGTACCGCATTTTAACTGGCTGAAGAAAACACATTTACACATTATGATGGGTGGACCTCAGTCATTTTAGGGGAATCAAATACATTTTGTACATTTACAATTTTTAGTGTGCAAACTGAAAGAAGTTTGTGCATTGATTTGTCCCTGAACTTTAAAAGGACTCAACTGTCTATTTGTGTTAGTATCTCAGTCACAAGTATGTTTTAGAAAGGCCAAACAATTAATTAAAAAATGAATCCAATTAAGTCAAATTTTCTTTTGGATCTGTTTTGCCTACATTGCTGCTTAAAAAGCGGACTTATCAGAATACTTTATGTTAAGCTAAACTTTGAAGTTATTAAGCAATATCTCATGACGGGGAAGTTCCTTTGTTTTTTTATATGATGGCCACTAGGAGGTGCTCTAGATGTATGTTCCCTGAACAGATATGTGACCCTGGACCACAAATTCAGTCATAAGTCATTAAAAATTTAGATTTATTTCATATATTTTTCTTTTTATTTAAAAAAAAATGAATAAACAAGCTTTCCATCAATGTATCGTTGGTCAGGATAGGACAATATCTAGCTGAGATGCAACTATTTGTAAATCTGAGGCTGCAAAGAAATGTAAATACTGAGACAGTCGCCTTTAAAGTTGTCCTAATAAAGTTCTTAGCAATGCATATTACACAAATAATAATAATAATAAGTTTTCATATATTTATGGTAAAGATAAAATATCTTTATTGAACATGATCTTTACTTAATATCCTAATGATTTTTGGCATGAACAGAAAATAGATGATTTTGACCCATACAATGTTGCTACAAATATACCTGTGCTTCTTAAACCTCACTGAAACAGTCAGCTAAAAAAAGAATAAGAAACGAATTATAAACAATAGGACAAAAACAAAAAACTACAATAGATCAAGAAATGCTAAATAAATTTGTACTAAGTAATCAAATGAATTAAAAATGAGACGTTGCTGAGATCACTGATCTATTCATTAGAAGCAATTATCGGCTGAAAGCAATCGGTAGCTGCTCTGCTGCGGGAAATTTACATGTTCAAGTTGTCACAAGAATGCTTTATATTTATAAGCACCTCAAATTTAAAAAGCATAAGGATTTACCGTTTCTTGCTTTGTTGTACTTTGGTATATGCATGTGCTGGTTAATGCCTCTGACAAGTGACTCAGCATAGAACTTGCATTTTAAGATCTCAGTGTGTGAATTAATGAAAGCATCAATTTGGTAACTGATCTGTTTTTGATTTTGGCAGATCTGCTCCTTCAACCACGCAGAAATTTGCACAACAGTTTCAGAAAAAAGCTGAAAACATGACTGATCCAGAACCCTGCGCAATAAAACAGGAAGATACTGAACAACAAATAGGTTGGTGTATATTCTTCTTTCTTCATTAAGTTTATAAAACTTCAAGCAGTTCATCAGATTTAGTGGTTGCAGTTTGAAAAAATCATAAAAGCTGTGAAATAACAGTTATAACTGCAGTACAAAAAAAGACGCGAAATTACAAGTTACAGTCATTCATAGTTTCTACGATTATATCAAGCTTTTCAGCGTGGATGAATCTGATGATGGATTGTGGCGTACTGGGACTTGTGGTTATAGGCAACAGTGCATTACGTAAGCAATAATTGACGACGGGCCGTAGAATTGGTGCAGGTGTGCATTATTTTCGTATAATTATTTTCTTCCTGTTTTATAATCTGACTTTATCTACTGCTACCACCTCCATCCAAACACATCCCTGTATTCCATCCTATCACCTATAGCACAACTGTACATACATATTTCCTGTCAATTGTAACAAATTATTATTGTTATTATTTTTTTCTATTTTTAATTTTGGTTTATTTATGCTTCCATTTGTGTATTGTTCTTATTCTCTTATTTTTATTGTCTGTGCGTCTCTGTGTACTGGAAGCTAATAACACTGAAACAAATTCCTTGTATGCGCAAGCATACTTGGCAATAAAGCTCTTTCTGATTCTAATTCTATGGACCGAAGTCAATTATTCTGCTTATACTACAGTTACCACACCTCAAGACATCGATCAAATGATATATTTCAAGACATTCGTCCAGTTTTTATCCTTAAAACGCTATTGAATTAATTCGCTATTAAATGTAAATCACTGGCGCTTGCCGCTTCATTCGCGTCCAGTGTGAACGCACCATGAGTAACGATTGAGCCGTTGATAGCAAACTATTGTCAGTTTTTATATCAGTTTTATATTTATTTAAATCTGGTTCACATTTTTTGCAATAGGTAAAATTTTGATAAACTTTTAGTAGTAGGCCTACTTCTCACTAGAGATGCACCGATTGCAAGTTTCTTGGCTGATTCCGATTTTCCGTTTTTTTTCAGTAAGTGTGACCTTCCGATTCCGATTTTTGGCTATTCTGTTTTTTTTGTTTTGTTTTTTAAGAACCGTATTGAAAGCATTAACGGAAATATTTTCTTCAATTAATTAATTTATTTTTTATTTAAAAATAAAAGAATATATTAAACATTACAGGATCTTCTCACAATAAAGTAACTTTAACAAAATGAAGTGATCTGACCCTTGAAAACGTTAGAAGTAAAATATAACGAACAAAGTAGGCTTACTAACAAAAATCTACTTTTCTTCAATGAATTTATGTATTATGGAAACGTTAAAGACAGGATCGTCTCACAACAGTAACTTTAATAATGCCAATTCTAGTGCTAAATGCTATTACTTGAGCATTAATAATTTTTTTCTTGGTAAAGAGAAGCATATCTGCCTTGTCTGCAATTTAGCCAGCGGTATTAGACTTCGGAACATTCATTCACATATTTGCACTACGCTACCGTATACAGCGTCTTCACACACAAATGAAACTTACTAGAGAAGTGTGAAGTGTGACAAAAACACATCTGTAAATAAATACAAATTCAGGTCTCGTCTGCTTTAATGACCTTCAAATGGAACATATACACTCGCTTCGTACAATTAGTCTGAAGCGAGCGTATATGTTTCATTTGAAGCTGTGTGTTCAGACGGTAGACGCTGTATGCGGTGGCGTAGCACAAATATGTGAATGAATGTTCCGAAGTGTAGTCAACATCAAATGTCTACTCAAGGAGTAGGGAGCAATAAACACTGGGCAGGGATCATGTCAATCGGAACACAGCTCATTCATCTTGCTTCTAACAAGCTGGTTAACTGAATCAGGTGTGTTACTAAGAGAAACATGCAAAATATGCAGAGCGGAGGGCTCCATCTACCACATGTCCAGCCAAGCTACTAGGGCTGGACCAGAATATTCGATTATTCGAATATTCGTTCGGTGGGTTGGCATTCGATTTTAAATTTTGAGGTTCAAATTTTCTCTTTTTTTTTTCATACACCTTGCATCCCCCGCGAAACGGTTCTCATTCGGCTTAAATATAAGTGAAGAAGATCAGACTGCTGTGCCACTAACACAAAGACAGCAAAAAAAAAATTTGAGAAAAAAAAATTTGTAATATTTGAGAGACACTAAAGTACAGTCGGGCCCACTTGGTGGAAGCAAAGCTGGGCTGTGACCGTCGCAATGACAACCGCGCCGCCACGTTTAAATGCACGCAGTAGGCTTTTTGCTCATGAACGCGCCTTTAATACCTAATGGCGCTTTTCCACTACACAGTACCAGCTCGCCTCGGCTCGGCTCGACTCGACTCGGCTCTGTTTGGTTTTCCACTGTGTAAAAGTTGTACCTGTACCTCTACAATAGTACCTGGTTTGTCATAGCGACGCTGCAGGAAACTGCCGTGACGTAATCTTCTACGCGACACACACCCGCTGTCTGCACCTCCTCGTTTGACCACGGCGTATTCTTCCGAGTTGCCATAATATGTAATGGATTGGATATGTCACGCAATCTCTGGCCAAACTTTTTAAAAATGGTGGGGTTATTCTGGATACTATTGCTGGCGCGTGCAATGACGACGCAGTGAATAGTGACTATTCTCTCTGACCAATCAGCAGTCTGCTGTGTTTTCACGTCACATTTAGTATCGCCTCAGCTCGCCTCAGCTCGCTTAGAACCTTGCTGGAGGTGGTACGAAAAAAAGTACCTGGAAGCCGGTACAGGTACAACTTTTACACAGTGGAAAACCAAACAGAGCCGAGTCGAGGCGAGCTGAGGCGAGCTGGTACTGTGTAGTGGAAAAGCGCCAAAAATGCATCTTTATGGATTAGGACTATAGCTAATGAAAGAGTTTTGTTTTCGAATTTAATTATTTAAAAAAATTTTTTTTACAGTTTCGGATGATATATTAGTCTTACCTTTATGAGCAAAAATGAAGTTTCACATAGCGCTGGCGCTTCCATGTTCTGCAAAGCGTGCTTCAGCTTTACTCTCCGCACAAACGATTGGATATGAGCCTAATAGCACGCTTTTTATCCAGGTTAAAATGATTCAACTAATTGTGATATGCTTTAAGTTTTTTATATCTATGGATTTTAATTGAAATCGTGATTACTTGTTTGCTACTTTAAAAAACAAAAACTTAAATTTAACAAATTAAAAGTGTTCCAAATATATTTCTAAATTAACTTTATAACCTAAATAAACGAAAAAAAAATGTAATCACTTTGCTTTTAAAAACAGCAGCTGTGTAATGGGGAAGAGAAAGAGAAAAAAGACCGGTTTCAGACGGACTCAGGTCAGTAATTCTGATGAGCTGTCGGAGAATGTCCGGACAAGGTTTTAGGGATTTTTGCAACGAATGTTTATTTAATAGCCTATTTAACATTCTTATTAAGGCTAGTTTCAGATTTAAATGTATTGTTTATTTGATTTATTTTAGCGTTTTGTAGGTTGCTTGTTTACTGACGGAAGTGCTCAAATAAACAGGCACGTTTGTTAATAATGTTTAGAGCCATTATTTATTTTTGGTTTCAAAATAATATACAAAGGCTATGTATTTTATAATATAGGCTTACATACACAAACGTTAAATATGTGTATATATATTTATTTATAAATAATTTGATATAATTTATTTATATATAAACACAGCGCCAATTTTTCGTTATTCTTTTATGTAAACAGTCTACCCTTTACGGTGTCAGTAATTACTGTTATGCTAATTTCTGATTTAGGAGTGATTTGTTTGTTAAAAAATGTTATTCTACCTTATTAAAGTATTGCTCTTAAGGGAGAAGTCCGGTGTGATGTTGACCTAAAGTGTATTGAATCATGATACCGAGTGTGAACGTACCTTGCATATCTCATCTCGGTTTGTGTCCAGCTGTCCGAAATCTGGGGTCAGTTAGCCGATGCTCACAACAGGTTGTCAACGAGAGTCCATAGGGCATCGAAGAAGCCATGTAAATAAATCACTGTTTTACGCCGTTTACGAGGCACAAAGTAGCGCCACACTTCATTGGTAGACTTCCAAGGGCCCTGACATTTAAAACGAGACATTGAGAACTCAGAAAAAGCACCGGTAGTTTATTTACAAGCAGATTTATACAGACAGTACTACAACCTGATAAGTTCCTTCCAGCTCGTCACTCGACTTATCGTGACTAATTTCAAGATGGCGGCGACCGGATTTTTTCTTTGAGGTACTGTCTGTATAAATCTTCTCGTAAATAAACTACCGGTGCTTTTTCTGAGTTCTCAATGTCTCGTTTTACATGTCAGGGCCCTTGGAAGTCTACCAATGAAGTGTGGAGCTACTTTGTGTGATTTATTTACATGGCTATTCCGATGCCCTATTCACCATCATTGGCAACCTGTTGTGAGCATTGGCTAACTGACCACAGATTTCGGACTGCAGTGGACAAGACGAGATGAGATATGCATGGTACGTTCACACTCGGTATCATGATTCAACACACTTTAGGTCAATATCACACCGGACTTCTCCTTTAACAGACCTTGGACCTTTGGAGTTCTATTACAATTTATTAATTCTGAACGTGTTGTGTCCATATTGCACCAAAATGACTCCCTTGGGTCCACAGCAAAAATTGTTTGGATGAACTGTTCTCGACAATAAAAATGCAAACAGAAAGACATACAGAGATTCCTGCCTATTAGAGAGAAGAATGTGTTCAGCCCCTCCCACCGAAGCTTCAAATAGTCGATGTTGATTACTACAGAAGCTTCGAATCTCAAAAAATATTATTTGGACCAGCCCTAAAAGCTACACAAGTGCTCACTTTCGACGCTTTTGACTCGGAACGCTAGCTTTAGCCACTTTCCCCTTTTCATTTTGGGCGAATCTTTGATGTGACTGGGGAATAACGAGTCGTCTCAGGGAGTGAGTCATTCAGTCACGCATGCGCATTTGGGCAACAAATGAACGAACGACTCAAACCCGAAGACTCGAGAGATGAACTTAACAATTCTCTTTCCGGTTCAGACTTCGTAGTTAAGGTAAATGGGCTTGTCACGTGATGAACGAAAGACTCGATCTGAATATAGAGGTGAGGGAGCTAATCATAGACTGAAGACCCAGGTAAACATATAAGGTTTCTAATAGCGTAATAGTTTTGTCTTGTTTGTAGTGTGATCAACGTTTGTATATGCAGTACATGTGTTATGTACAGCTTTTTAATTATATTTTGTAGTAAGGAAATGAACAAAATGAGTCAAAAAAAGATTAGTTCTTTTTGCTGAACGAGACTCAAAGCTCAGAGTAAAATGATCCGAACTTCCCATCACTAGCGCGTGGCTGTGACGTGGATGTATGCGTTGCTGACAATAGAAGGATCGGCAAGATGAGAAATTGACCGGCTAGTGATCAGAATCAGACTTTTTTTCACATGATCGGCCCGGATCGGTGACCTGCCGGTCAATTTCTCATCTTGCCGATCCATTATTACCAGCAATCGGCGCATCTCTACTCCTCACTACAAAACCTGTGCCTGTGTTGTTGTAAAAATAGAAATTGGATAATGACTGTAACCAGTTCAAATAAACCCATCAAAATGTTTATATTTCTACTGTTTTTTCCTTTTACATTTAATTATTGTAAGATTTTATGGAAACCTTTTTACCAATCATTTTTACTAGATCTGGCAGAAGAGAACAAGGAGACTGAAGAACTGATTAAAGAGGGGGAGAGCCACCATGTTAAAACTGAAGAAACATCCTCATTGACAAGAGTAGATCAAATATGGCCTGAGTGTGAAAAGAGTCTCTCATGCAAGCAAAACCTCGATCTTCATATAAAATGTCATCTTGAAGGGAAGCTGTTCACGTGTGATCAGTGTGGGAAGAGTTTCACTCAAAAAGGAGACCTTGATGCACACCTAAAAACCCACACTGGAGAGAACCAAGAAAACTGTCACCAGTTTAGTGAAAAACAAATTAGGCCGCATTTCCTGAAGGACCACTTAAAAGTTAATGTGAAGGGCAAGACTTTCATATGTGGTTTATGTGGAAACAGTTTTAAACGGATGGATTTATTAAAGAGACATCAGAAAAGACACAGCGGTGTGAAGGATCATGCTTGCTCTCAATGTGGGAAGACCTTTATTACAAATGATGCGTTGAAAGTGCACCAGACAGTTCACACTGCAGAAAGACCTTACAAGTGTTCAATCTGTGATAAGAGATTCAGGCGGTCAGAAAATCTAAGAAAGCATAAGAGCATCCATACTGGAGAGAAGCCACACACATGCGATCAATGTGGGAAGAGCTTCAGACTAAAAGCAAAGCTTAATCAACATATGAATATCCACAACGTAGATAAGCTGCACACATGTGACCAGTGTGGAAAAACTTTTGGGCAAAAACAAACCCTTACAGACCACATGAATATCCACACTGGAGAGAGACCATACACATGTGATCAGTGTGAGAAGAGTTTCACACGAAAAAGTGCTCTTAATGTACACATAAGGATCCACACTGGAGAGAAGCCATACACATGTGATCAGTGTGGGAAGAGTTTCAGACAAAAAAGTGCTCTAAATGCACACATAAGGATCCACACTGGAGAAAAGCCATACACATGTGGTCAGTGTGGGAAGAGTTTCATGTTTAAGCTAACTCTCAAAGAACACATAATGACCCACACTGGAGAAAAGCAGTATGTATGTGTTCAGTGTGGGAAGAGTTTCACACAAAAAGGAAGCCTTAATATACACATGAGGATCCACACTGGAGAGAAACCGTACACATGTGTTCACTGTGGGAAGAGTTTCATGGTTAGGCGAACTCTCAAAGAACACATAATGACCCACACTGGAGAAAAGCAGTATGTATGTGTTCAGTGTGGAAAGAGTTACACACAAAAAGGAAGCCTTAATGTACACATAATGACCCACACCGGAGAGAAGCCGTATATATGTGTTCAGTGTGGGAAGAGTTTCACACAAAAAGGAGGCCTTAAAATGCACATGAAGATCCACACTTCAGAGAAGCCATACACATGTGATCAGTGTGGGAAGAGATTCATAGTTAAGCGAGATCTTAACGAACACATAATGACCCACACTGGAGAGAAGCCGTACACATGTGATCAGTGTGGGAAGAGTTTCACACGAAAAGGAGCCCTTAATGGACACATGAAGATCCACCCTTCAGAGAAGCCAAACACATCTGTTCAGTGTGGGAAGAGTTTCACACGAAAAGGAGCCCTTAATGGCCACATGAAGATCCACCCTTCAGAGAAGCCGTACACTTGTGATCAGTGTGGGAAGAGTTTCACACAAAAAGGAGGCCTTAACAAACACATGAAGATCCACACTGGAGAGAAGCCGTACACATGTGATCAGTGTGGGAAGAGTTTCATAGTTAAGCGAAATCTTAAAGAACACATATTGACCCACACTGGAGAGAAGCCGCATGTATGTGTTCATTGTGGCAAGAGTTTCACACGAAAAGGAAGCCTTATTGGACACATTAGTATCCACACTGGAGAGAAGCCATACTCATGTGATCAGTGTGGGAAGAGTTTCAGACTTAAGGAAAATCTTAAAGAACACATATTGACCCACACTGGAGAGAAGCCGCATGTATGTGTTCAGTGTGGAAAGAGTTTTACAAGAAAAGGAAGCCTTAAAGAACACATATTGATCCACACTTCGGAGAAGCCAAACACATGATCAGTGTGGGAAGAGTTTTACACAAAAAAGGGCAACTATCTGGTAAAAATGGACTCTTCCCTTATTCATAGAAAACACTTCCTATGAAGAAACACAAATCCTCAAAGCATTGTGTATAGTAGTGCGGCTTATGTATCTTGTCTTTTGTATTGTGTAATGTTTTTATTAGGGCTGTGAAACGATTAATCGCGATTAATCGCATCCAAAATAAAAGTTTATGATTACATACTGTATGTGTGTGTACTGTGTGTATATATAATGTATGTATAAATACGCACACAAACATGTATATTAAAGAAAACTGTTTTAGATTTATATATAAAATATTTATAATTCTATATATAATCTAAATTAAATACAAATATAACTATCCACACATATAAGTATTTTTAAAGTCTGTACATGTATGTGTGTGTATTTATATATACATAATAAATATACACAGTAAACACACATTTAGTATGTTAACAAAAACTTTTATTGTGGATGCGATTAATCGCGATTAATCGTTTCCCAGCCCTAGTTTTTATGCATGTGTTACGATAGATATAGATAGACATGTTATGTTAACCATACGTGTCATGTTTGTTATCTCTGAATTCCTATTTTGATGGTGTGAAGGACGATGCATATAATATGTCGATACACATGTAACATATTAGAGTTTAATGAATCCCTAGTAGATTTGTATGAATACCCACATGCAAAGTACCTTGCTTTAAGACAAAGGGTCATAAAAATCCCACATTATATCCAAACCTCCCGCTTGGAATTTCAGGTTCTCTCATTGGTCAAGCCCATCCTGACAGGGGTGAATCTTCCAGACTTTAAAGGGATCACACACACATTACGCCTCTCTTCTGTAAATCTTGATTGCTGCATGTGTGGACGGCCTCTATGAGCCGGAGCGGGGGCGCCCGTGTCCAGTGGGCCCCCAATATTTAGAGCTGTGTGGGATCTCCCCAACCTAGGAAGATGGCTCTCGACCCCACAGAGTCAGACTTATACCACTGGAGTTCATTTCACTCAACCATGGAACTTATCATCATGAAAATGACCACGATCGGACATCTCTCTCTCTTCACTCCTGGCCGTCTCTGGATCCCCGTCTTTAAAGTGCGGCCTGCGGTTCCTCAGAACTGCTCACTCGGGAGAGAGGAAACAACCTCAGAGTTTCAAGGAACTGCAACTTTGGCCATCAAATGGAACCATCCAGGACTTCTTCAGAGGCTCCTTGAGATTCTCGTTCGGATGCAAGTATCGTTTCTTCCAAAACAGAGGTTTTGTGTAAGCTATCGTATGCTGTACTTTCGAGAAGAAACTGATGGTTCTTTCAGATGGTCAGCTCAGCCTCACCCCCTTTTCCTGTACTGTTCTAGCCATCCTTCTTCCCTACCCTGTATGAATGATTGTATGTTTGTTTGTTTAGATTAGTTATATGTAAGTCTGCATATCTGAAATTAAAGTTGTTGAAGTTCTGATCTTGTACTTCCAGGTGCCAGGTAGGGCTGCATCAAGTAATTATTTTGATATTCTATTAATCAGAGATTATTAGAATGATTAATCAACTATTTGTTTCATTATTTCCGAGACTATCTTTGATTATTCTCTTTATGGTACTTGTTAAAATGTTGAGTTACACCCATTCTAACTGATAATGACTGATAACTTGTTTGATATGCAAAATACAAATATGTCTGATTAATACGATTATAATGAGTTTACTTCCGTTAAATGATTGATTCTTGTTAGTTGTAACTAAATTAAGAAATAATCAAATGAATTAGATCTGCACTTGTTGATTCAATGAGCCAGAGTCGCATCATATCAACATAACTCTCTGATGAGTCACTGCGCATGCTCAGCAGCACTGCAACGGAATCACGTGGGTACAAACGGCAGAAGAAGAGGAGGGCTGTATCCGAAATCGCTCCCTATACCCTCCAATAGGGCACTATTTGAGGGGACAGCCATTTTAAGTGGTGTTCGAAACAGAGGTGGAAAGAGTAATAAAATATGCTAAGTAAAAGTATTGTTACTTCAATGAAATTTTACTTAAGATCAAGTAAAAGTAAAACATCTACTCAAGTAAAAGTAAAAAGTAACTAATTTAAAATTAAATAAAACAGCAGTGCTGGGTGGGGGATTCAAGTGTTATAAAAAAAAAAAAAACAAAAAAAAAAACAAGGGGATATAATTCTCAACCTGGTTGTTTTTATTTGAGGAAACAACTTTACAAATTAAAGTGCAATAAAAACAAATAAATAAGATACAATAAAAAAATAACCATATAAAACATTTAGGGATTTTTTTAGGCAAATAATTCCAAAAAACTTCAAACATCACAACCTGAATGTTGCATAAACTGTGAATTCAATAGCGAAGGGTTTCCTTCTCCGTTTTAATTTTGCAAGGCCTCCCTATGCCAGACATGTCCTCTTATTTATTAGCATCTTATTTATTTATTTACTTCCGCAGTAAAGAGAAAAGTATTTATTTATTAACCAAAACATTTGTTTTTGCCTTATTATTCTTTTACTGCATGTTATAAAAAAACTCAAAATTCAAACAAACTTTGAATTAAAACTTTAAATATACCTTATAACCTTAAAAAAACTCTGCTAAATTCTAACTTTTTAAAATTATATATACAGATTTAAACCTCCTGAATTCCTTACTTCAGACATTCTTTACAACTTCAGAGTTTTTTTTCTTAAATAAGTGAACCTGCCTTACCAAACAGGACAGGGAGATGCCAAAAGACCACTAAACCTATCCATTTGAACTTGACTGACTGAATAGCGGACTTATGCGTGCAGAATGTACGACTCTGATTTACACGAGTGTTATACATTAGGCACGCTCAAGTTTGTTATTACCTTGACATTAGCGCGACGGTTTGCTTCATGCATGAAGCCGAGAGATGTAAGTCTGCACAACTGTCGGTCTCCATCTTTCTTGAGTTAGCGCGCTGCGTTTGTTCTCCCGCTCACCAAGCAATCAGTAGTTTCCGGTGCGCGAGCTCCTCCTTCCCTCCACGCACATTTTTTTTTTTTATTAAATTTTTTTGTATTATTTTTTATTTTTTATTTTTTTTACTCTGTAACGGATGATATTTAAAATGTAGTTAAGTACAATACTTAAATCAAAACGTACGTAAGTAAAAGTAAAATTACAAAATTTAAAAGCTACGTTACTTTAAAAAGTTGAAGTAGACAAAAAACCTACTCAAGTTACGCGAGTAAATGTAATTTGTTACTTTCCACCTCTGGTTTGAAACCATAGTGGACGTTCTCGAGTGCACTCATTCAATCCCACAATGCACCGCAAAAACGAGTGTACAACCGATGTACGCTCAACAGCTAGGGATAACCCATAATGCACTGTGAGAGTCGCGCGCAGACTGAATTCCCGCGTCTCGCCAGACGATGGCGCCCGCAGCTGAATCATCCATCTGTTCATTTTACGACGCGCTCCTCCACTGCGTAATACAGCGTACAACACAGGTACAAATTCATTGTAAATTGATTATTAAATTGTTTAACCAGGATTTATACGTAAACTCCTTGACATAGTTCAAGATAAATCCTTTAATCTTACTATTCGAACTGTCCGTTTTAAATTATTGTTAAACAGTAAGCAATACTATGCAAAAGCAGCAGTTCTTCCAGTGCACTTAGTGTCCGAATTCACTCACTCGTTTTCATTCACTCCTAGAAAAGTGAATTGTTTGAGTGGACTAATGAAGGGAATAGTGAATAGGGTTTAGGGAGGCGATTTCGGATGCAGCCGAGCCAGCGGTTTGAACTGCTGCGTTTAACGTTCTTCGTCGTTGATACTGAGGGTAAGTACTTTATTGATATTATGTTCCGGTTTGCACTTAGTAACATGGGATAATAAGTAATTACACACTGTAGCGATGTTTCAAAGTAGGCTTATGTAAATTCCGTTGTTTTTGTCGTTATAAGTTTTACCTGAACGTTAGTATATCCGCTACAATTAGTGCATTTCTGTCACAATTCAATGCTTACCACGCCTAACAATTAACTACATAACCTACGTTCAACCTGAAGCCTACCCCAACATTGGGAGAGGAAAACTGGAGGAAAGAATGCACAGTCGAACACACCATGCAGTGAAGGTCACCAGCAGAGAAAAAATAATCACAATGTTTAGCTGTCCCCATGCTCTTCTGCTGTGAACCTCACCTTTGCATGGTAAGTAGTTTTTTTTAACAATCACATACACTAATGTATAACTAACTATCCTTGAATACTGAACTTTTCTTTCTCTTTCAATGACATGTATGTGGCAGTTCAGGAAGTGTTGCAAAGGAGAGTTTGTAGGTACTAATTACTTAAGCATTATAAACTAAACAATGCTTGGGAAGCGGCAGTGATTATGGTTGTGTACAGTAGTCAACATTTGAAGTGGCTTAAAACCTTTAATAAAATTTGGGTCACACTTTATATTATGTGGCCTTAACTACTTTCAGCATAAAATAAGTACAATGTTCTTATTGTGGTCATATTGTATTGCAAAACACTTGCTTGTATTAAGGTGGGATATGAGTAAGGTTATAGGGACAGGTTTGGTGTTAAGGTTGGGTTTTTCACAACTTTGATTAAGTTTTTTGTTGACTACTATATATTTAAATTATGCATGCACATTGAAGACATGGGCAGGACTTAAAACCCATGTGTATAGAGTTCACCCGTTACATTCTACACAGACAGTAACAGGTTCGGTATTCTTAAACTTTGCCACCACTAAAGTTGATTTAATCTTGTCCCCACCCTACAGGATGACACTGTACATACCATACCAGAGAAGCTTGTGTCATCAAGTCTCTGTGCATCTAATTGAATGAAGACCCTGAAAAACTAGTATTGGTGAGTTGATGAGAAAATAATTTCAAAAGCCATTCTGTGCTTGGGCCACGTTTATCCCTGTTTTCAACAACAAAAATTGTGACATGAGAGAACACTTAACTTTGTCAAATAATTGAGTTGGAAAATTGTTCATTAATAGGAAACTACTGGTACACTTAGACAAAGTTCTTATGTCTATTGGTTGATGTACTAAACCAATATATTTTTTTATTCATAATGGTTGAGCTCTCTTGGGGCCTAATTTACAAAACTTTGTGTAAAGCCCTACTAAAGATTTGAATTGATCTGAAATAATAATAAGAAATAAATTAAACAGCATCAGAAAACTATACTTGCATGCTTTTTTTTTATTGGAGTGCGTTATATTCTACGGTGGTTATAATGTTTTAGCTGCCTCATTAATTTTTAATATGGTTGCCAGATAAAATATAACTTTTTATATATAAATAATGCACTGCAATAACACACCAGCACCCACTGTGACCTCAATAATAAACAGAGAAGAATTATCACTTTTCTGACAGTTTCAACTTAAAAACTGAGAAATTATAACCTCTGATTCACATCAGAGCTCCTGTATTGGATTTAAGTTTACTGTACAGGTGTACATAATAAAGTGGCCAATAAGTGTATAAGCAATTCTTGTAATAATTTTTGTTTGTGATCTTTTATGTCTTTCGCCCCACAGGATTCAGACATCGAGTCAAAATGTACCATGCATGGCGCAAACTGTGATGGGAGTGTATGTCATACTGAAGGAGGGAACGCTTCCTAACATTGACCCACAGGACATTGGTGTCCTAACTGAAGGTGTGGAAGTCAGGCTTGTGCTGTTATTTGGACTGATATGCTGTTTGAATCCTGTTTTGCAAACACTCAAATGGATTGGAGACTTAAAGTGAAGAAAGCAGTTTAAACTTATTTGTATGTGTATGTTAAAACTGAATGAAAAAATAAAAATGTTTAATTGTTTGCGTGTTTTATGTGGTTTTTCTGTAGATGTAATGTTTTGGTTCTTAGTTCTTTCACCTAAAACAGATCTAATTGAAACAACAAGATGGGTATTAATTAAAGTACCAAAACTATGCAAGACATTAACATGTAACAAGGCAGAATTTTGTTGAATTGAAGTGCTTTTACTGACATAATTGACTAACACGATTCAAACATTTTGATTCAATTAGTTGGAAAGAAGCTACAATGACATGTTAAAACAATGTTAAATCTACAAGTTTAAATCGCATTCATATAACATATTCAAACCTTTCCAAGTTTATTTGATTGTTTTATATGGGTGCTACGATTAAATCATGTTCATTGAACAATTTTTTTTTTTTTTTTGAGTGCAGTGTAAGATGATGTACAGGTCTGAGCCAAACATTAATAATTTTAAGACCTTTTCAATAATTAACCTTATAATATACATATACATGTATATATATATATATATATATATATATATATATATATATATATATATATCTTCTTTGAGTCTAAAGTAATGACGTATATATGTACA
This sequence comes from Garra rufa, assembly GCF_049309525.1. NCBI lineage: Eukaryota > Metazoa > Chordata > Actinopteri > Cypriniformes > Cyprinidae > Garra > Garra rufa. The sequence goes on along the minus strand of NC_133367.1, from coordinate 17,930,686 downwards.
GTGCCAGCCTGTAGATGTTACGGGTGCTGGATGGAGGCGACAGAACACGAAATATAAATCCTTGGACGGAACAGAGTAACATCCACACATGATAAACAACATCAAAGACCAACAGTGAAATGAATACATGGGCAAACTTATAAAGGGTGTGCTAATGATTAAGACAGGTGTCGGATAACACTTACGAGGGCAAAACTAAAGTAAACAGATAAACGGGGAGACACCAAGTATACAAACAGACAGAACTGTGACATTACACCCTTCTCCCGGAAGGCGTGTCCTCACACTGTGCATAACAACAATAAAAAGACAAGAAGGACGTGAGGGGCGAAAATGCAGGGACATAGAGTCTATAAGGGAGGAGGCTTTGGCGGAGGACGGACACCCGGGAGAGAGACAATAAACAGAGTCCAGAGGGCAAACAGAACAGTCCAGGGAGGTGACGATTGTGGGAGGAGCCAAGGAGGAGACAGGAGGGACCCGGAGCAAGAGGAACCAAGCATGATCCAGACCGCAGCCATGAAGATGACCCACGGTGGAGCCGACAGAGGGAGGAGTCATGGCTGAGGAATGGCTGACGATTCCAGGGGGCCGACCATTAGAAGCAGAACAGGTGGCGGTGGAGCCTGAGGCGGAGAAAGAGAGCCGAAGATCCTGGACAACACAGAGGATCCGGAGGGCCAAGGCAGAGCCTGAGCCTGAGGTAACGGTGGGACGAAGACTGACCAGGGTGGAGCTGTAGACGAGGGAGCCCAGTGGAGCTGGTGAACTGACAGGGCGCTGAGAGCCGTGGTAGAGCGGCAAGGTTGGAGGGCCGAGGCGGAGTTCTGGACTCTGAGGCTGGAGACGGAGATGGGGGATCCTCTGTGACGTTTGTGCTGGCTACTGTTTACAGGCCACCAGGGCATCATACAGACTTTATTAAATAATTGGCTGATTTTCTATCCGAGTTAGTGTTGGCCGCAGATAAAGTCTTAATAGTGGGTGATTTTAACATCCATGTTGATAATGAAAAAGATGCATTAGGAACAGCATTTATAGATATTTTGAACTCTATTGGGGTTAGACAACACGTGTCAGGTCCTACTCATTGCCGAAATCATACTCTAGATTTAATACTGTCACATGGAATTGATGTTAATGGCGTAAAAATTCTGCAGCAAAGTGATGATATCTCAGATCATTATCTAGTCTCTTGTATACTCCAGATAGCTAAAACTGTAAATTCAACTCCTTGCTACAAGTACGGTAGAACCATCACTTCTACTACAAAAGACTGCTTTGTCAGTTATCTTCCTGATTTATCTGAATTCCTCAGCATATCTAATAGCTCAGAAAAAACTTGATGATGTAATAGAAACTATGGACTCTGTCTTTTTTAGCACTTTAGATACAGTTGCTCCAGTGCGCTTAAAAAGATTAAGAAAAACAGTGTAACACCGTGGTATAACTATCACACTCGTGCCCTAAAGAGAAAAGCACGGAAAATGGAACGCAGCAGGAGAAAAACAAAACTAGAGATTTTTCGTACTGCTTGGTGTGAATGTAATTTATCTTATAGAAAAGCATTAAAAACTGCCAAGTCGGATTACTTTTCGTCTCTCTTAGAAGAAAACAAACATAACCCTAGGTATTTGTTCAGTACCGTGGTTAAATTAACGAAAAATATAGCAGCAACAGGTGCAGACATTTCCCAACAGCACAGCAGTAATGACTTTATGAAATACTTTACTTCCAAGATAGACACTATTAGAGATAAAATTGTAACCATACAGCCGCTCGCTACAGTATCGCATCAGGTAATGCGCTGTAGATCTCCTGAGGAACAATTCCACTCATTCTCCATTATCGGAGAGGAAGAATTGTATAAACTTGTTAAATCATCTAAACCCACAGCATGTATGTAAGACCCTATTCCATCTAATCTACTAAAGGAGGTACTTCCAGAAGTCATATCCTCTTCAGAATATAATTAATTCGTCACTATCGTCAGGATATGTTCCCAAAACCTTCAGACTGGCTGTTATTAAGCCACTCATTAAAAAAACCATAACTTGACCCCGCTGAATTAATTAATTACAGACCAATTTTGAATCTCCCTTTTCTGTCAAAGATACTAGAAAAGGTAGTATCCTCACAATTATGATCCTTCTCAGAGAAAAATGGCACCTGTGAGGATTTCCAGTCAGGTTTTAGACCGTATCATAGTACTGAGACTGCTCTTATTAGAGTTACAAATGACCTGCTCTTGTCAACCGATCGTCGTTGCATCTCTCTATTAGTGCTACTGGATCTTAGTGCTGCGTTTGATACTATTGACCACAACATTCTTTTAAATAGACTTGAAAATTATGTAGGCATTAATGGTAGTGCACTGGCATGGTTCAAATCATACTTATCTGACTGTCATCAGTTTGTGGCAATAAATGAAGAGGTATCATTTAAATTCGCAAGTGCAGTATCGAGTACCTCAAGGCTCAGTACTAGGGCCATTACTTTTACATGTTACCCTTGGGAGATATCATCAGGAAACACGGTGTTAGCTTTTACTGTTATGCTGATGATACTCAGATGTATATTTCTTCACAGCCTGGCGAAACATACCAATTTGAAAAACTAACAGAATGCCTAGCTGATATAAAACAATGGATGGCGAATAACTTCTTACTGTTAAATTCTGAAAAAACAGAGGTGTTAATTATTGGACCTAAAACCTCCACAAGTAATAACCTAAAACACAGTCTAATACTAGATGGCTGCTCTGTAAATTCGTCGTCATCAGTTAGGAACCTAGGTGTCCTATTCGAGAGCAATCTCTCCTTTGAAAGCCACATTTCTAGCATTTACAAAACAGCATTTTTCCATCTTAAAAATATATTGAAATTACAACCTATGCTATTAATGTCAAATGCCGAAACATTAAGTCATGCGTTTAATAAACAAAGTCAAGCTTAATAAACAAACTCCAGCTGGTCCAAAATGCAGCAGCAAGAGTTCTGACTAGAACCAGAAAGTATGACCATATTAGCCCGGTTCTGTCAACACTGCACTGGCTCCCTAAAACATTGTATAGATTTTAAAATCTTTCTAATTACTTATAAAGCCCTCAATGGTTTAGCTCCTCAGTAACTGAGCGAGCTCCTATCGCATTATAGTCCCTTACGTCCGCTGCGTTCTCAAAATTCTGGCAATTTGATAATACCTAGAATATCAAAATCAGCTGCATTTTCTTATCTAGCGCCAATCTACCTAACAATGTTCAGGAGGCAGACACACTGTCAGTTTAAATCTAGATTAAAGACACATCTCTTTAACCTGGCTTACACATTAACATATTCCTCTAACTCAAATCCGTTAAAGGATTGTTAGGCTGCATTAATTAGGTCAACCGGAACCGGGAACTTCCCATAACACCTGATGTACCCGTTGCATCGCATAAAGAATGGCATCTACGCTAATATTAGTCTGTTTAATTCTTATTCCAAGGTCACCGTAGCCACCAGACCCAGCCTGTATCAGATGGTCACCGCAGTCCCCGGGATCCAGTCCGTACCCAGCTAAGATCATGGATCACCACCTGGAGATGACTTCTATAGCCCTGAATGTCAACCAGATGAGCTCCAGAGACGGATCATCACTAAAGACCTCGCCAACCTAGGCGGCCATCGGTACTACACCACAGGAACCTGATGAGTTCTCTACAATCTGACATTGGTACAAACTGCTGCTTTGGTCTGGCCAGAGGACAACTGGTCCCCCAACTGAGCCTGGTTTCTCCCAAGGTTTTTTTCTCCATTTCTGTCACCTGTGGAGTTTTGGTTCCTTGCCGCTGTCGCCTCTGGCTTGCTTAGTTGGGGACACTTTACATCGATATTGTATACTATTTGAATTAAACTTGACGATGATATATTGATATATGATATATTGACATTGATGAACTACCTTTAACTGAAAATGGATTGTTTACAATAATGCGTTACTTACACACTATTGTGCTGTTTAAATACTGTGCAGTTGCTTTGACACAATCTGTATTGTTAAAAGCGCTATATAAATAAAGGTGACTTGACTTGACTGGACAAACAGACAGAACTGTGACAGTAGGTTTGTGGGTCCCACGGCAAGATCATGCAAATGGGCCACACTAGTCTGGTCTATGATTAGTCTAGTCATAGAAATTTGATGAGTGAAGAGAAAGCACATAAAATGTCTATTTCATTATTTAAGTGTGAATGCATATTAATTGTAACACATTCAACAAACATATGCTAAAATATTTTAACAAATAAAAAAATAGGAGTGCAAGTGAGCTTGAGAAAACAGATAAGCATGAAACTCAAATAAAATATAAATGAAGTATACACAAAAACTAAATAAAATAAACAGCGCATAAATAAAATAAACTTAGGCCTATATTCATTAATGATAAGAAATGAAGGTTGTTTTGCTTATTTTTAAGGATTGATTGATGATCACAAGAATGCAATAAATTTCCAAAAATAAATACATTAATTTGAAAGGATACCTTTTTTTACTCCCCTCACTTTACTGCCAACCTAGACAGCTGCCTAGTTTGCTTATAGGCACACACCTCATCTCACCTCTTTGAAGATCCTTGGAAGACAGCCTTAGTTTTGTGTCCTTTATTCACATATGTATGGGTAAGGCTGATTGGCCTTTTACCTATGAGAAATCCTTCGTCATGCCAATGTCTCCTAGATGCAGTAGCTCTCTCTAAAACTAGAAAGAAAAAGCAATTACTGCTAGTATTCCCTGCACATTATAGAAGAAATGTGAGTTAGATCACTGCAGTGACTGTGGAGAGAAACTGTCAAACATGTTTTATCCCATTGTGAAGCAGATCAAAGAGAAACAAACCAGCTGGTTAAAAAACTATAGAGATATGGAAATCAGTGTCATTTTAGCTAAAGCTATTTTTTAGAATGCAAAAGGTGTATTTCCTTCTAAAATAGTTGAGAGATACAGGTTTAATTAATAACAGTATATAGTTATTATTACTATTTGCTTTGATTCTTCCCCGCGTTCATCGAGGCTTCACACTCCATCCCCGTAGGTGGCGGAATCGCACTTTAAAGCTGGTTTGCCAACCGACAAACATAAAAGAAGAAGTTACCAGTAGCGTCATAACACTGCTTTGAGTCTTCTGAGGTGGGACAATTAGTTTATTTATACAATTATATAAAAAAACAGTTTGTTAAAGCAACGTTTTACGGTGTCATTTCTGTGTTGTTTTAATGTGGCACAGCTCTATTTGTGCGTCTTTTCTGGCTTCTGCTATCTGAAATAAACATTTAGCCTAGCAGTAGGGTTGTCTATCCGAATTATCACACAATTGTCCCGTTTTTAAGGCATCACTTTTTCCCATATACGCAGGCATTCGTCGTATGACCAATACGAATAAAAACTCTAAATTATTTTTTTGGACACATCATTGTTTGGTTTTCAAAGGTTTGCTGCAGGCGTTAAGACCCAGCAGAGTCCTCAGCGCGGCTGGTCGCTCCTGAGTCACAGGGAGAGATTGATTTTTATTATGCATATTAGTGTACAGTCGTGGCCAAAAGTTTTGAAAATGACACAAATATTATTTTCACAAAGTTTGCTGCTCAACTGCTTTTAGATCTTTGTCTCAGTTGTTTCTGTGATGTACTGAAATATAATTACAAGCACTTCATACATTTCAAAGGCTTTTATCGACAATTACATGACATTTATGCAAAGAGTCAGTATTTGCAGTATTGACCCTTTGTTTTCAGGACCTCTGCAATTCGACTGGGCATGCTCTCAATCAACTTCTGGGCCAAATCCTGACTGATATCAACCCATTCTTTTATAATCACTTCTTGGAGTTTGTCAGAATTAGTGGGTTTTTGTTTGTCCACCCGCCTCTTGAGGATTGACCACAAGTTCTCAATGGGATTAAGATCTGGGGAGTTTCCAGGCCATGGACCCAAAATGTCAACGTTTTGGTCCCCGAGCCACTTAGTTATCACTTTTGCCTTATGGCCCGGTGCTCCATCGTGCTGGAAAATGCATTGTTCTTCACCAAACTGTTGTTGGATTGTTGGAAGAAGTTGCTGTTGGAGGGTGTTTTGGTACCATTCTTTATTCATGGCTGTGTTTTTGGGCAAAATTGTGAGTGAGCCCACTCCCTTGGATGAGAAGCAACCCCACACATGAATGGTCTCAGGATGCTTTACTGTTGGCATGACACAGGACTGATGGTAGCGCTCACCTTTTCTTCGCCTTTTTTCAGAAGCCCCAAACAATTTGAAAGAGGCTTCATCGGAGAATATGACTTTGCCCCAGTCCTCAGCAGTCCATTCGCCATACTTTTTGCAGAAGATCAATCTGTCCCTGATGGTTTTTTTTTTTTTTTTTTTTTTTTTGAGAGAAGTGGCTTCTTTGCTGCCCTTCTTGACACCAGGCCATCTTCCAAAAGTCTTGGCCTCACTGTGCGTGCAGATGCGCTCACACCTGCCTGCTGCCATTCCTGAGCAAGCTCTGCACTGGTGGCACTCCGATCCCGCAGCTGAATCCTCTTTAGGAGACGATCCTAGGGCTTGCTGGACTTTCTTGGACGCCCTGACAAGCCTTCTTAACCAGTTTTTTTTTCGGGATTAAGTTAATTTTCATGGCAAAGAAGGACTATGCAATTCATCTGATCACTCTTCATAACATTCTGGAGTATATGCAAATTGCTATTATAAAAACTTAAGCAGCAACTTTTCTTATTTCCAATATTTATGTAATTCTCAACTTTTGGCCACGACTGTAGATCAGGGGGGTCCAATACTGTTCCTGGAGATCTACCTTCCTGCAGAGTTCAGCTCCAGGCCTGGTCAAACACAACTGATTTAACTAATTAGGATCTGAACTGAAGTAGCAGGAAGGTGTGTTTGATCAGGGTTGGAACTGAACTCTGCAGGAAGGTAGATCTTCAGGAACAGTGTTGGGCACCCTTGGTGTAGATATATTGTACTTAATTCGCAAACCCAAGTTATTACTACACGACTGGTGATGAATTAATTTTTTTTTTGTGAAATTAAATTGTACATATAGGCTAAGCAGTACAGTACACATACTTTGTGTGTCCCTTATTTTCAACAATGTGAGAAACTACTGTTGAATTCATTGAGGCCTGAGTGACTTTCTGTGTTGTTTGTTTGTATGATTGTTAACAGGAGTTTTCCTGGCTCAAAATTAGGTGGAGGTGGTAAAATACTATGCACACGGGCAAGAGTACAGCATTTCCACTGACTGAAGAAAACATGTCACAAACACGCATTTTAGGTACTTCAAAAATAATGTAATAATAAGATACATTTTATTTTGGTAACAGTGTCAGTTTTTTTTTCCCACACTGAAAAACTCTTATTAGTATACTTTCTGTTAAGCTTTTGTATATTTTAAATTATTAAGCAAATCGCATAAAGGGCAAGTTCCTTTGTGTTTTATATAATGGCCAGTAGGAGGTGCTCTAGATCTATGTTTTCCTTGATCAGTTGTCCCTGAAGAGATATACTCAACTTAAACTCACTAAAGATGTGCAAACAGTCAGATAAAACAAGCTGCATGTCATGCCATGATTGGTTTCTGAGATTGGCAAAATTGAGAGATCACCAATCCATTCATTAGAAGCAATTATTGGCCGATAGCAATCGGTAGCTGATCTTATTGAAGTTGTCCAAAAAATGAGAATGCTTTATATTTGTAAGCACTTCAAATAATAAAAAAAAGCATAAGTGTTTTCCACTTCTTGCTCTGTTGTACTTTGACAGATAATAGTGCTAGTGCTAGTGAATGCCTCTGACAAGAGTTTTCCTCGGCATGTAACTTGCATTTTATGGTTATATACTTAGCTGTTAAATGTTAGAAAGTCTAGAAAGATATCATACTTAGAATATGTAAATTAATTTTAAGATGAATAAATAACTTTACATTTTGATAGATGGATAAATATAAACAACAAGATTTAAGTGAGTGAATTAATGAAAGCATCAATTTGGTAATTTTTTTTTTTTTTTTTTTTGATTTTGGCAGATCTGCTCCTTCAACCACGCAGGAATTTACCAACAGTTCAGCTCGTCCCACGACAGTTTCTGAAAAAATCTGAAAACATGACTGATCCAGAACCCTGCGCAATAAAACAGGAAGATACTGAACGACAAATAGGTTGGTGTATATTCTTCTTTCTTCACTAAGTTTATAAAACTTCAAGATGTTCATCAGATTTAGTGCAATTCGGCAGTTAGAAAAAATCATAAAAGCTGTGAGTGTGTGTTATAGCTGCACTACAAAAAAGACACAAAGTTACAAGTTACAGTGGTTCATTGTTTTGATGATTATGTTGAGTTAAGGCTCCGCTTTTTAGCGTGAGCCTGAAAATGAATTCTGCAAATTCTGTGTGTCTCTGTTTGTGTGTTTCGTTTGCTACACGCATACTGAAGCACACGTGACACTCACTGTGTTTTCTGCCTCTATATGTATATATATATATATATATATATATATATATGATTTTGAAAAGCCTATTGACTTCTGCTGTTTATCTTAGATGACTGTGGAAATTTCATGTTTATTTGGTTCCACAGTGTTTCCTGATTTTTATTTATTTAAATTGTTTTTTATATTTTATTTTATATAACATCAAGGTGTATGCCATGCTTCCAAGCTTTCTTATTCATTTTGCTATAAAAACTTTTTACATTTCTTATTTATTTGGTTCTACTTTGTGTAAGTTATTTGTTATTTTATATTAGACATATGTTGTATTTTTATTTTGTTAATAAAAGTTTGTTACAATATCGTAAAATGTAAATTGTGCATGGTGCTATTTAAAAGCAAAGACCTGTGAGGAAAAGAGCAAAAACTCAATCAAACTAAAAACAAACTGCTTTATGCCAATTTGCAGCTAATTTAAAAGTTTGAAAGTAAAATGTGCACGGTGCATTTAAAAGTAAAGGAATATGAGGAAAAGAGGAAAAACTCAAACAACTGCTTGTTGCCAAATTGTCACTGATTTGAAAGTAAAAGTAAAATGCGCACAAATGCTTTTACAAAGCTATTTAAAACTGAAGGAAAGTGAGGAAAAGAGGGAATGCTCAATCAAACTAAAAAAAAAAACAACTGTTGATGTCGAATTGCAGCTAATTTGAAAGTGAAAGTAAAATGCACATGGCACATTTACAAACTATTTAAAAGTGAAGGACTATGAGGAAAAAAAGGGAAATCTCAACCGAACTAAAAACCAACCACTGCTTAAAGCTGAATTGCCGCTGATTTAAAATGAAAAAAAAATATATGCACAACGCTTTTACAAGTTATTTAAAACCAAAGGAAGGTGAGGAAAAGATGGTAAACTCAAACTAAAAACAAACAACTACTTGACGCCGAACTGGAGCTAATTTGAAAGTGAAAGTAAAATGTGCATGGCACATTTAAAAGTGAAGGAATATTAGGGAAAGAGGGGAAAACTCAACCGAACTAAAAACAAACATCTGCTTGATGCTGAATTGCTGCTAATTTGAAAGTGAAAGTAAAATGTGCACAACACTTTTACAAGTTATTTAAAACTGAAGGAAAGTGAGGGAAAAAGGAAAAATTCAAACTGTTGATGTGGAATTGCAGCTGATTTGACAGTAATGGTAAAATGTGCACGGCGCATTTACAAATTATTTAAAATTCAAGGAACATGAAGAAAAGAGGGAAACCTCAGACAAATTAAAAATAAACAATTGCTAGTTGCTGAATTGTTGCTAATTTGAAAGTAGAATTAAAACTGGCCACTGCACGATTGACCCTTCGCAAACAGCTTGATTGACAGGCGATCTGGCCAATCATAATGCCGAATCTGCCATTTTGTCCAACAAACAAATCAGACAGGAGCGTAGAATAAGAAAGTCTCTTTGACTTAGACTTGAATTTCTTTTTTAACCTAAAATTTAAAAGTGTGCATGATGTTTTTCCACAGTTGAAATAAAATGTTCGTTCATGTCTTTTCATGCTTAAAATAAAGAACAAAACTAAAGACGATCGGTTCGTGTGTCGATCTAATAAGGCAATACATTGAAGAGCTACAAAATGGTATTTATTGCTTGAATTTGTTTAAAATGACATTTTAAAGCTGAGAGCTTTTTCTTACAAGAAGTAGCCTTTTCTGTCTGTGTGTTGCCAGTTTCCTTTTTGCTCTTGTTTGTTGAACGTAGCAACAATAACCAATGGTAGCCAAGGATCAATTATTTTAAATCTATCATGTCTAAATGAGTTTAGTTTAAATCCGGTAAGCGATGTGTGCTGTTCAGGTCTCACCTGCACATGAGCGCTCTCAGCACCCGGGAAACGACGGAATAAATGACTGCTTATATTTTACATTTATTATTATTATTATTATTATTATTATTATTATTATTAACCAATCATTTTTACTTTAATTTTTAGATTTGACAGAAGAGAACAAGGAGACTGAAGAACTGATTAAAGAGGGGGAGAGCCATCATGTAAAAACTGAAGAAACATCCTCATTGACAAGAACAGACAAAATATGGCCTGAGTGTGAAAAGAGACTCTCATGCAAGCAAAACCTTGATCTTCATATAAAATGTCGTCTTGAAGGGAAGCTGTTCACGTGTGATCAGTGTGGGAAGAGTTTCACACAAAAAGGAGACCTTGATGCACACCTAAAAACCCACCCAGGAGAGAAGCAAGAAAACTGTCACCAAAACCAAAACACCAGAAGATTTTTTAGGCCACATTTCCTGAAGGACCACCTAAAAGTTCATTTGAAGGACAAGACTTTCATATGTGGTTTATGTGGAAAGAGTTTTAGACGGATGGCTGCATTAAAGATACACCAGAAAAGACACAGCGGTGTGAAGGATCATGCTTGCTCTCAGTGTGGGAAGACTTTTTTTACATATGATGCGATGAAAGTGCACCAGACAGTTCACACTGCAGAAAGACCTTACAAGTGTTCACACTGTGGCACGAGATTCAAACGACCAGAATATCTGAGAATACATGAGAGCATCCACACTGGAGAGAAGCCACACACATGCGATCAATGTGGGAAGAGCTTCAGACTAAAAGTACAGCTTAAACAACACATGAATATCCACACTGGAGAGAAGCCACACGCATGTGATCAGTGTGGAAAAACATTTGCGCATAAAGGAAACCTTAGCAAACACATGAGATTCCACACTAGAGAGAAACTATACACATGTGATCAGTGTGGAAAAACTTTTGTGTATAAACAAAACCTTATAGACCACATGAATATCCACACTGGAGAGAAGCCATACACATGTGATCAGTGTGGGAAGAGTTTCACACGAAAAGAATACCGTGATGCACACCTAAAAGCCCACACTGGAGAGAAGCCACACACATGTGATCAGTGTGGAAAAACTTTTGTGTATAAACGAAACCTTATAGACCACATGAATATCCACACTGGAGAGAAGCCATACACATGTGATCAGTGTGGGAAGAGTTTCAGACTAAAAGAATACCGTGATGGACACCTAAAAACCCACACTGGAGAGAAGCCGTACACATGTGATCAGTGTGGGAAGAGTTTCACACAAAAAGGAGCCCTTAATGTACACACAAGGATCCACACAGGAGTGAAGCCGTACACATGTAATCAGTGTGGAAAGAGTTTCAGACTTAAGCAAACCCTTAAAGAACACATGATGATCCACACTGGAGAGAAGCCATATGCATGTGTTCAGTGTGGGAAGAGTTACACACAAAAAGGAGCCCTTAATGTACACATGAGGATCCACACTGGAGAGAAGCCATACACATGTGATCAGTGTGGGAAGAGTTTCAGAAAATGTGATGTTTTTAAAAAACATCTGCTTACTCATTCTAGAGAGAGACTAGATAACTGTGACCAAAGCAGTAGAACGTTTCTAAAGGACCGTCTGAAAGTTCATACGAAGGAGAAGCCTTACTTATGTTGTTTATGTGGAAAGAGTTTTAGTCAGATGGTTGCATTAAAGATACACCAGAAAAGACACAGCGGTGTGAAGGATCATGCTTGCTCTAAGTGTGGGAAGACTTTTTTTACATATAGTGCGATGAAAGTGCACCAGACAGTTCACACTACAGAAAGACCTTACAAATGTTCACGTTGTGACAAGAGATTCAAACGGCCAGAGTATCTAAGAATGCATGAGAGGATCCACACTGGAGAGAAGCCGTACACATGCGATCAATGTGGGAAGAGCTTCAGACTAAAAGAAATGCTTAATCAACACATGAAAGTCCACAATGGAGAGAGGCCGCATGCATGTGACCAGTGTGGGAAGAATTTCAGACAAAAAGGAAACCTTAACAAACACATGAAAATCCACACTGGAGAGAAGCTACACACATGTGATCAGTGCGGGAAGGGTTTCTTAGATAAAGGAAATCTTAAAGACCACATAAATACCCACACTGGAGAGAAGCCGTACTCATGTGATCAGTGCAGCATGAGTTTCGCAAATAAAGGAAACCTTATCAAACACTTGAAAAGACACACTGGGAAGAAGCCGCACACATGTGATCAATGTGGGAAGAGTTTTGCAGAAAAGGGAACCCTTATTGCACACAAGAGAACCCACAGTAGAGAGAAGCCTTATACCTGCGATCAGTGTGGAAATAGTTTCAAACGAAAAGAAAGCCTTCATGATCACATGAAAATCCACACTGGAGAGAAGCCGTACACATGTGATAAGTGTGGGAGGAGTTTCATACGAAGAGTAACACTTTACAAACACAAGAAAACCCACACTAGAGTGAAACGGCACCAGACAGTTCACACTACAGAAAGACTTTACGAGTGTTCACACTGTGACAAAAGGTTCAAACAGTCGACACATCTACAAATACATGAGACAATCCACACTGGAGAGAAGCCGTATGACTGCCATTCATGTGGGACGAGATTCACTCAGTTATCTTCTCTAATCTGTCATAAATTACATGTCTGCATATCTGAAATTAAAGTAAGTAGTTGAAGTTCTGATCCTGTACTTCCAGGTGCTAGGTAGGGCTGCATCAAGTAGTTATTTTGATATTCGATTAATCAGAGACTATTAGAATGATTAATCAACTATTTGTTTCATTATTTCAGAGATTATCTTTATTGATTATTCATTTTATGGTGCTTGTTATCCAAATGTTGGATTATACCCATTCTGACTGATAAATAAAACAAGAAAATCACTTCAGTTTTTGAAAATGTCTTTTTAATATGCTTGAGTAAACTAAATTATTATCGTGTTCAGGTTTTCTGTCCTCCTCAGAAGTCTTAAATACACCAACTTTGCTTAGACCTGAAACACAAAAATAAAAGGGCATTTCACAACACATAGAAGACTAAAATATTAATTTACAAACTATTATTACTTAGATCCCCTTGTGAGGATCAATCTTCAGAACAGTGAGACTTGCACGCTTGTATGAGTTCATTATAAAATTAAAGACAAAAATGTTTTCAGAGATGAAGGCATGTTATCTTTTTGTATGTGTGTGTAAAGGAATCTTTTAACACTAAATGCCAATAATGTGGCCACTGGGAGACAGACAGTTGTCATTTATTGCAATGCATTAGGCCTAACAGTATGCCAGTTAATGTAAAGATTTTTTTTTTTGTGCCATGACCATGGCGGCGGGAACATGTGCAACACACGCACTTACATCTAATTTCATTTAATTATTATTTTGAGCATAAAACATGTTGTTTAGTTGATGTTTCTCAGCAACCGCATGAAGTGTAAGAAGACGTACGGTCTGAGCCAGACATCAATCATTTAATTTAATTAACCTCACACACACACACACACACACACACACACACACATATATTAGGGATGCTCATTTCGGTTAATTTTCCTGACCGACAACCGCTGCTCGTTATCCGAACATTAACCGTTAACTGATAAAATTAGAATAATAAATTCGTTTAAAATAAAAATAGAATGCAGGAGTATCTGTGAAGATACATTAAAAATACAAGTAAATGTTTTATTTTAACGTGCAAACAGCAGCATACAGAGCAACAACAAAAACTGTATTGATATATACTCAAATTATCACGCATCAGCAGCGCTTCTGAACAGAAAAAATCTGAATTAAATAAAATAAATAAAACATATAGGCCTACACTAAATATATAAATTAAATAACTATCTAATTAAGATGACAAAACTAAAACACACTGGCGCATTGAAGAACGGTGCCGGTCTTGTTCTTCCTGTCGGACATAAAAATATATAGCAGGCCAGCCTCTACCTCAGTGTACCTAGTTTTTAACATGTGGCAAGAGGACCTGGCTGCAGACATACGGCGAGTGGAGCTCCACCGGAAATACGTCACCTCCACCCTCAAACCGGAAACACGTCACCTCAACTAAAATGAAAATGGCGTCGCGCACTTTAATTCAGGTAATTTTATTTTTAACGAGGTTATTATATCATATGTTTGTTTTGTGACAGCTTATATAGGCACAATGCTGCCTTGCAGACAACTCGAAATTAGGATTTTTTCCTGCTTCCAAATTAGAAATAATGCATATTTTAAAGATGGATTTCTCCGACACCACCTGTAAGGCGTCAATATACCTATGTTTTGGTGGCTAAATTTGTTAACATAACGTAATGTTACTGAATACTGAAAAGACACAAAAGTTTAGTAGCCTATGTATTGTAACGTAGAACTTTAAGAATGCATATGAGGAGTTTGTTTTCACTTAATTCCAGGCATAGGATTATCGTGGCTGGATATATCAACGATGGATCATTCATTGCATTTTAAAGGTATGTTGTCACTCAAAAAGACTAAACTAATTTACATGTGACATCTTCTTATTATAAATTTGAGTTTTTGTGCTATTTGTACTTCATGTTATACCGCACATTTGTGATGTAATTATAGTTAAGCTACAGTATAATGAAAAGACTTTCGGTGGCATTTAATGATGCACTGAGATTTTCACTTAAGCTCCCAAGCTGGACAAGTGCAAGTCAGATATTTGTTTGGTATTTAATAATATTCACACTTTGTTAAGGAATAAAATGTTTGCAATTGTATGTGTCCATTGAATAATTCTAGAAATTAAATAATTTTTTTCTAAGTAACCCTTAAATTAAGTGATCTTGAAGTACTTCTGGTATTGAAAGTGTTGGCATGAATGTTTGCGTGTTTTTCAATGGTGTTGTGGTATGTGTGTCTTATGTTTGTATTATCTTGTATTTTGTTACTTTTGTTGATATGGACCTAAGAGTCTGAAATAAAGGAATTAAATTAAGTTGACATGTAAATATCACATTTAATCTGTTTTTTTTTTTAATTATTATTATTATTTTTTAAACTTTTTTTCCCCAGACAAATATTTACACAGATGCAGATTACCGTGCCGTGCTTCAGGGCATTATCACTGCCCCTATTGTTCACGGACCATAATAAGACGCATTGATACGGAAAGGCCTTTGGTCTTGTGATATAATCAACATTAGGGCTTTTCACACTTGAAATTGTTAACCCAGGGTTATCCTAAACCCCGGATAAACGGAATCCTGGGTATTCATTAACAGACGTTTCACACTGCACATTCCTTTTTTCCCCGGGTTTACGTTCTAATTTGCATATTTGCGGTGTTACTGTACCTGATTGGACGTACGGCAAGGTGCAGGCAAACCTGCCACTTCCAGTTATGCTACGTTTAAAAAAAAATGTCGCCGCATAGGTCTTTAGCCGTTTTTAGCCTCATGAGACAAACAAAGGCAAAAAAAAAAACAAAGACAAAATAACAAGAGAAAGAAACAAAGGAGCAAAGTATATGAACATTTATTTGATTTTCTTTTAAGTTTCGAGAGACTAGTTTTTTACGTGTACAGTAGCGTCATTGTTTACAGTCGCATCCTCATCTCGGAAATAATGGGTCCCTCCCAGAAGTCATCACTGGTGGCGTTTCATTGTAAACGGCACATTCACTGACAGTGACTGGATTCGCCATTTTCGCATGACACAAACAACGTTTATGTATTTAGTAAACGCTTTGAAAGACCACATTAAGAAAGGAAACACTTCTCTACGAGACGCTATTGATCCAGAACGGAGAGTCGCAATTACATTACGTAATGCTCGCTGATTTCTGATTGGCTGTCTGTTGCTAAGCGTCCAGCAGCAACAAGCAAACACCGCTCCGTTTCACACTGAACAAACTTAGCACCGCATTGCGGGGTTAACACCGCAATTGCGGTGCTAACCCTGCTCCGGAGCAGGGTTTCATAACCCCGGGTAAAATGCGGTTAAAAGCAGTGTTTAGAACGCAGATAACCCAGGGTTAAGCACAGTGTGAAAAGCCCTATTCTGTCCTGCCTTGTGCCACCTCTTCAGCAGAGTCTGTCCTGCCTTGTGCCACCCCTTCAGCAGAGTCTGCCCTGCCTTGTGCCACCCCTTCAGCAGAGTCTGCCCTGCCTTGTGCCACCCCTTCAGCAGAGTCTGTCCTGCCTTGTGCCACCCCTTCAGCAGAGTTTGTCCTGCCTTGTGCCACCCCTTCAGCAGAGTCTGTCCTGCCTTGTGCCACCCCTTCAGCAGAGTCTGTCCTGCCTTGTGCCACCCCTTCAGCAGAGTCTGTCCTGCCTTGTGCCACCCCTTCAGCAGAGTCTGTCCTGCCTTGTGCCACCCCTTCAGCAGAGTCTGTCCTGCCTTGTGCCACCCTTTCAGCAGAGTCTGTCCTGCCTTGTGCCACCCCTTCAGCAGAGTCTGTCCTGCCTTGTGCCACCCCTTGAGCAGATTCTGTCCTGCCTTGTGCCACCCTTTCAGCAGATTCTGTCCTGCCTTGTGCCACCCCTTCAGCAGAGTCTGGTCCATCACAAGACCACTTGTATGCACTGCAGCCGGTGCAGGGTGCAGCAGAGGTTTGTGGGAAGTATGTAAAATGTCAACATTGCAATCTTAGTCTCCTCAAGAAAAATTATAATACACACCTCTTGAGGAGACATTCAGATTAGTCCCAGGATATCACAGAGGCCTGCCATCTGCAGAGCGTTACTGTAGATGAGAGAAATGGCAACTTTGCAGTGCAAAAAACTGGACATGGGTTTTCTGTGCCAGTCCATGTCCAGAGAAATACATGGGGGAAAATGCACATAGTTAAATGTGAGTTAGAGGAATGTGTGCAGTTTCAGTTGTTGGCCAGACAAAGTGGATTCAGCTATAGCTTGTGCTCTCACATTCGCTCTTTAGACTACTGTAAAGAGACTACTGCAGAGACGTTTCTCAAAGAAGACATTCTGAGGGATATGGTTACATTCAAATTCTTTGGAGAGGCAAAGGCAGCTAATTGTGTGAAGAGGCAAAAGGATGCTTGTGCAGCACATGTTCCTCTCTGTGTGCCTGTGGACTTTGGTGGGTCTTCATCACAGATATGCCTGTCAATCCATGAGCCAAGCATTCATAGTTTTTGCAGACTTGGGAGGATAATGATCACTTATAACACACAAAGGAACACCTGGCATTGTCCCTGCACGAAGCCACGGACATCTTGTCCACACATACACATTTCAAAGTGGCATCTTTTCCAAACCCAAAGACATCTCTTCAAGTCAGAGGTGCCCACAACACAAAGCCCTGAGAGTTGTAGTCTTCTGGACAATACTGGTACAAAGAGAAGTGTGCAGTACGTTTTCAAAGAGAAAAAAATTCCTGAAGCACTGCCAAAAGAAGTTACAACACAGAGAATGAAAATGGAATACCCAAAACAGTTCTTTCCTCTTGAGACAACTTGCCAGTTATGCACTGCACATCCTGTGCTTGCCGAGGCTGTGGTAGTCACGAAAAAAAGCTAGGATTGTCGGCATGATGGGCCTGATCGACAGTAAGTGAAATATGACTAATTTAATATGCAATCATGATGCCTAGTATTGTAATGGGTTGACATAAATGTGATTTTGGTGTTTTACAGACATTTCAACATACCATAGGATATGCCCACAGTGCAACATGGTGTATAGGTACCAGGAATGGAAAGATGGCATTCACAATTTTGATAACCACATTTTTCTCACCCTTGAACTTTGTGTGTTTCTCAGAGAAAATGTTACAGTGAGTATTCATATTTTCTCCTTTATTGGCTATGGGCTATATGTACATAAATATTACATATGTGACCCTGGACCACAAAACCATTCATAAGTGTAAATTTGTCGAAATTGAGATTCTTACGTCATCTGAAAGCTGAGTAAATAAGCTTTCCATTGATATATTGTTTATTAAAATAGGACAATGTTTGTCTGAGATACAACTATTTGAAAACCTGGAATCTAAGGGTGCAAAAAAATCTAAATATTGAGAAAATCGCCTTAAAAGTTTTCCAAATGAAGTTCTTCTTGTGTGTGTGTGTGTGTGTGTGTGTGAGAGAGAGAGAGAGTGTGTGTGTGTGTGTGTGTGTGTGTGTGTGAGAGAGAGAGAGAGAGAGAGAGAGAGAGAGAGAGAGAGAGAGAGAGAGAGAGAGTGTGTGTGTGTGTGTGTGTGTGTGAGAGAGAGAGAGAGAGAGAGAGAGAGAGAGAGAGTGTGTGTGTGTGTGTGTGTGTGTGTGTGTGTGTGTGTGTGTGTGTGTGTGTGTGTGTGTGTGTGTGTGTACCTGGTATTCATCACGTTATGGGGACCAAATGTCCCCACAAGGATAGGAATACCAGTAGATTTTGACCTTGTGGGGACATTTCTCAGGTCCCCATGAGGAAACAGGCTTATAAATCATGCACAATGAGTTTTTTTTTTTTTGATGAAGTAAAAGTGTGCACAATCTCCTGTGAGGGCTAGGTTTAGGTGTAGGGTAGGTGTAGGGCGTTAGAAAGTACGGTTTGTACAGTATAAAAACCATTACGCCTATGGAATGTCCCCATAAAACATGTAAACCCAACGTGTGTGTGTGTGTGTGTGTGTGTGTGTGTGTGTGTGTGTGTGTGTGTGTGTGTGTGTGTGAGAGGAAGAGAGAGAGAGAGAGAGAGTGTGTGTGTGAGAGTGAAATAAGTTTGTGTTTTGTAAAGGTGTTGTGTTAAATGTATCCTAAATTGTGGATAATCAAGCTACATTTCATATGCCAAAACAAACTTCTGGAGTGTTAAAGATTGAAATAAAAAAAATTAAAACAAGAACCGTACAGAACCGAAAACCGTGACCTAAAACCGTGATACGAACCGAACCGTGGGTTTTGTGAACCGTGCCACCCCTACACCCTAAGTGGTGACGCGTCGTGTCGTGACCGTTACACCTTGGGTGTGCATTATTTTCGTAGAATTCTACGGCCCGAAGTCAATTATTCCACTTATACTATAGTTACCACACCTCAAGACATCGATCAAGTGATATATTTCAAGACATTCGTCCAGTTTTTATCCTTAAAATGCTATTGTGAGGAGGATTAATTTCTTACGCAGCTCATCCAACAGCTTTGGTGCTAATTCCAAAATGTCATTTTAGACCTAGTAACGACGGTTGAGCCGTTGATAGCAAACTAATGCAGTTAATAATGAAGTTTAGACAGACCGACAGACAAGCAGATGGACAGCAAGAGAGAGGGAAAAAGATATTAAGTGCATTACCTCTCTCAAGTCTGTGTGTCTCTCAAGGGTGACTGGCAGCATCGTCTCTACTAACAGTTAAACTTTAAGTCCATTTTCATCAAGACCACGCCGTTGTTACCTCGCCTGTGAGAACTGTCATGTCGTTTTTATGTTATTAATCGTCAGAGCAGTGCTAACAACATTAGCGCGAGTGCTAACTGTAATGTGTGTGCGTCTGTGAGTGAGAAAGAGCGAGAGAAATAGAGTTTGTGCTTTTCGTACATAATAAAACGTAATATTGTGGAAAAAACATGGAAAAATCTGTTGTTTTATCCTGTTGTTTACTGTATTTATTAGTGTGGCCAGTGTCATTGTAGGCTTTGGTTATATGTTTTGGGCTGTAAGGACCTTTTGAAATAACTGAAATCCTATGGCGAAGTGATATAAACATGTAATGCGGTCAAAAGTTGCCTGGAACTACGTTCGCCGTGCGTTACCCAGAGAATAATGCACACCTCATGAGAATTACTGGCCTTCTCTTTCTTTTCCCCATTGCACAGCTGCTGTTTTTAATAGCAAAGTGATTACATTTATTTTCGTTTATTTGGGTTATAAAGTTAATTTAGAAATATATTTGGAACCCTTTTTATTTGTTAAATTAATTTTTTTGTTTTTTAAAGTAACGATCAAGCAGTCAACGGCAGACAGATCAATTTAGCCCTCTCAATTCATCACGATTTAAATTAAAATCCATAGATATAAAAAAATTTAAGCATATCACAATATTAGTTGAATCGTTTAACCTAGATAAAAGTGTGCTATTAGGCGCATATCCAATCGTTTGTGCGGAGAGTAAAGCCGAAGCACGCTTTGCAGAACATGGTGCCAGCTCTATATGTGAAACTTAATTTATGCTCATAAAGGTAAGACTAATATCTAATCCGGAACTGTAAAGAAATAATTGAAATAATTCAAATCGAAAACAAAACTCTTTCATTAGCTATAGGCCTAATCCATAAATATGCATTTAGGTATTAAATGCGCATTCATGAGCAAATGGCCAGTCAGGATCGTCAACTTCATCTTTGTGCCAAACACTAGTTTATTAAAAAATAATTCAAATATCTCCTTATTTTTTTCCCGATACATTCATGGTAATTATTTTTGCTGGGGCTTTGCGGTCAGTACTGCTTGCATTTGAACTCGGAGGCGCGGTTGTCATTGCGACAGTCACAGCCTAGTTTTGCTTCCACCATTCAAGTGGGCCCGACTGTACTTTATAGTGTCTCTCAAATCTCTTTTTTTTTTTTTTTTTTTTTGCTGTCTCTGTATTAGTGGCTCAGCAGACTGATCTTCTTCATTCATATTTAAGCGCGAATGAGAACCGTTTCGCAGGGGATGCAAGGTGTATGGAAAAAAAAGAGAATATTTGAATCTCAAAATGTAAAATCTAGTATTACTTCTCACTAGAGATGCACCGATTGCAATTTCCTTGGCCGATTCCGATTTCCGTTTTTTTTTTCAGTAAGTGTGACCTGCCGATTCCGATTTTTTTTTAAATAACTGTAATGAAAGCATTAACAGAAATATTTTCTTCAATTTTTACTTTTAAAATATGAGAAATTATTAAACATTATAGGATCTTCTCACAATAAAGTAATTTTAACAAAATTAAGTGATCTGACCCTTGAAAACGTCAGAAGTAAAATATAACTTACAGAGTAGGCTTACTAACAAAAATCTACTTTTCTTCAATGGATTTTATTATTGAAACATTAAATACATGATCGTCTCACAACAGTAACTTTAATGACAAAAAGTGCATTGTCTTTAAACAGGTAGAAATGTCAATTCTAGTATTAAATGCTATTACTTGAGCATTAATAAAAAAAAATATTGGTAAAGAGAAGCATTTCTGCCTTGTCAGCAATTTCCCCAGCGGTATTACACTTCGGAACATTCATTCTCACTACGCTACCGTATACAGCGTCTTCACACACAGATGAAACTTACTAGAAGTGTGAAGTGTGACAAAAACGCATCTGTATATAAATACAAATTCAGGTCTCGTCTGCTTTAATGACCTTCAAATGGAACATATACGCTCGCTTCGTACAATTAGTTTGAAGCGAGCGTATATGTTTCATTTGAAGCTGTGTGTTCAGACGGTAGACGCTGTATGCGGTGGCGTAGCACAAATATGTGAATGAATGTTCCGAAGTGTAGTCAACATCAAACGTCTACTCAAAGAGTAGGGAGCAATAAACACTGGGCAGGGATCATGTCAATCGGACATTTTTTTCCTTTAACATTTATTTATTTATTGTGAGATTTTATGGAAACCTTTTTACCTATCATTTTTACTAGATCTGGCAGAAGAGAACAAGGAGACTGAAGAACTGATTAAAGAGGGGGAGAGCCATCATGTAAAAACTGAAGAAACATTCTCATTGACAAGAGTAAATCAAATATGGCCTGAGTGTGAAAAGAGTCTCTCATGCAAGCAAAACCTCGATCTTCATGTAAAATGTCATCTTGAAGGGAAGCTGTTAACATGTGATCAGTGTGGGAAGAGTTTCACACAAAAAGGAGACCTTGATGCACACCTAAAAACCCACACTGGAGAGAAGCAAGAAAACTGTCACCAGTTTAGTAAAAAACAAATCAGGCCACATTTCCTGAAGGAACACTTAAAAGTTAATGTGAAGGACAAGACTTTCATATGTGGTTTATGTGGAAACAGTTTTAAACGGATGGAAGACCTTAAATTAAGTATATAACTAAATAAAATAAACAGCACATCAATAAAATAAACATAGTCCTATATTCATAAATGTATATATATTCTAAATATTGTTATTTTAGGGAGATTTGACACGTCTAATTGAAGAAAACAATTAATGTTAACCGAGACGTTTTCGTTTACTGACCAAAAGAGGGAAGCACATAATCGTTAATTCAGTGGTAAGAAACTAATGTAATGTTATCCTAGTTAAAGTTAACTAAATGTACTCGTTTTAATGTCTGTAAAAAATAAAATAAAAATTTTAAACATTTTTAAAATCGAATATTTTGTTGGTCATGTTATTTAGTGCATTAATAAACAAAATCTGGGTAATTTTATGGTATTGTAATTCTACATTAACGAAATCTAACACAGTAGGCTATAGCATAATTTTGTCATGCTCCTTATGATGGTTAAATGTGCTCTGATTATCTGTAATGATTAAACAATAGTTTACAACAAGATATGGTGTGTAGTACCTAGTGATTAGTGAGATCCACATCCGTCGGCCTTCCATGTCGCTTACTCCAAACGGGAGTGCTTAAGTACAGAAGCGGAATCGGAGAGAATCGTTCTAAGAACCATCAGATAACTTTCAGGGAACCTTCTAGGAACAGAAATAGAACGTTCCTTATTGTTTTTTTATTGATAATTTTTACTCGTACAGTAACTATTCAGACTATTACTTTTACTTGACTAAATATTTCTATAAGTAGGCTACTTAGTACTTTTACTTTTACTTGAGTATAGCCAGAGGTGTAAAGAGTACCCGAAAACCATACTTGAGTAAAAGTACAGATACCTTACTGTAAAAATTACTCCATTACAAGTTACAAGTCACCAATTCCAATAAGACTTGAGTAAAAGTCTTAGAGTATCCGATTTTAAAAGAACTTAAGTACTTTACTCGTACTGAACGTAGGCTCAAAGAACCCAAAGAAATATGTATAACAAGAAACCGTTTATTTGTGAGAATTTATTTATATCCTAATATAGAAATGAAATTGAACACCTTAATGTTTCAAAATGGCAGAACAAGTCAGTCTCAGTCAATCTCAAAAACTGTTTAAAAATTGAAAAATGAATTTAAAAGCATTTTTAGTGCATTTAAAATTAAGCATATATGCACTTATTCAGTTTAAAATATATTATCTTAGCATTCCACAAAGTTTCCAAAAAAAGAAAAGAAAAAAGAATTCACACATTACTGATAAAAGTATATAAAATATTGCCTAATGCCCCAAATTATATACACAATACTAGAACACATATTATTCCAAATAAATGTTTAAAGTTGTTTAATGTTAAAACCTTGTTTAAAACTATTTAAAGTAACTGATTATAGCAAAATATAGATTCTAATTATTTGGGATATAAATGTTTCATAGGATAAAACAATTTGCATTGATTTGCCGTCCCTCCTGTTTCACATTTTTGAATGAATAGTAAAAAAAAAAATCCATTATTTCATCTGACAATTCACGATGCCTTGATGGCATACAAATATTCACTTTTGCTGATGGAAAAGGGCATAAAGTCTCTGAAAGAAACTTTAAAAGAAAACGCATAGCATCATTACCGTACATTATAACATTACTCACATGGGGATTTTGAATTCCGCACAGAGATTCCGTTCACGTTCATGTGGAGTAGCTCTAATTTAGCACATAGGTAAATAGCATCCAGTACCTTCAGCACCCTGCAGATGGCCATATCGCCTCTTCCGCTCAAGAAATTACCCATAGCAGAAAAAGATGCCGACTTGTCGCGCACAATCACAATGTAATGAGTAACGGTAAGTGTACGTTCAAATGTAGTGGAGTAAAGAGTACAGGCCCGGTTCCAGAACTAAATCACTGAGGGTGCTTCCTAAATTAATGAGGGTGCTCTAACATTATACCATCATAGTCGACATTAGGGCGCGACACTGATGGCGCGCGTTGCTATTTTAAAATCAAAATACTTCATTTTTGTATGTAATGGCAAATTGATTATACTTTCGTTTTTTTATTAACTTAATTTAGAAAAAAAAACGTTTGGAGCATTTTTGTTCGTAAAATATAAGTTTTTATTTTATTTTATTATTATTATTTTTAAGGAACAGCGCCCAGGGGTAGACTAATCAGTCTGTTAATTTGATCAGTTTGCCTACTCAAATCATCACGATTTGCATAAAATCTATAGATATGAAATAGTTCAAGTATAAAACAATGTTAGTTTAAACGTTAAACCTAGAGATAAATGTGCGGTATTAGGCGCATATCCAATAGTTTGTGCAGAGAGTGGAAGCTGAAGACACAGGACATGGGCGCCAGTGCATTTTTTTCAGTGGAAGCAATTTAAAATTATCTGTCATTTTTGCTCACAAAGGTAAGAGTAGGTTAATACATCATTCGGTACTGTAAAGGGTGTACTTTTATTTGTGTGCACTTAAAAAAAACGTATAAAATAGTTTTAAATTATTACTTAACGAAATAAAACAAATAGAAAACAAAAACTCTCTCATTATGTAATCCGAAAAGATAAATTTCTCTTTAAAGGCGCGTCCAAAAAGGATTTTTGTTACACTGACTCAGAATACACTAGTTTATTAATATATAACTTAAATAAGCTTTACTCTTTCCGGCCCGACACATTCAGTGTTATTTATTTACCTTTGTGGCAATTTTCAGCATATTGTGTGTTTGAGCGCGGATCTGTTCCAGCTGCGCTGCCGTCTGTAACGGTCTCGAAAGTGAAACCGAAAGTGAAGTCTCCTGTTGTTTCCACCAGCGCGGCATTTTTTTCTTCACCATAATTTATGGATGTCTAAAATATTAAAATAAGGAGAAACCTAAAACAGATAAAACCGGTGCCCGTCCGCCTCTGAACTTTGACGTGAAAATTGGCCTGAAGCCCAGCAACTAGAGGTGTAAAAAAGTCGGGCTAGTCGGCCGAGGCTGAAATGCAACTCTCTAATTGACTGCTTTGATGCGTTACAATATGGTAGGGCATTGTTTTAATGCTTACAGCAGAAAAATAAATGTTTTTTTTTAATGATTACTCACTGGATTGTTATCTAAATCTGCAATAAAATGACATTATTACAGCTTTAACTGAGGGTGCTATTGATTTCGTTTGAGGGTGCTTAGCACCCTCAAGCACCCCCGTAGAACCGGGCCTGAAAGAGTACATATATTACATAAAAAATGTAGTCGAGTAGAGAGTAAAAGTTGCTTATATTTTTGATACTCAGTACAAGTAAAAAGTAGCCAAAAAAAATACTTAAGTACAGTAACGAAGTCCATTTACTCAAATACTTTACACCACTGAGTATAGCTTTTGGGTACTCTACCTACCTCTGAACGCAATGCTAATCAACAGCCTTTATCTCTATATAGAATAGGCTACTATATAAAATAATGATTTTGCCTCATTCTGTGATGTGAAACCACGTCAGATCACGAAAGAAAGTTATTTCAAACACGACTGATGTATAAATTAATTTTGGGCAAACACGTCATTAAAATGTTCTCTTTAGACAACAGCTTGTAAACAGACTTAAACCCATGCACGCGTTCTATCGAGGTAAATTTGGACGCACAGATTGATTTCATACATTCGACACATATACTGCAGTGCCGCACCGTACAGCTCTGGTGCATCACCCCAGTTCTGTAGACAGAAGGTGCGGCTTGAAGTTGCGCCGCGCACACCGATCGGTGTATGACCGCAAGAACCATTTAAAAGGTTGCAGAGCTGTCTGCGCTCTTTGGCTCTGATTTTAAACACGAATCTTTCTGAGCAGCGCCGCGTCGAGTAGAACGTCGAGTAGTATTGTCCCCTTAAGGCGGGACAATAGGTGACCGCCTGTATCTACTGTTGGACGGGCCGCACTGGATGAAGCTCTATGAAGACTGTAAACGGGTACAAGGCTCAAGGGTGGTTGAATGTGGATTGTTAGGCAAATCAGGATTTGCGTATCGATCCATTTGAGAGATAGGTGGCAGTAATGCACTTACACGTCTGCGATAGAAGAAGAAGAAGAAAACTAGAAAAGTAGCTATCGCTAGCCCCATAACACAGCTTTGAGTCTTCTGAGGTGAGATAATTCGTATATTTATACAGTTATAAAATACAGCTTGTTAAAACAACATTTACAGGGGCATTGTGGTACAGCTTTGTTTGTGGCGTCTGCAAACTGAAATAAACATTTAGCCGTAGGGTTGCCAACCATTCCGAATTATTACAGAAGTGTCCCGTATACGCAGAGATACGCCGCATGACCACCCAAACAATACGAATACATTGAAAATAATATATTTTTGGACACATTATTGCTTGGTTTTTGAACGCTTGCTGAAGGCTTTAAGACCCAGCAGAATCCTCAGCCGGCTGGTCGCTCTTGCGTCACAGCGAGAGGTTGTTGAGATTTATTATGCATTGGTGTATAATTAATAAATCATATCTTAAATTATTACTACACGACTGGTTAAGAATTTTTTTTTTGTACATTTTAAATGTTCAGTGTCCAAATTGAAAGAAGAAACAGGGGCATTGATTTGTCCCTGAACTTTAAAAAGACTTTTGTCTGTTGGTGTAAATATCTCAGTCTACATTACATTACATTACACTTACATGTGCGTTTTAGAAGGCCAAACAATTATCCTAAAATTAAAAAGCATAAGAGTTTACCTTGTCTTGCTCTGTTGCACTTTGATGCATGTGCTATAGTTAATGCCTCTGACAAGTGTTTTCCTCAGCATTTAACTTGCATTTTAACTGGCAAATGTTAGAAAGTCTGGAAAGACAAATTAAATAACTTTACATTTTGATAAATGGATAAATGTGAATTAATGTAAGCATTAATTTTGATAACTGATTTATTTTTTTATTTTAGCAGATCTGCTTCTTCAACCACACAGGAATTCACTTCCAGGTCAGCTCCTCCCAGAACATTTATGAAAATCTTTATGAAACGAAGTCGAAAACATGACTGATCCAGAACCCTGTGGAATAAAACAGGAAGATACTGAACAACAAATAGGTTGGTGTATATTCTTGATACTTCAATAAAGTTAACAAACTTCAAGCATTTCATCAGATCTCAGGGTCAGTCAACTCAGAGTTCACCTTTAAACTCAAGAGTTGGTTGAACCTCCTTATTGAAATGGGCCCCAGGTAAATGCTGTTATCACTGTTTTTCATGTTTGTTGAGTAAATATCTTTACATGGCATTTAAAAAATGCTTGGTAACCAGAGTTTTACATGCTTATGGCCTATCGCTGTACACTTGCATCACTGGTAGTTCCTAGAGAGCTGAGTTAGACCCTACTCTGAAGAAGGAGCTCCTAGAACTAAAACCATTCCCAGTTCCTGCACTCCAAAAAGCGGTTCTTCCACCAATAGTTCTAGTAACTATGAAAAAGTTAATAACCAGTATAGTTTTCTTTTACTCATTGTTTTCAACAAATCAAAGGTGGTTTGAGAAACCATGCTGACCACATGTCATTTTTAAGATTTACTGAAAACATTTTTTACTGAACTTTTTTACTTTACTTTTAATTCTAGACGTGATAAAAGAAAACAAGGAGTTTGAAGAACTTATTGAAGAGGGGGAGAAGCATCATGTCAAGACTGAAGACACATCCTGGAAACATCCCTCATGCAAGCAAAATCTTAATATTCACATAAAATGTCATCTTGAAGGGAAGCTGTACACATGTGATCAGTGTGAAAAGACTTTCACGGTAAAAAATTACCTTACGAAACACATGGAAATCCACACTGGAGAAAAGTTGCACACTTGTGATCATTGTGGGAGGAGTTTCACACGAAAAGCATACCTTGATGCACACCTAAAAACCCACACTCGAGAGAAGCCATACACATGTGTTCAGTGTGGGAAGAGTTTCTCTCAAAAAGGAGCCCTTAATGGACACATGAGGATCCACACTGGAGAAAAGCCGCACACATGTAATCATTGTGGGAAGAGTTTCAGACTTAAGCATCCCCTTA
The DNA here is from genome assembly GCF_049309525.1 of Garra rufa. Classification (NCBI taxonomy): domain Eukaryota; kingdom Metazoa; phylum Chordata; class Actinopteri; order Cypriniformes; family Cyprinidae; genus Garra; species Garra rufa. The sequence goes on along the minus strand of NC_133367.1, from coordinate 17,902,324 downwards.
AAGATCACATGAAAATCCACACTGGAGAGAAGCCGTATACATGTGAGCAGTGTGGCAAGAGTTTCACACGAAAAAGATACCTTGATGAACACCTAACAACCCACACTGGAGAGAAGCCACACGCATGTACTCAGTGTGGAAGGAGTTTCAGCAAATACGGTAGTTTTAAAAGACATCTGCTTATTCATTCTAGAGAAACACTAGATAACTGTGACCAAAGCAGTAGAACACTTCTAAAGGACCACCTGAAAGCTCATGAAAAGGAGAAGCCTCATGTATGTTATTTATGTGGAAAGAGTTTTAGTCAGATGTTTGCATTAAACATACACCAGAAAAAACACAGTGGTGTGAAGGATCATGCTTGCTCTGAGTGTGGAAAGACTTTTTTTACACATAGTGCACTTTCGTCGCACAAGACAGTTCACACTACAGAAAGACCTTACAAGTGTTCACACTGTGACAAGAGATTCAAACGGTCAACGCAACTACAAATACATGAGAGCGTCCACACTGGAGAGAAGCCGTACACATGTGATCAATGTGGGAAGAGCTTCAGGTTAAAAGAAATGCTTAATAAACACATGCATGTCCACAATGGAGAGAAGGCGCACACATGTGAACTCTGTGGGAAGAACTTCAAACAAAAAGCAAACCTTAACAGACACGTGAGATTCCACAATGGAGAGAAGCCACACACCTGTGATCAGTGTGGGAAGGGTTTCTTCGAAAAAGGAAGCCTCAGAGACCACATGAACGTCCACAGTGGAGAGAGGCCACACACATGTGATCAGTGTGGGAAGAGCTTCAGACATAAAGGAAACCTTTCCGCACACATGAAAAGCCACACTGGGAAGAAGCCACACACATGTGACCAGTGTGGGAAGAGTTTCATAGAAAAGTCAACCCTTAAAGAACACATGAGGGTCCACACTGGAGAGAAGCCATACACATGTGATCAGTGTGGGAGGAGTTTCACACAAAGAGGAGCCCTTGTTTCACACAAGAAAACCCACAGTAATGAGAAGCCATATACCTGTGATCAGTGTGGGAAGAGTTACAAACGAAAAGAAAGCCTTCATGATCACCTGAAAATGCACACTGGAGAGAGGCCCTACACATGTGACCAGTGTGGGAGGAGTTTCATACGAAGAGTAACATTTTATCAACACAAGAAAACCCACACTGCATTGAAGCCATACACATGCGATCAATGTGGAAAGAGTTTCAAGAACTCAAGTTTTCTTAAAGTACATTTGTGTACTCATTCGAGAGCAAGACAGTATAACACTGTCCATGGCAGTAAAAGAAAATATCACCAAAAAAGACACAGCAGTGGGAAGGATCATGCTTGCTCTAAGTGTGGGAAGTCTTTTTTTACATATGGTGCGATGAAAGTGCACCAGACAGTTCACATCAGACAAACACCTTACAAGTGCTCACACTGTGACAAGAGATTCAAACGGTCGACACATCTACAACTACATGAGAACATCCACACTAGAGAGAAGCGGTATCACTGTCATTCATGTGGGAAGAGATTCACTCAATTATCTTCTCTAATCTCTCATAAATTACATGTATGCATGTCTGAAATTACACTATGTAGTTCAAGTTCTGGTCCTGCATTTCCAGGTGTGCTAGATGCTAGGACTGGCTGCATAAAGTAATTATTTTGGTAGATTATTAGAATGAGTTAGTTCAAATGTGTTATACCCCTTCTAACTAATAAATAAAACAAGAAAATCTCTTCAGTTTTTGAAAGTTTCTTTCTTTATGAACTTTGAGTAAACTGATTTATTATCCTATGTAGGTTTTCTGTCCTCCTCAAAAGTCATCAATAGATGGTTTTATCGGTTGAACGTGCCTGGCCTAAAGTTAACTTCTGGTTTCTGTTAGTTTATCATTCTGGCTAATGGCGCCGGGTACAAACCATGTTAAAGTTATGAGTAGACTTAATTTGGGCTGAGATGGTTATGCTGTGAGATGCAACCCAATGTTTCACAAACACTGATTTATTTGTGGTAGCCCCACAATATCAAAATTGACCACCACAAATAGATTTTCCAAAAGGCTTTGACTTTGTTAAACATGAGCACTGCATGTTTAAAAATCAAAACATACTTGTTATACTCGTTAAATATTTTGCTACTCTAGACGGACTTTGCTGTTGGTATTGATTCTTTGCAGAAGTCTACCGGAAGGTAAGTTTGGGCCACAAAGGCATGCATGTATGCGCAGTAACGTTTGTTTATGTTTTTGCCATTGAAACTATCTTAAAAAAAATTAACAGAGAGTTATCACTTCAAATATTTAACCATGGTATTGCCAGGGTTGTGTTTAGTTATGTAAGTTTATTTGTGTTTTGGTTGGACTTTGTTCTGTTCCTGTTTGCAGTGTTACCAACGGCTTTCTATAAAAAGCAGTTAAACTGATCAGGTACAGTGTGTCAGTGCATGAAGTGGCTTTTGTTTATTATGTGCTTAAAAAATTAAGAAACAGATTAATAAATAAAATAACACATAAAGCATCAAATCACTGGCAATAACCAGTTTGAAATTACAGTAGGGTAGTTTAAGCATTGATCTGTACTCCCAGAAGTGATGCTGGAGAGCTGCTACAAATGATTATTTTGATAATTAATCAAAATCAGACATTAGGTAGTTAAATTACAGAACGGATTTTAATCAACTTTGAGTAAATTGAATTGATTTCCTTCAGGTTTTCTGTCCTCCTCAGAAGTCATCAATACACCAACTCTGCTTAGAACTGAAACAGAAAAACAAAAGGGCATTTATTTCAGAAAACAAAACACATAGGAGACTAAAATATTATACTATCTACTAACTATCATTACTTGTGTAGAACTACAAATACTATTCACTTATTTATTATATATATTCAGCAAGCTGAGGCAAAGATCTAAATGTAGTTGCATGCGTTTTAATGAAGAGAAAGGAAAACACTAAAAAAAGACATGGAAGAAACAGTGACTGGTAAAACACAAACGAAACAGAAGGGAAAACAAGCTTAACAATTTAACAAGGAAAAGGAGCAAGGAAACCCCTTTAAAATAAGAGTTCATGACAGAAACACTGGAAATATATCTAACACAAGCTCTGGTGAAAGCCGTCTTGATTTGCTTTCGAAGCTTTCGTTTCATGTTTCATTCAGCCTAATTTGAAAGATGCATAGGATGCAAAGGTGTATATGCTACCGCTCTCCAGTGACTTACAATCCTTTGCAATCAGTCAAATTCACAAAAATAAGTGTCAATCGATTCAATTTCATTGCAAAATTCGAAACACATTCTGAAACGAAAACATTGTTTTTACGGAGCGCCTAAAGGGAATTTTACAGATTTTGTAGTCTATTCAAGGGCCCCATGTGTTTTCTTTTGTTTCTCTTTTGTAAATGAATCGCAAAAAAAGCTAAACTGCCCATGATGTAACCCAACATTTACTGTAATGAGTAAATGGAAAGTCAGATAATGTTTTAAAAAATCATTACAAAGTATTTTTCTCCAAAAATTTTTAAATGGCATTTTCAGAGGCTATACATACAACATAACAACATCATCTTCCTGTCTAAAGTAATGGTGTAAATGTATGTTTAAGGCTGATTGGCGCTAACATCAATGAGAAACCCTTTCCCATTTTTCCGACGTGCAATTGTTGTCCCTAAAACTAGAAAGAAAAAGTAGTCCTATGAAGACTGAGCGGGTATAAGAATCAAGGTTGACAGAATGTGGTTTGCTGGTTAATCATTAGACTTTTGTTTCAGTGTCAATGGTCCAGTTGAGAGATAGGTGGCGGTAATGCACTTATAATTCTGCGATCCGCTGTAAAACAACAAGAAGCAAAAAAAAGAAAAAGTAGTCAAAGCTAGAGTCTTCAGACAGCTTTGAGTCTTCTGAGGTGAGTTAATTCGTATAATTACAACTATAAAATACAGCTTGTTAAAACAACATTTTACAGGGTGATTTATGTGTTGTTTTAATCTAGTACAGCTCTATTTGTGGGTTTTTATTCTGGCTTCGGCTGACTGAAATAAACATTTAGCCTAGTAGGGTTGTCAACCATTCCGAATTTTCACGGAATTGCCCGCATTTAAGACATTTTTTGTCGCGTATACAAAGGCATACGCCTATGACCACCGAAACAGTCCGATTGAAAAGTCTAAATTGAAAATTATTTATTTTTTCGGACACATTATTGTTTGGTTTTCAAACATTTGCTGAAGGCGTTAAGACCCAGCAGAATCCTCAGTCGGCTAGTCGCTCCTGCGTCACAGCGAGAGGTTGATGAGATTTGTGCTTTGGTGTACATTATAGGGATGTCACAATACTCAATATAATATTGAACCGTTCGGTACGACATCCACGGTTCAATACGCGCTTGTGAATTGCGGTTTTTCGGTTTTGCATCTAAATATCTTCCTTCCTTTTATTTCTCTTGGAATTTGCTGTATGTTTGCCCACGATTTCATGTGCTAGAATGAGAAATCGCTTCCCCTCTTATATTTGAAAAAAATAACGCAACACGCAGAGCATCTTCCATTCTAATGACATGCAATGATCAGCCTTTCTAAACCTGTTGTCCAACAAAAGTTATAAAAACAAGTTTCAAAAAACATTATAACTTGTTTTTAATTCACAACATCAGTCGAGTGTTTGAAATAACTTCCTTATGTTGTGATCTGATGTGGATTCTCATCACAGAATGAGGCAGACGATAAATTCTATACTCATATTCAATTTATGTCGATTAGCATTGGCCTTTAAAAATACCCGAGATGGCTTGAAGAACACAGATAAACCATATATTATTGCAGACGAGTCTTTATTTTTCTTAGATTTAATCATTCAAAACGTTTACCGTTATAACGATGCTTTTATCCATATTAGAGAAGCTGGAACGGAACGTTATTAGCGCTACCTCTTTGATGCATATGTGTTTTCTTTTGCACAAGGGCGCCCTCTGCCATCCAGTATGAATGAAACCCATTCTATTTTGCGTAAAAAAAAAAAAAAATTAAGCAGACACATTCTAAACCACACTTTATCTAGTGTGCAGAGGTTACAGGAGTATTTTGTTAATTTGTTCCAAAAAAAAAAAAAAACACTGAAGTGGCAGGATATCAGAACCGAACCGAACCGAAAACCGTGGGTAAAAACCGAGGTACGTATTGAACCGTGCACTAACTGTATTGTTGCATCCCTAGTGTACATATATTGTACTAAATTCATGAACCCATCTCCCAAGTTATGGAAGAAAATTTTGTACATTTTAAAAATAAACGCATTAATCGGGTGCACTTTCTAAATTAAGATCTCTAACCCATGTTCAGTGTGCAAATTGAATGAAGAAAAAGTCTGTGCATTGATTTGTCCTGGAACTTTAAAGGGACTCAACTCTCTATTTGTGTTAGTATCTCAGTCTACATTACACTTACATTGGTGTTTTAGAAGGCCAAACAATTCATTAAAACGTTATTCTAATTAAGTAAAAATTTCTTTTGGATCCGTCATTTTCCCAGCAATATCTCATGAAGGGTAAGTTCCTTTGTGTTTTATATAATGGCCACTATGCTCTAGATCTATGTTTTCCTTGATCGGTTTTCCCTGATGAGTTGTTAGAGAGAGTCAAGAGAATGAAGTTGTCTGAAACATAATGCTTTATATTCATAAGCACTTAAAATAAAAAAGCATAAGCGTTGTACTTTTACAGATGTTTGAGCTGGTCAATGCCTCTGACAATTGTTTCCTCATCATATAACTTGCATTTTATGGTTATATACTTACCTCTCAAATGTCTTCATAGACTCAAGTCTATAAAGATATAATAGATATAGATATAATGTAATAGAAATATATAATATCTGTATGAAATTTAGATTTAAAACTAATTAAATAACTTTATATTTTGATTGATGGATTTACATAAACCACATGATTTAAGTGTGTGAATTAATGAAAGCGTCAATTTGATAACTGATTTAATTTCGAATTTTGGCAGATCTGCTCCTCCAACCACACGTGAATTCACCTGGAGTTGAAAAGAAAGAAAAGCCGACAACATGACTGATCCAGATCCCTGCGGAATAAAACAGGAAGATACTGAACAACAAATAGGTTGGTTTATATTCTTAATTCTTCACTAAGTTTATAAAACCACAAGCACAAAAATGATAAAAGCTGTGAAATAACAGTTAAAGATGCAGTACATGTATGAAGTATGAATATGATAGATTCTGGTGTACTGGCACTTGTGGGTAAAGGCATTAACAGTGCATAAGTCACTTATGGTATCAAGAATTTATCTTTCAAAAGGAAAAGACTACTGTAAAAAATTAAAAGAATGAGCTGGTATTGTCTTCCACATTTTTTTTTAGTTTAGACTAACATGTATATGTTTTGTATGATTCCACCAAATCAGATTATTTTTTTATATGATATGATCTGAAAGTAGCTTTTAATTGATAAAGTTTCAACATCAGTCAATCAAGCATTTTTATGTTTGATCTAAAGAAATTAGAACTAAACGTGGTAACCATGTATGTATGAATGAATGCATATTTGTTATTGTAACAGAACGAAGGACTAGTGATGGTGCTTGGGACATTCTTGGTCCTTTAGTTTTGTTTTTGTTTTTTTGTAAAAGGTAAAAAAGAGAAACTAACAATGATACGGAACGTATAATAATAATACTGCATTTGCTTGGTCTAATTTGCTAAACTCAAAATATTGACGGTAATAGGTGAGCACCAACCAAAGCGTTTGCACATTAGTTCCGCCTACTACCAAAGACTATAATTTACACTGAGCAATCTTAGCAATGGCGAGTCAGGCGCCTTCACACTAGAGTTTACAATGCATCCAGTGAGATTAATTAATCTCTTAGGTGTGCAGTTTTCAAAAGGAGTAAAGGCAAGTGAAATATCCGTGTTAAACGTACAGTTAGCCTGTAACTTAAACACTGGTGGGTGAACATGAACAATTTATTAGCCAATGGCTAATGATAGACATTACTTGGTCATCTAGCTTGGAAATTTTGCATGCATGTAATTTACCCACATTGTGGAGGGTTGCAATGCAGACATTTGATAAAATGATTGATAAATAGCTTATGCAATTTTTAATTGTATAACAGTATCGAATACAATTTAAGTCACAGAGTTGTTGCCATATCTGAAATGCTTTCTTTCTTCCTTTTTTGTTTATAGATGTGGCATCACGCAAAGAAAAATGTCACAAAACTGACATTTTACATAAAAATCCAACCCAACCATTTAATAATACCTCAATATTATAAGATTACCATTTTACATTTTTTGAAACACTATATACTATACTTAGACAATAATGGATTGATTGATTTTTGTTTATTACTGCAACTTGAAAAGAAATAATATCCAGATAAATTTCCAGAATCTGGATACCAAATACAGCCTGAAACTTAGTTCCCTTTCAGTATGATTCAGTTGCATTGCATTAGTTGCTAACGTTATGGGGAAACTGTTTTCACTCAATACTGAAGCATGATTTGTTCATATCTGTGCACCTGACAAACAAAAAGCCTACAGTCATGGACAAAAGTTTTGCGAATGACAAAAATATTAGTTTTCACAAAGTTTGCTGCTTAACTGCCTTTAGATCTTTGTTTCAGTTGTTTCTGTGATGTACTGAAATATAATTACAAGCACGTCATACGTTTCAAAGGCTTTTATTGACAATTACATGACATTTATGCAAAGAGTATTTGCAGTGTTGGCCCTTCTTTTTCAGGACCTCTGCAGTTCGACTGGGTATTCTCTCAATCAACTTGACTGATAGCAACCCATTCTTTCATAATCACTTCTTGGAGTTTGTCAGAATTAGTGGGTTTTTGTTTGTCCACCCGCTTCTTGAGGATTGACCACAAGTTCTCAATGGGATTAAGATCTGGCCATGGACCCAAAATTTGGTCCCCGAACCACTTAGTTATCACTTTTGCCTTATGACACGATGCTCCATCGTGCTGGAAAATGCATTGTTCTTCACCAAACTATTGTTGGAAGAAGTTGCTGTTGGAGGGTGTTTTGGTACCATTCTTTATTCATGGCTGTGTTTTTGGGCAAAATTGTGAGTGAGCCCGCTCTCTTGGATGAGAAGCAACCCCACACATGAATGGTCTCAGGATGCTTTACTGTTGGCATGACACAGGACTGATGGTAGCGCTCACCTTTTCTTCTCCGGACAAGCCTTTTTCCAGATGCCCCAAACAATCGGAAAGAGGCTTCATCGGAGAATATGACTTTGCCCCAGTCCTCAGTAGTCCATTCGCCATACTTTTTGCAGAAGGTCAATCTGTCCCCGATGTTTTTTTTTTTTGGAGAGAAGTGGCTTCTTTGCTGCCCTTCTTGACACCAGGCCATCTTCCAAACGTCTTGGCCTCACTGTGCGTGCAGATGCGCTCACACCTGCCTGCTGCCATTCCTGAGCAAGCTCTGCACTGGTGGCACTCCGATGCCGCAGCTGAATCCTCTTTAGGAGACGATCCTGGCGCTTACTGGACTTTCTTGGACGCCGTGAAGCCTTCTTAACAATGCAGTGGAAAGTTTTTTTCGGGATTAAGTTCATTTTCATGGCAAAGGAGGACTATGCAATTCATCTGATCACTCTTCATAACATTCTGGAGTATATGCAAATTGCTATTATAAAAATTTAAGCAGCAACTTCTCCAATTTCCAATATTTCTGTAATTCTCAAAACTTTTGGCCACGACTGTATATGAGCCTATATCTGAGCAGTATCATTTTTCATATTTAGAAATATCTGGTTCACAAATTTTGCAACCATATTTTTTACGTTTTAAAAATTTAAAGTATAGTTAATCTAACACGTAATAATAATTTTCACTATGATACCTGTTTGTAATATTTTTAAAGCCATAATTGGATAGTAAATATACCCAATTCAAATGAATGCATCAAACTAGTTATGCTTTCTACTGTTATCTTAAGTTTCACATGTTCTTTTCCTTTCACATTATTTTCTTTTAAGATTTTCTGAATACGTTGTTTTACTGAACTGTTTAACTCTTCATTTTAGACCTGATAGAAAAGAACAAGGAGATGAAGGAACTGATTGAAAAGAGGGAGAACCATCATGTTAAAACTGAAGAAACATCTTGGAGTTCTTCATTAAAAATAAGAGACACAATCTGGCCTCAGTGTGAAAAGAGTGTCCCATGCAAGCAAACTCTTGATATTAACATCAAATGTCATCTTGAAGGGCAGCTGTATGCATGTGATCAATGTGAAAAGACTTTCACAATTAAAGGAAACCTTACGAAACACATGAATATCCACACAGTGGATAAGCTATACACATGTGGTCAATGTGGGAAGAGCTTCAGACTAAAAGGAACCCTCAAAAGACACATGAATATCCACGGTGGGGAAAAGCCATACACATGTGTTCAGTGTGGACAGAGCTTCAGACAAAAATCTACTCTTAATAAACACACAAGGATCCACACTGGAGAGAAGCCCTACACGTGTGATCGGTGTGGAAAGGGATTCAGTCGAAAAGAATATCGTGATGCACACTTAAAAACCCACACTGGAGAGATGCTGTGCACGTGTGATCAGTGTGGGAAGAGTTTCACACATAAAGGAGCCCTTAATAGACACATAAAGATCCACACTGGAGAGAAGCCGTACACATGTAATCAGTGTGGGAACAGTTTCAGATTTCAGCAGTCTCTCAATGAACACCTGATGATCCACACTGGAGAGAAGCCACATGCATGTAATCAGTGTGGGAAGAGTTTCAGAATAAAAGTATCACTTGAAAGACACAGGAATATCCACACTGGGGTGAAGCCACACACATGTAGTCAGTGTGGGAAGAGCTTCAGACTAAAATCCCTACTTGAAAATCACATGACTGTCCACACTGGGGAGAAGCCGCACACATGTGGTCAGTGTGGGAAGAGCTTCAGACTAAAATCAACACTTGAAAATCACATGACTATCCACACTGGGGAGAAGCCGCACACTTGTGGTCAGTGTGGGAAGAGCTTCAGACTAAAATCAACACTTGAAAATCACATGACTATCCACACTGGGGAGAAGCCGCACACATGTGGTCAGTGTGGGAAGAGCTTCAGACATATAGGTACCCTTTACAAACACACACAGATCCACACTGGAGATAAGCCATACATATGTGATCAGTGTGGGAAGAGTTTCAGACTAAAAGAAAACTGTGATGCACACCTAAAAACACACACTGGACAGAAGCCGTGCACATGTGATCATTGTGGCAAGAGTTTTGCACGAAAAGAATATCTTAATGCACACCTAAAAACCCACACTGGAGAGAAGCCGTACACATGTGATCAGTGTGGGAAGAGTCTTACACATAAAGGAGGCCTTAAAAAACACATGAGGATCCACACTGGAGAGAAACCATACACATGTGATCAATGTGGCAAGAGTTTCACACAAACAGGAGGCCTTAACAAACACATGAGGATCCACACTGGAGAGAAGCCGTACACATGTGATCAGTGTGGGAAGAGTTTCACACACAAAGGAGGCCTTAAAAAACACATGAAGATCCACACTGGAGAGAAGCCGTATACATGTGATCAGTGTGGCAAGTGCTTCAGACTAAAAGTAATTCTTGAAAGACACATGAATATTCACACTATGACGACGCCATACACATGTAATCAGTGTGGGAAAAGTTTCAGACTGAAAATAATACTTGAAAGACACATGAATATCCACTCTGGGAAGAAGCCGTACACATGTGGTGAATGTAAAAGAGGCTTCAGACTAAAAGCAACCCTCAATCAACACATGAAAATACACACTGGAGAGAAACCCTACACATGTGAGCAGTGTGGGAAGAGTTTCAGACAAAAAACTACCCTTGATAGGCACACAAGGATCCATACTGGAGAGAAGCCCTACACATGCGATCAGTGTGGGAAGAGTTTCAGACGAAAAGAAAACTGCAATGCACACCTAAAAATACACACTGGACAGAAGCCGTTCACATGTGATCAGTGTGGGAAGAGTTTCACACAAAAAGGAGCCCTTAACAAGCACATGAGAATCCACACTGAAAAGAAGCCATACACATGTGGTCAGTGTGGAAAGTGCTTCATACTAAAAGTAATACTAGAAAAACACATGAATATCCACACTAGGAAGACACCATACACATGTGATCAATGTGGGAAAAGTTTCAGACTAAAAGTAATACTTGAAAGACACATGAGTATCCACACTGGCAAGAAGCCGTACACATGTGGTCAATGTAAAAGAGGCTTCAGACTAAAAGCAACCCTTAATCAACACATGAAAATCCACACTGGAGAGAGACCCTACACATGTGAGCAGTGTGGGAAGAGTTTCAGACAAAAAACTACCCATGATAGGCACAAATGGATCCATACTGGAGAGAAGCCCTACACATGCGATCAGTGTGGGAAGAGTTTCAGAAGAAAAGAATACCTTAATGCACACTTAAAAACCCACACAGGAGAGAAGCCGTACACATGTGATCAGTGTGGGAAGAGTCTCACACATAAAGGAGGCCTTAAAAAACACATGAGGATCCACACTGGAGAGAAGCCATATACATGTGATCAGTGTGGAAATAGTTTCACACAAACAGGAGGCCTTAACAAGCACATGAGGATCCACACTGGAGAGAAGCCGTACACATGTGATCAGTGTGAAATGAGTTTTAAAAAATATGGCGATTTTACAAAACATCGGCTTACTCACCCTAGAAAAAGACCACAAAACTTTGATCAAATCAGCAGAAAATCTTTTAGGGCAGAGGTCCTGGAGGACCATCTGAAAGGTCATACAAAGGAGAAGCAGCCGTTTGACTGCCATTCATGTGGGAAGAGATTCACTCAATTATCTTCTTTAGTCTCTCATAAATTACATGTCTGCGTGTCTGAAATCAAAGTAAGTAGTTCAAGTTCTGAACCTGTATCTCCAAGTGTGATGGTTAATATTGATTAATCAGAGATTATTAGAATGATTTAGCTTTATGAGTTTGTTCAAATGTTGAATTACACCCATTCTAACTAATAAATCAAACAAGGAAATCACTTCAGTTTTTGAAAATGCCTTTTTATTCAAAGTTGAGTTACCTGAATTATTTTCCTCTTTATGTATTCTATCAATGTTACCAATACACCAACACTGCTTAGAAATAAACCACATTAAACAAAAGTGTAATTCACAACACACAGGAGGCTAGAATATTTATCTACAAACTATCAATATATATATATATATATATATATATATATATATATATATATATATATATTTCCATTGTGAGTGCTGTGGCCGGCAATATTTAGAACACTGAGGCTTGTGGGCTGGAGAATGTAAGCTGGCAGCTCATGCTGACTTCAGCAAAAAAAAAAACAGCCTTGTCTTCCCCAAGATGGATCCAGTGGTGGCCATGAGGGTTGGAGTCCATGCTTGGACTAAGCTCTGTGGGGGGGAAGTTTAGGGGATGTTTCTCTTCTACCTGTCCCACTAGGCACATTTCATTACAGATCGCAAAACTTTGGCAATGTATTATTAATGTCGAATAAAAAGTATTTTCATCTCATGATAAGGCATGGCAAGAGATTTTTGTGGAATTTTGGCTATATTTAATCAAATATTACATGTAAATGCGAAAAAAAAAGAAAAACCTTTTTTGTGATGTATGGTAGTTTTTGCCCATTTGACGCGTTTCCATTAGTAATATTTGTAATGCGCAAATTGTGTAACTTAAAGGGTAATGGAAACGCAGCTACTGTGAAAAAAAAAAAAAAAGACCCACACAGAAATCGTTTACTGATTTGGTACATTGTCACACAAAGATAAGTGTCACGAAACTGACATTTCACATGAACTCCAACTAGAGGTGGCACGGTTCACAAAACCCACGGTTCGGTTCGTATCACCGTTTGAGGGTCACGGTTTTTGGTTCTGTACGGTTCTTGTTTTTATTTTTCATTTTAATCTTTAACACTCCAGAAGTTTACTTTGGCATATGAAATGTAGCTTGATTATCCACAATTTAGGATACATTATTTAAAAAAAAAAGTTATATCATGTAATCATACACAAACTGAATTGGACTTGACTTTAAGCACATTATTGAGACCATCTCTGAGGAAAGCTAGGGGAGATTTGATACAGCAAGAGAGAAGACATTGATGACCTGCTTTTCATTTATTTGGCAAAAACAGGACAATGTGTATCTCTACAGGAATTTGTGTGCCTTTTTAGCACATAAAGATTGAACTGAAGAATTAACTTGCATGTACCAACACACTGGCGTGATGTCTTCTCAGATGAACTGACAAATTAAGATGAAATCCAAAATGTTCCCACACACCTGACCTGGCCAAGGGGCCGTTCACATGAAGCGTCTTTAGTGCACTCAAGTTCGTTATTTCAAATGTAGACGCGCGGTATGCGCGCTCGTAATGGAAGCGACGCGGTGCGACACGCTCGTTTTTTCCAGGCGCGTAGGGATAAAAACATCTCAACTTTTCAAAATTCCGCAAGCTCACTGCAGACCATGTGACATGAACCAACCAATCAGCTTCATCCTTTCCTTTAACAAAATTGAAAGCACAGCCAAGTTGGATGAACAGCGTATCATAGCTGGCGCATCCTTCTACACCGGGCAGCCTAACGGTGCGTTCACACTACAGCGTCAAATTTGCGCTCAGTGCCGCTGGCAACGCTACAACGCCACTGCTTTGGGGTGTGTCAAATTTAGGACAGAGCACGCCTCTGAAAAACAATGTTCACACACTATTTACGTTCCATTGTCTTCATTGGCGGTTCGCTAACTAAACTGTAGCGTATACTAACAACATGCAAAGTACATTTACTTTTGCGTGACTTTTTCAATAATATGTGATTTCAGCTCAGTAATCCACCAGTTTCGGAGACACGCGTCATAGTCTTTCCTATTCAGCCATCGTATAAAGCTTAATTGAATATAATGGGAGTGTTTTTTTAAAGTGGTCAAACTCGCACTACACTGAAGTCAGTGTTGATGTTTTTTGATAATGTAAATGTTCATTACTCATTTTCTGTATAGGCACTTTTTGAATAAATAAGGAAATATAAGCATTATAATTAGTAACGTACAAATGTTTCCATTAAATTGTTATCATGTTAAATACAAATTCAGTCATATTAAAACACTAGGCTGTTTTAGCCTCATGCTGGTGTTAGTTCACTGAACTAAGTAAAAAATTAAATAAATAAGCACAATAATCTATGTATAAATGATCTCACAGATTGACCATAGGACGATATGAAAATTTAGCATATTGCCCAACACATTGATAAATTAGCAAAAAAAATGTAAAACAAATAAGCTCTGATAATATAGATATTCCAACTGGAAAAAAATAAAGGACCATTTTATTTAAAAGAAACATTGACAAACAGTGGCAAAAGAGTTGGGATTTGGGAAATACAAGAAGGTAATATTACAGAAGTAAAAAAATCAATTAAAATTAGAATAGTTAATAGTAGAAATAGAAAGAAGGAAACGATCAGACGATCAGGACATGCAAGACTTAACAATTACTTCTTATGAATAAAGTGACAAATGTGAAGAAATTAAATGCAGGAATTGGGACATTAGAAGTGTTTTAGGAATAGGAAATGATCAGACTTACCATGGCTATAATAAACTTTTTGCAAGAAAGTGGTTTAAAAGAATTTAAAATCACAATCAAGTCATGAAGTTACACACTCCAACAGTAGGTGGCGGTATGCACCTTCACGTTGGCCTGTAACAGCCAGAAAAGCAAAAGAAGTAGTTACCAGTAGCGTCATAACACAGCTTTGAGTCTTCTGGGGTGAGATAATTCGTACATTTATACAATTATAAAAATAGAGCTTGGTAAAACTATATTTTGCAGGGTCACTTCTGTGTTGTTTTACTGTGGCACAGCTCTATTTGTGCCTCTTTTCTGGCGTTTGCTAACTGAAATTTACCCTAGCAGTAGGGTTGCCGACCATTTCGAATTATCACGGAATTGTCCCGTGTCAAGTTTAAAACATATTTTTGTTAAAACTGAAAACAGCTGATTTTTGGACACATCATTGTTTGGTTTGCAGACGTTTGCTGAAGGCGTTAAGACCCCGCAGAATCCTCAACAGACTGGTTGCTCTCGCGTCACGTCGAGATGTTGATGAGATTTATTAAGAAAATGATTCATTATGAGATTTATTATTATTTGTGTTTATTTTGTGAAATTACCACACGACTGGTAAATAATTTAATAATTTATTATTGTTTTCCCTTAAGAGAGATTCAAATAAAGTGAAGTTGTCCAAAACATGAGAAGGCTTTATATTCATAAGCGTATGAAATTAAAAAAAAGCGTGAACATTTGCCACACTGCAAAAATTTGAAACAAGCAAAATAATCTGCAAATGGGGTAAGAAAAAAAAAAAAAATCTTATTTCAAACAGAAAAAAACAAGTTTATTTTTTTTCTTACCCCATTGGCAGATTATTTTGCTTGTTTCAAGCAAAAACACACTTAATTTTTTTTTCTGAAAACAAGACAATAATTTTTACTCGTCTAGAAAAACCTTCTTGATTTAAGATTTTTTTGATATTTTGGCTGAAAACAAGTAAAAAAAAAAATCTAAGCTAGAAAAGCATTTTTTGCAGTGCATGTCTTGCTCTGTTGTACTTTGACAGATGCATGTGCTGGTTAATGCCTCTGACAAGTGTTTCCTCAGCATTTAACTTGCATTTTGTGGTTATATACTAATGTCAACTGTTAGAAAGTCTAGAAAGATATAATAGTTAGAAAATGTTAATTTGATTTAAAACAAAATAATTAACTTTACATTTTGCACATTAAACAACATGATTTATTTGTGTGGATCAATGAAGGAATCAATTTGATTTTTGATTTTGGCAGATCTGCTCTTCCAATCCCACAGAAATTTAGCAACAGTTCAACTCCTCCAGCAACAGTTTATGAAAGAAAGCCGAAAACATGACTGATCCAGAACCCTGCAGAATAAAACAGGAAGATACTGAACAGCAAATAGGTTGGTGTATATTCTTAATTCTTCACTGAGTTTATAAAGCTTTCAGCAGAAGCATAATAAAAGCTGTGAAATAACAGTTAAAGCTGCGGCACAGAAAAGATGTGAAGTTACAAGTTACAGTGGTTCATATTACATTGAGTTGAGGGGGGCAGTTAGTCATGGAATCCTCGACAGCCCCGCTGCAACTGCTTTAGCCAAGCTTAGGCTCGGTTGTACTTGGGAACTAGACGGTGCTAACCCTCAAACGAAAGCAAAGCAATTGAAGATCTGGCAAACTATCCAACGTGTTTTTGCAGCGTTGAGCAATGTAGCCAATCACAGACATATCTGTTGTTTCCAAACAATTAGAAACACTTGTCAGAATTCACTCACTGCTGAAAGCGCCTGATCGGTTTTTATTAAGTGCCGTTTTGTGCGCTCGTGAATCATCTTATGAGTGTAGACGCGATGTAAATAAAATATTAATTGTGTAGTTTAGAGAGCTTTATTAATTATAACGGAATTTTGTGAGATCTCTATGAACTTTTAGTGATAATAAGGGGAGGGTGCTTTGCACTTTCCAGGCTATAATCCATTTAGAATTTGTATGAAACTTTCGTTTTTCGGCACATGCAAGCTGATATGTTTTGGGAGTGACATTTGCATATTTACGCTGGGTTTATTCTCGAAATAACGGTGAAGCAATAGACGGGATAAAAATATATTTTCCCCTTCTCCCAAAACAACTTACTGTTTCAGCTATAAAATAGTTCAGTTTTGTATGTAATGGCAAAATGTTTATATTTAGTTTCGTTTTTTATTTAGCTAATTTAGAAAAACGCTTTTTATTCGTTAAATATATATATATATATATATATATATATATATATATATATATATATTTACCGAACAGCGCCCAGCGGAAGACTGATCCTAGTCTGTTTGATCAGTTTGCCTTCTCAAATCATCACGACTTGCCTAAAATGAAAACTATAGATATAAAACAGTTCAAGTATAAAACAATGGTAGTTTAAACGTTACAGATAAATGTGCGCTATATGCGCATAGTTTGTGCAGAAAGTGGAAGCTAAAGCTTGCAGGACATCGAGGCACCAGCGCGATCACTTGCATTTTTTTCATTGGAAGCAATTTAAAATTATCCGTCATTTTTGCTCACAAAGTACGAGTAATACATCGAAAAAAACGTTACAGCATTTTTATAAAATAAAGAAAACAAAACTTATGTGCTTTCTGCCGTCTGGTTCTTGAACCAGAGTGCTTAACAAAATGAAGCGAAATGCATGCCTCACAGACATAATAAATACATTTATAGAAAGCTTTAAATTATTACTTAACGAAATAAAACAAATCAAAAGCACAAACTCTTTCATGTAATCCGTAAAGATGAATTTCTCTCTAAAGGTGCGTCCAAAAAGGAGATTGCGAGTCAGGATCTTTGCGATACTGACTCAGAATACACAAATTAATTAATAAATAATTCATTTATGTCCGTACTCTTTCCTCGACACATTCATTGTTATTTATTTTTGCCGGTGCTTGGGGCAAGTTTTAGCCTATTGTGTGCGCTTGAACGCGGATTCAGCTGCGCTAAAGCACACTAAACGGTGTCTGAGTCGGTCTCAAAAGTGAAAGCGAAAGTGAAGTTTCGTGTTGTTTCCACCAGCGCGGCATTTTTTTTCTTCACCATAATTGATGGATGTCTAAATTATGAAAATAAGGAGAAGCCTAAAACTGGCCCGATGCCGGCCCGGGTCTGAACTATGACGTGAAAATTGGCCCGAAGCGTAGCCCTGGGGTGTAAAAAAAAGTCAGGGCCCATCGGCCCGGGCTGAAGTGCAGCGCTTTAATTGACTGCTTTGATGTGCTGCAATACCGTAGGGCACTGTTTTAATGCTTACATCTGATTTTTTTCTTTTCTTGCCCCCCCTGACTCAAGAGTCAAATGTCGCCCATATATCTTATGCCATTTTTAATAATATAATTATGACAGTATTTAATACAATTGAAGTCTTTGAGAACAACTGAGTTGTTGCCATGTCTGAAATGCTTTCTTCTTTTTGTTTATGGATGTGACATCATAACGCAAGGATAGGTTTCACGAAACTGACATTTCACATGAACTCCAACCCAAACATTTAATAATGAATCAATACTATAAGTTTACCATTTGACTTTGAAACACTACATTAAGACAATAATTGATTGATTGATTGATTTTTGTTCATTTTAAACCAAAAACTGTACTGCAACTTGAAAGCAAATAACTTTCCATTAATTGGGCACCCAGTAGAGCCTAAAACTTAGTTCTTTTTCAGTTTGGTTTACTTGTATTGCATTAATTGCGATATGAGGAATACTGAAGCATGATTCGTTCATATCTGTACACATAACAGACAAATGGCATTTCAGCCTTCCAAAAAAAAAAGCCTGAATATGTGGGCTTTTGCACCAAATATTTCTAGGAACTAGCCAGTGCATTAGGAATTAACTGTCTATATCAACAGCTATAAATAGTATATATTATTTGTCATTCATAAGGAGAAACCAAATGAGGATATATGAGATATGCAGATATGTGAAACTTAAACTCAGCAGCGCTTGCTTACCATTGTGAATATCACTTATGTTGTTAACTTCCGTCATTTTAAGAGGCTCATGTTGTTACAAAAATATTTTCATTTTGGAAAAGATTGAATGCGAGAGGGTGGTTTTCCAATATGCAGTCTTACTGGGGTTTTTTTTCATCCAGTTTGTCCATGGCACTGATCTGCTCAAAACTACCAACTTTCGGTCTCTCTTGCTAAAGACTTCCCTCCTGAAACTTTAATTCAGATTGCAGATTGTTATTTGAAGTTTCACATGTACTTTTCCTTTCACATTTATTTTTCTTTTAAGATTTTCTGACATTTTTACTTTAATTGTAGGCCTGATAGAAGAGAACAAGGAGATTAAAGAACTGGTTGAAGAGGGGGTAAACCATCATGTAAAAACTGAAGAAATCTCTTCATCCTCCATGAACCATGAACATCTAAAAATCCACATTGGAGAGAAGCCGTACACATGTGATCAGTGTGGAAAGGGTTTCAGATCTAAGCAAACCCTCAACGAACACATGAGAGTCCACACTGGAGAGAAGCCATATACATGTGATCAGTGTGGGAAGAGTTTCAGACTAAAAGTAGTGCTTAAAAGACACACAAATATCCACACTGGAGAGAAGCCATACATATGTGATCAATGTGGGAAGAGTTTCAGACGAAAAGAAAACCGTGATTCTCACCTAAAAATCCACACTGGAGAAAAGCCGTACACATGTGATCAGTGTGGGAAGAGTTTCACACAAAAAGGAACCTTTAATGGACACATGAGGATCCACACTGGAGAGATGCCATACATATGTGACCAATGTGGGAAGAGTTTCAGACTAAAAGAAAACCGTGATGCACACCTAAAAACCCACACTGGAGAAAAGCCATACATATGCGATCAGTGTGGGAAGAGTTTCAGACGAAAAGAAAACTGTGATGCACACCTAAAAACCCACACTGGAGAGAATCCGTACACATGTGATCAATGTGGAAAGAGTTTTACACAAAAAGGAGCATTTGATGGACACATGAGGATCCACACTGGAGAGAAGCCATACATATGTGTTCAGTGTGGGAAGAGTTTCACTCAAAATGGAGGCCTTAACAAACACATGAGGATCCACACTGGAGAGAAGCCGTACACATGTGATCAGTGTGGGAAAAGTTTCACACAAAAAGGAGGCCTTTATGGACACATGAGGATCCACACTGAAGAGAAGCCATACATATGTGAACAGTGTGGGAAGAGTTTTAAAATATACAGTGGTTTAAAAAAACATCGGCTTACTCATCTTAGAAAAGGACTACAAAACTGTGATCAAAGCAGCAGAAAATCTTTTAGGGCAGAGTTCCTGGAGGACCATCTGAAAGGTCATACAAAGGAGAAGCAGCTGTATGACTGCCATTCATGTGGGAAGAGATTCACTCAATTATCTTCTTTAATCTCGCATAAATTACATGTCTGCGTGTCTGAAATGACAGTAAGTAGTTAAAGTTCTGATCCTGTATCTCCAAGTGTGATATGATTAATCAGAGATTATTTGAATTATTTAGCTTTATGAGTTTGTTCAAACGTTTAGTTACCCTCATTCAAACTAATAAATAAAACAAGGAAATCACCTCAGTTTTTGAAAATGCCTTTTTATTCAACTTTGAGTAAACTGAATTGTTATCCTCTTCAAGTGTTTTGTCAATGTTATCAATACATTTAAAGGGAAACTGTTTCCAAAGATAGGGGGAGTGCTAGTCCACTACGGAACTCCAGCAAGATGTGTGGCAAATACAGATGATTGTTTAATGGCTTCTGTATTTAGGATTTATGGACATTATTCAGCAAGTAAAGGATAGGAAAGGAGGTGACGTGAGGCCAAGTATGGTGACCCATACTAAGAATTTGTGCTCTGCATTTAACCCATCCAAGTGCACTCACACAGAAGTGATCACACACACACCGTGAACACACACCTGGAGCAGCCGGCGAGCAGTTAGGGGTTCGGTGCCTTGCTCAAGGGACTCACCTCAGTCGTGGTACTGAGGGTGGAGAGAGTGCTGTACATTCACTCCTTGTACAATGTACAATTAGCAGAGGTGGCAAATGTGGTTTAGGCTGAAAATAAAACAAGTGAAATATAACAGAATCCGTGACATAAACATTCACCTGTGCATCGATTAGAAAACATGATGTGCCTATAACAAACCAAAAGTAAAAACCACAACCGCCATGGCGGAACAATACACTAACACTGCTTAGAACTGAACTGCTTAGAAGTGTATTTCACAAATTATCATTATAAATATTTACCATTGTGAGTGTTGTGGCCTGCAATCTTGAGAGCAATGCTGACATAAAAAAAAACAAAAAAAAAAAACCTTCCACACTGGATACAAGTCTTGTCTTCCCTGAGGCAGATCTGATGGTGGCCATGAGGGCTGGAGTCCATGCTTGGACTAAGCTCTGTGGGGAGAAAGTTTAGGGGATGTTCCTACCTTTCCCACTACTGGGCACATTTCCATTACAGATTTTGTGCACATCTATGGCGATATTTTACATCTATGGGGGTGAGTGTAACAGAGGCCAGATGGTAGGTGCAGTGCAGGTAAACCTCACTCCCCCTTAACAAGAGATGCACTAGCGACTGACGCGCGAGGTTGCAGCCTTTAGCCTCCTTGTTAGTGCGTCCCATGCTGGAGACCTGCTTGGAGCGAATGCGAGTGGGACCTGGGTGTGAGGGGTTACATTTGCACCCACCAGGTCTCAGGCCCCGTTTACACGAAGGGAAGACGCAGATATTACCCTGCGGTTTGGCCTCTCATTTACACAAAAACCTCATTTTATTTGCCCTATTTACTTTTCTTTGGTTAAGAATCATTGTATTTCAGGATTATCATGAATGCTGTTAAGGTGCTACCAATTTGTACTTTTTTTCACGCTTTTGGCCTGTTTGTGTTTGCATTTGCAGCCTCGCGCCATGTTTGCTGTTTTGAAAGGAACAGGAAGTCGCTCGTTTGTCGATTCTGAGGATTTTGATTGGCTTGCTTGGCTTTATTATTTTCCCTATACTGAAGCCCATAGGCTTTTATTTATTATCCTTAAAAATAGACTAGGCGCTTTTCTTTAGAAATGCTGTGTGGAGAGCCGCTTCAGTAATGTGCTGAGGTGTGCAGTGTAAATAAGTGGTAAGATCCTCCCCAATTTAGTTGTGTAAAATTAAAGGCCATAAAGAGTTTTAAATATGTTAAATAGTAGGCTATAAGAAAACACTTAATTATAATTTAGGAGGTCGTACATTTGGGGACGGAAAGACGAGAATCGCGATGGCTGAAGGCAATGATGTCATTGAATAAATATGCATGCTGTAGGTTTAAAAGTCAAAACGCGGCACGGATGTCTCTATATGAATGTATCTGAGGGGAACAGACTGTCCTCAGAAACGTGTCTTTGTCATTTTCATTTAGTGCCTGAAAAAATATTGTTAATGCTGATTTGTATACAGCCGTTACTAGGGAAACCTTATTGTCGATTTATCCCTTTTAATGGTATAAAGCCTGAAATTCCATTGTATAAGATATTTTGTGAGAAGCTGTATCTGAATTATAAATCATGCTATTTTATGCCTTAATATTCTGCATTGTCAAATCCTACTCATACTGTTCATTTTACTTCTGCAGCTCTTAAATAAGGTCCCAAATTGCCTTAAATTGATATTTAAAATAGTGGAAAAAAAAACTTCCATAATATGTTTGTTTTATTTCTATACTCTGCAGTAAAGCCTGTTGTCTACAACATCAGGGGCCACAAATAGTTTCAATAGTGACCACACAGAGTTTAATATAACAGCTGTTCTTTATTGTTGTGTTTAACAGAGAGAAGAAAATCTTTAGGTTTGACAATTTAATACACAACAATTTCTAATCAAAATGAAAATATTTTTTATCTGTTGAACATTAAACATTGAACATTGTTCCGTTTCTTTCTCAAAACTGCTTCACAGCGTTGGCTGCTAAAGGCCACAGTAATACATATATGTGACCCTGGTCCACAAAACCAGTCTTAAGTAGCAAAGGAATATTTGTAGCAATAGCCAAAAATACATTGTATGGGTCAAAATTATATATATATTTTTTTATGAAAAAAATATTACTGATTCTGTTGTTTGAGTCCTGAAAAGCAATTAAAACTTCAAATAATGCATAATTTGTCTTATTACTGACATTGTTACTAGTTACATAAGTAACTGGATGCCTTCAATGAGGTGATGGGCCCGAGGGGCTCTTTTAATGCTTTGTTTCAGCCCTTTTTATACTTTGAGCACCTGCCCCTTTAAAGGTCTCTGCACGGCCCTGCTTCTTATTTAAAGTGAAAGAGAGATTCATTAGCGCGCTCTCTTACAGATCATTGTATGTGCGCCCACAGAACGTGAAAAGGACAGTGACTAATTTAAACAATTCGTAAGCAAAAGTAACATTGATTTAATGCAACAGTTCTATAAGAAGAAAATATTAAGTGACTTACGATGTCTGACTACATCTCTACTGCCTGAGTGATTTTACTCTATTTTTAAAATGAAAATATTTCCAAATAAAGTAACAGTTCAGCCACTGCGCATCTCTAGAAGATAAACAGCGGTGTTTCATTCATGAATGAAAGCGCGTTTTTGAAAGAATCTTCAGATCATGATTATCCATTAATGAAGACAGTCCGTTACTTCATTGCCGAATGAATCAGCAATTCAAACGAATAATTTGTCTTACCGCCACCTGCTGGTGGATACAGTGTCAATGGATATTAGACTTAGGCCTACAGCTATTTAAAACGTAAAATTTCTGCAACAAAATGTATATTTAAAACATTCATCTCAACATGAATTTATTTGCACTTATGCCACCTCTGAGCCTCATTAAATGTCTGAAATTGCACCTACAAGCCACTTTTGTGTACCTTTGTGCCACCTCTGTAGTACAAATTATTTTTTATTAATACTAACTTTATATGAATGGTAATTTATTTGTCTTATTCTGCGAATTTTTAATTAGAATTTTTTTATATTTTTTTATTTATTGTAATTTTTTATTTGACAGATAATGACATTTAATAAAAATGTAAAAATGCCATTACAAAGGTAAATCAATCTTAATGAGTTCATTATCACCTCATATTAGGAAGGCTATTTTTTTTATCAGAATTTTTTATTATTGATCAGAAGATGCTTCTATTTTTTTAATATATTTTTTAGGAGGACACGTACTATAAGAAGGAAAAAACTAAAATAAATACCATTCCACAGCTATACCTGTCACACACCCACTTTTTGGCAAAGACTTTTTGGAGGACAATTTTTCAGTCAGAAGAGTTTATTTGCTTTAATCCCTGGATACAGTCATCGTATAAAGTGTAGATAGCTTCACTGATTAATGGGAGTGTTTTTTAAGTGCTTAAACTCACACTTCACCGAAGTCAGTGATGACGTTCTTTGATTGTGTAAATATTCTTTGCTTATTTTCTGTTGGCACTTTTTGAATAAATGAGGAATTAAAAGCATTATAATTAAAAACTTACAATGTTTCCAATAAATTCTTATTATGTTACAAATTCAGTCATATTAAAAACAGGCCTTTTTTTAGCCTTATGCTGATGTTACTTCACTGAACTATAAAAACTTTTTACAAGAAAGTGGTTTAATTAGACGAATTAAAGCTCTCAATCAAGTTATGAAAACTGGAAATACGTCACCTCCACAAATTGAAAAAACATTTTTTTTTTAATTAATTTATACAATTATAATTACAAACTTTAACGGCACATTTCAAAACATTAAACATATTGCTAGCATTGATGCTTGGTTAAAAAAAAAAAGACAATGAAACATTTTTTTTATTGTAGAATATTGATTTAGCATCGCTACAATAGCGAGTTACAACGAGGTTATCATATCATTACCAAAGTAGTTATGAAATTTCAATGGATGGAAAACATTGTGGAAAACATTATTTTACTGTGAAATGTAGATGTTGTTATTTTGTTTAAAATACAAATTGTGATTAAGATGTTTCATAAAATAACTTCTCATTTAATGTCCAGCAATATTATAGATCTACTGTTTTATTTACTGTTTTTACTGATTTAAAGCCTCTTTTAAGAATGTGTCCAAACATTGAACTCGAAAGCTTTTAAAACTTTTAAAATTCTTGAGTCAGTTGTACATCTTTGAGGTGTATTTTTCTCTCTTTTTCCCCCTTTCCCCTTCAATATGTGTAATATGTTCTGTGAAGCTTATAACTGTATGTGATGCTGTCCTTTGTTTGTTACACCGCAATGGTAATAGACACTCCAAAACTTATTATTAATGATATAAATAATTGTATATATAATTTTATTTGGAAAAATAAACATCCTTATTTGAATGATAAAAACAAATTTTCTAAAATATTTGATTATATACACATATAAGTTGCCACGGTAAACGTTTTAATGATAAAATGTACAGAGAATGTAAATATCACGAACATGTATATGAAACTATAAATAATACAAAACGAAAGATTTTGCCCGGACCATCAAGGCGACCGCGTCATGCCCGGACCAATATGGCGTAACATGCGTCGGAAGTGGAGGTGACGTATTTCCGTTCTTGAGTTGAGTGGAGCTCCACTCGCATCCACGATCTGCAGCCAGGTCCTCCCGTTGGCCTGAAACAGCCAGAAAAGCAAAAGAAGTAGTTACCAGTAGCGTAGCGTCATAACACAGCTTTGAGTCTTCTGAGGTGAGACAATTCGTATATTTATGCAATTATAAAAATAGAGCTTGGTAAAACTATATTTTGAAGGGTAATTTCTGTGTTTAAATGTGGCACAGCTCTATTTGTGCGTCTTTTCTGGCGTTTTCTGAAGTTGTCCAAAACATGAGAAAGGCTTATATTCATAAGCTTATCAAATAAAAAAAGCATTAACGTTTACCATGTCTTGCTCTGTTCTACTTTGACAGATGCACGTGCTGGTTAATGCCTCTGACAAGTGTTTCCTCAGCATTTAACTTGCATTTTGTGGTTATAGCCTAATAATGTCAACTGTTAGAAAGTTTAGAAAGATATAATAGTAAGAAAATGTTAATTTGATTTAAAACAAAATAAGTTACTTTACATTTTGCACATGAAACAACATGATTTGTGTGGATAAATGAAGGAATCAATTTGATTTTTGATTTTGGCAGATCTGCTCCTGCAATCCCACAGAAATTTATCAACAGTTCAACTCCTCCAGCAACAGTTTATGAAAGAAAGCTGAAAACATGACTGATCCAGAACCCTGCAGAATAAAAGAGGAAGATACTGAACAGCAAATAGGTTGGTGTATATTCTTAATTCTTCACTGAGTTTATAAAGCTTTAAGCAGAAGCATCATAAAAGCTGCGAAATAACAGTTAAAGCTGCGGCACAGAAAAGATGCGAAGTTACAAGTTACAGTGGTTCATATTACATTGAGTTGAGACTCAGTTATTCAAAATTAGCCAATAGCTAATGATAGATGTTCACCTATAGCATGGATATATATTTTTTCCACATATGCAAGTGATTTCCTCCATTGTACAGGCTTGCAGATATCTTATGCCATTTTGAATAGTATAAGTATGACAGTATCTAATACAATTGAAGTCTTTTGAGAACAACTGTCTGAAATGCTTTCTTTTTTTTATTTATGGATGTGACATCATAACGCAAAGATAGGTTTCACGATACTGACATTTCACATGAAATCCAACCCAAACATTTAATAATGACTCAATACTATTTTTAGTTTACCATTTGACTTTGAAATGCTACATACATTAAGACAATAAATTATTGATTGATTGATTGATTGATTGATTGATTGACTTTTTGTTCATTTTAAACCAAAAACTGTACTGCAACTTGAAAGCAAATCACTTTCCATAAACTGGGCACCTAGTAGAGCCTAAAACTTAGTTCTCTTTCAGTTTGGTTTACTTGTATTGCATTAATTGTGATATGAGGAATACTGAAGCAAGATTTGCTCATCTGTGTACACATAACAAAAAAACAAAAAACAAAAAACCACCTGAATATGTGGGCTTTCGCACCACACATTTCTAGAAACTAGCCAGTGCATTAGGAATTAACCTACTCTATCAGCAGCTATAAATAGTATATATTCATCATTCATAAAGAGAAACCAAATGAGGATATATGAGAAATGCAGATATGCGAAACGTTGTCGTGTAAGACACAAATTCACTCTTAAGGTCTTTAAAAGGTTTATTTCTTGCAAGAAAGGTTAGACAGTTTCCTCCACTTTTATATCGACTTCCCTAGTCCTCAAGGTTACATCTCCCTACCAACTGGTGTTTTTCCATCCCACAGGAAACAAAAAAAAAAAAAAACCCTCCTTTTATGGCACACAAGTCACCCTATAGAAGACCCCCCTAAGAGGCTTTTGGGGACCAAAATGTGTCCTTATGGTCCTTCAGCCGTTTCCCCTCATCTTAGTGAAGCACAATACCTTTTTTGTACATTTACGACAGTTCTATATAAAGAAACACCATATGCCATTCAAAAGAAACGCACATAAAGGGTACAAGCAAAATTTTCTTCTACAATTCCCCTTTTTATCACTTATTGATAACTAATAAATAGGAGAAAAAATCTAAACATTCTCAATCATCTACCAGAATCAATTTTAAGCATAGAATCATCAAAAATTACTCTCTCATTATCCTCACATTTGTTCTCTGGAAACCGGCCACAGGTCACAGTCTGTCCTCATGATACTGCAATAAAACAGAGGTCATAAACCCATTTTGCTCATCCACCATCTCAACAAAAAGAATTAGTTGGTACCTGTAGGTCCAAAGTTGGCGCCAGAGACAGCTTAACCTTCATTTTCAGGCCGCCTTGTCTGTCCATTGAATTTTGTCACATGACTTTAACCCCTTCCATCTAGTAAGGGCCCACAGGGTCTGTTCAAGAATCACATAGTTGGGGATGAATGTTCTGCAATATGAACACATTCCCAAAAATGACAACATTTGCCTTTTTTTGTGATTGGTTTTGGCACATCTCTTATAGACTCAATCACCTTTTTTTCCCCTTTTCTTTCAGACAGGGATTTGCTGCTGGGTGTTAAGACAGGTCTTAAAAAATGTAAACCTTTGGTTTACAAACTAGGTTTTTGACAGTGTGCTACATATTAATCTAAAGCAGTTCCAGCCGTAAGGGTCAGAGGCTCCAGGCAAGTCTACTACTGAGTAGAAAGTCACATCTTGTGAAATTTCGCAACAAAATGCATATAGATTTGGCATTAAAGGCGCTTTTAATTGCTTTTAAATCGTGGACAAAGCACCACTCTTTGTGTTGGCCTTTTGTTTCTAATATTTTTCACGGGAAACATCATTACATGGCATTATACACCTTTTTTTCAACAATGACTCAAACACTGGTTTTATCCCTAGTATTGGCTCAGTTTCAAGAGGTACTGGTGTTGACACAGTCTGTAATCAGATTTTGGAGTGATCACAACCGGTTTACATCCCTTAATCAAGCCCACATCATGTTTGTGTTTTGCCCAGAATTTGGAAGGCACCTCTGCCAAAGCAGGGTGTATATCTGAGGTGTAAACATTTGCCATGCAATCATTTTCCTTTGTATTTTTGTCAACAGGTGTCACAACTTCATACCTCTGTTATGCCTGCACTCATACACATAATTGCCTCAAAATGCTCATTATATCTTACATCATCAACTTTCTCACTCCAGTCTGCCACTTCCATACAACTTCTCACAACCAACTCTACTTCAGACCACTGCTCATCCCTGGCCTTCGAAAACTGATAAGTGAGGCACAGACTCTCCTGCTACAAGATAAAACAGAAGCTGTTTTTCTGTCAGGCTAACTGAAACTGCACACACCTTTTCTGTATAAAATGATTTTTTACTGCTCAAAATTCTTCTGCCTCTCCTCTAAGCCAATCGTTCTCATATTGGTATTTTTTTTTTCCATTATGACATGTGATGTGCAATGTAATTTTTCAAACAGCATCAATTTGGGCATTGAATGTTCGATTCTTAGCCAATTCACACACCATCTAAGCCCAATCTTTATTTTGTTTATGCACCATTTATAAGCCAACTGAGTCTTAACTTGCAGACTTTACAATTTGCTTCTCCTGCTCTGTCACTCTGACACTCCAGGAGTCAGTGACGAGCATTCAAATTTAGTTTTAAATTTAGTAATCTCGGGGTACAGGGCATGCCAGTAATTTAGAAAATGCATGTTTCAACACTCAGTCCCCCTCTGTTTCCCAATTTTAGGGTGCCGTGAATTTTTCTAAAATGTTATGCCCTGATTCAGAAATGTACTCATTTAATTTATTAGTTAATGACGGTTGACATTGCAGGTCACATGGTCACAAACAAGATCTGTATGTCCCCGGATCTGCCAGAAATTCGACTAATACCTCTTCTACCAGCATGGGTATTTTGGCACTTTTAAAACTTATTTAAAATTCTTCACTTTCATACTTATTTTACATTTATCAGAAATTTCATTACTCAAATCAAAAACACACAAAGAAATGCAAGCGTTTCTTCATTGCAGAGAGCAGTATTTGCATCAGTGTATGTGTCTGTGTGTGTGATTAAAAAGAATGTTCACTTCCCTGCACTGTAGCTGTTGGCTGCTCACCCGGGACCCCTCCTCCCTGCTCTCCGTTGGTCTCACTTCAGTCCGCTTGATCTTGTTGGTACTCAGGGCATTCTCGGGCCCAGTGACCATCTTTCTTACGCAGTCTGCATTTGGTACATCTCCTGGCCTCATGATCTTCAGCTCCACAGGCCCAGCAGCCTCGTTGCTTTGGATTTCTTCCAGTCCAGCTCAGGGGTCCTCCACTCCTTCACTTGATATCTGGCAGCAGAATAACCCCCAGGTCTTGACATCTCGTGAATTTAGGCCAGCTGTAATTCTTTGTCCGTCCTTGCTTTAACCCTTTTTCTCCTTCACCGTTTGTTGTTCTTCTGCGTGCAGAGCGTATGCTAAAATAGCAGACCACCGCCCATTCTTCCACTCAATTTAGCTGGATTTCACCGCTCGTGCAATCTCAGGTCTCAGTCCACTTCAGTAACCAGCTTCGCAGATGACACTCCCAAGTGTCAGGTTGACGTCCCCTCTCTTCGGGCTCTTTCAAGCTTCCGTGTTTGTTGAAAATCTTACAGAGTCGATGATAATAGTCTTGAACAGATTCTTTTCTGCTCTGGCAAAAGTTATCACTCCTTGCTCTGCCCACACGTGCTAGAAATGCTGTGTCTCTGGCACCAGTCAGTTCTGTGACAGGTGTGCGGTGTGTCGCATAAGCTGCGTTCTCCCATTCACTGTGTGCTCTCCGGCGGTCGTCCTTTTGCAGATTGCTGCTCACTCAAAGCCCCCCGCTTTCCAGCCAGCGGCCTTCTCAGTTCACGCACAGTTGGGCTGAACTCTTTGCAGAATGAGATCAGTTCCATAGGGAATTTATCACCTGCTTCATCAGGGTTTGACAAATGGGCCATTGCATCTCTCATGTCGTTCACAGTCCATGGTCCGAAGACCAGCATTGTCCCTTCAGGGCCTGACACTTCAACCATAGGAGCTGTCACGCTTGCATTTTCAGCTCTCTGTTGGGGGAAGCCTGCGCGCTCTCTCTTCTTCGATCTCCGTGGGGGGTTTCAGGAATCATGTCAGGATACTCTTCTCTCTCCTCTTGGCCCCCTGTGGCTATCACCTGTTGTTGCGGTAATGTTGGTCTCGTTAGAGGTGATGTTGGTCTTTTCAGTGAAGAGCAAACGAGATCGGGGTCCACTTTCAGGGCTTGCAGCTCAGCCATGTTAGGACGGCGGTATATGTGAAAACACAGAGACATTACACTTGTTAGTAGGTTTATGTTGTGATATCATTTGTGGAGAAGCGAAGGCATCATACATGTTCAAAAGTTCACACTTTGCAATCACTTCTCCCTCACATTCCTTATTATTTTTCCCTTTCAATCTGTTCTCTCCCAATTCTTTCCGTACCGTTTTCCTCTCTCTCTTATCTGCCTCCCTTATCCAATAATTCACTGTCTGTTCACAATTCCCACACACGTTTCACACAGCACCCTTTCTTTGTTTTACTGCTACCCTCTTCAATAGACTCCTTTACTACTTCCAATCTCTTAAAACTCAATGTTTCCTCCTCTGGGACATCATGATATTTGTCCAACTTTCCTGCATCCTGCATGCATTTTTGGCTATAAATTTTCTCATTTGATCAAACACTGGTGTGTCCTATTTATTAAATCTACTCTGAGATTTCCCCATAGTGACTGTCTTTCCTGTCAGACGTCTCCTACAGTTCCGACTCCTAACCCCTAGTCGGGAGGGTGAAGCGTCGCACGCTCCGTTTAATGACCGTCACAGTTTTATACCCCCTTGAAACTTACTACTTGTATCGTACTTGCTCCCGTGATCTCAATCTCTGAAATCTCAGAATCTGCTGATTTCAGTTTTATTTTTGAGATCTCAATCCTGTTTGCTTTCCCCACACAATTTTCCTTTCAGTTCAACACCTGAGGTTTCCTCTCACTGCTGATTCCAATCACCCGTGGGTCCGTGACTCGCTGTTAGTGATTCCTCAACACCTGAGATTTCCCCTCAATGCTGACTCCAATCACCCGTGGGTCCGCGACCCAATGTTAAACCCACAGAGATGGAAAAGTCACTATGGTTTGTCTCAATCCCAATTGTAATTCAGTACCCAAATTCTAAAACACTTGAAGTACCCAAAATTTGCTAAAACACTTAAATCTGCCTCTTTCCGGAGAGTTCTCATGCCACTCGGGTTCGTTTTGCTGATTCCAGTGGTGTCCCCTCTCGGGCCTTGCTGGAAGGCCCCTCGTCCCTCAATCTATTTGGGTTAGGGCTGTGACTTCTAAGTCCAGCGAGATCAATAAGCATGTGCTCTCGGGTCCAAAAGGCACATCCAAGGAATCCCACTTCTTGACACAAACTGTCTGTCTGCCTTATTAGTTTAAGTAATGATAATGATAAACGATGGCTTAACACAGTGTTATGCATTATACAGTGTTGAAGTTCACAACCTAGTGGTGTGCCCGGTTCGCTTACAAAAGCAAATTGCAAGCACTTTCCACAGTAAACATATGACACCCACTGAGAAACGTCCTGCTCCGGTCGTGCTTGCAAAACAGTTTCTTGTCGATGTGCCATTTCAACCGTTTCATCGTCAGACTTGAATTGATAGAATTGATAGGGTAAAAAAAAGCGAGCTCCTGATTAGTTATTGGGCATCAAACCCTTAAAAGTAAACAAAAACATGCACAGACAAATCCAAATTACACCCTGCGGCTTGTGATGATACATTGATGTCTTAAGACACGAAACGATCGGTTTTTGTGAGAAACTGAACAGTATTTATATAATTTTTTACCTTTGATACACAGCCACGTCCATCTGTCATGAGCACGAGTTTGGCATCAGTCTCGTCACATGAGCGTAGAATATGCAAACGCCGTAACGGGAAATCAGGGAAAAGTCCCGAATGAGTTTGCGCAAACTAACGTAATCTTTTAGCTTTAAATCGGTTTAAACAATCAGGATTTGCGCAAGTAATTACCATTTTGATTAGCCGCTATACCCACAATCTCTGTGCACTGTGTAAACAATGAGTGTCGTATACATGCGACAGATCACTTCCGGCGTTTGCGTATTCTACGCTAGAGCGCGTGCTCATGTGACGTGACTGATGCCAAACTCGTGCTCATGACAGATGGACGTGGCTGTGTATCAAAGGTAAAAAATGATATAAATACTGTTCAGTTTCTCACAAAAACCGATCGTTTCGTGTCTTCAGACATCAATGTGTCATCACGAGCCGCAGGGTGTAATTTGGATTTGTCTGTGCATGTTTTTGTTTACTTTTAAAGGTTTGGTGCTCATCCACGTCCATGATATGGCTGACAGACTGAACCTGTTTTCGTTAAAAATCTTCGTTTGTGTTTTTCTGAGGAAACAAAGTCACCTACATCTTGGATGCATTGGGGGTAAGCAGATAAACATCAATTTTAAATTTTTGGGTGAACTATCCCTTTAATGTCTTTGCATTGACTTAACATGTAACAAGCTTAAGATGCTTGCTGCTTCATTCGCATTCCAGTGTGAACACACCATTACAGTTTGTAACTGTACCAACTTTCGGTCTGTCTTGCTAAAGACTGCTCACCTGAAAGATTCATTCAGATTGTAGATTGTTTTTCCAAGTTTCACTTGTCCTTTCACGTTTATTTTTCTTTCAAGATTTTCTGACATTTTTACTTTAATTTTAGGCCTGATAGAAGAGAACAAGGAGATTAAAGAACTGGTTGAAGAGGGGGTGAACCATCATGTAAAAACTGAAGAAATCTCTTCATCCTCATTCATACAAAAAGACCAAATATGGCCTCAGTGTGAAAAGATTCTTTCATGCAAGGAAAACCATGAACATCTAAATATCCACACTGGAGAAAAGCCGTACACATGTCATCAGTGTGGGAAGAGTTTCACTCAAAAAGGAGGCCTTAACAAACACATGACGATCCACACTGGAGAGAAGCCGTATACATGTGATCAGTGTGGGAAGAGTTTCAGACTAAAAGAAAACCGTGATGCACACCTAAAAACCCACACTGGAGAAAAGCCGTACACATGTGATCAGTGTGGGAAGAGTTTTACACAAAAAGGTACATTTAATGGACACATGAGGATCCACACTAGAGAAAAGCCGTACACATGTCATCAGTGTGGGAAGAGTTTCACTCAAAAAGGAGGCCTAAACAAACACATGACGATCCACACTGGAGAGAAGCCATATACATGTGATCAGTGTGGGAAGAGTTTCAGACGAAAAGAAAACCGTGATTCACACCTAAAAATCCACACTGGAGAGAAGCCGTATACATGTGATCAATGTGGGAAGAGTTTCAGACTAAAAGAAAGCCGCGATTCACACTTAAAAATCCACACTGGAGAAAAGCTGTACACATGTGATCAGTGTGGGAAGAGTTTCAGACTTAAAGAAAACCATGATGCACACCTTAAAACCCACTTTGGAGAGAATCCTTATACATGTGATCAGTGT
Source organism: Garra rufa (assembly GCF_049309525.1). Taxonomy (NCBI): domain Eukaryota; kingdom Metazoa; phylum Chordata; class Actinopteri; order Cypriniformes; family Cyprinidae; genus Garra; species Garra rufa. Next base: position 17,868,474 of record NC_133367.1, on the reverse strand, counting down.
GGGAAGAGTTTCAGACGAAAAGAAAGCCGCGATTCACACCTAAAAATCCACACTGGAGAGAAGCCATACACATGTGATCAGTGTGGGAAGAGTTTCAGACTAAAAGTAGTGCTTAAAAGACACATAAACATCCACACTGGTGAGAAGCCGTACACATGTGATCAGTGTGGGAAGAGTTTCAGACTAAAAGAAAACCGTGATGCACACCTAAAAACCCACTTTGTAGAAAAGCCATACACATGTGATCAGTGTGGGAAGGGTTTCACTCAAAATGGAGGCCTTAACAAACACATGATGATCCACACTGGAGAGAAGCCATACACATGTGATCAGTGTGGGAAGAGTTTCAGACGAAAAGAAAACCGTGATTCACACCTAAAAATCCACACTGGAGAGAAGCCATACACATGTGATCAGTGTGGGAAGAGTTTCAGACGAAAAGAACACCGTGATGCACACCTAAAAACCCACTTTGGAGAAAAGCTGTACACATGTGATCAGTGTGGGAAGAGTTTCAGACTAAAAGAAAACCGTGATGCACACCTAAAAACCCACTTTGGAGAAGAGCCATACACATGTGATCAGTGTGGGAAGAGTTTCACTCAAAAAGGAGGCCTTAACAAACACATGAGGATCCACACAGGAGAGATGCCATACACATGCGATCAGTGTGGGAAGATTTTCAGACGAAAAGAAAACCGTGATTCACACCTAAAAATACACACTGGAGAAAAGCCGTACTCATGTGATCAATGTGGGAAGAGTTTCAGACTAAAAGTAGTCCTTAAAAGACACACAAATATACACACTGGAGAGAAGCCGTACACATGTGATCAGTGTGGCAAGAGTTTTACACAAAAGGTTTCACTTTATGGACACATGAGGATCCACACTGAAGAGAAGCCATACACATGTGATCAGTGTGGAATGAGTTTTAAAATATACAGTGGTTTAAAAAAACATCGGCTTACTCATCTTACAAAAGGACAACACAACTGTGATCAAAGCAGCAGAAAATCTTTTAGGGCAGAGTTCCTGGAGGACCATCTGAAAGGTCATACAAAGGAGAAGCAGCCGTATGACTGCCATTCATGTGGGAAGAGATTCACTCAATTATCTTCTTTAGTCTCTCATAAATTACATGTCTGCGTGTCTGAAATCAAAGTAAGTAGTTCAAGTTCTGAACCTGTATCTCCAAGTGTGATGGTTAATAATGATTGATCAGAGATTATTGGAATTATTTAGCTTTATGAGTTTGTTAAAACATTTAGTTACCCTCATTCAAACTAATAAATAAAACAAGGAACTCACCTCAGTTTTTGAAGCCTTTTTATTCAACTTTGAGTAAACTGAATTATTATCGTCTTTATGTGTTTTGCCAATGTTATCAGTACACCAACACTTAGAACTGAACCTCAAAAACAAAAGTGTATTTCACAACACACAAGAGGCTAAAATTCTTCGGAAGTGTTCGATCCGCCATCTTACTATTCCCTACCGGCAGAGTGCGCCATTGATTTCGCATGTAAACCACTGACCTAAAATCACCGGATTTGAAGCGTTTCATTCACACATCATTAGTTTTTAGGATATGTGTATGTAAATAAATTATACTTAAGATGTTATCTGGAATGTTCGGGCTGGATAAGCGATATATATTGAAATCGTTTAGGTGGGTGTGTCAGCCACGCACTTGCAGACACAGGTGAGTTAACTGAACCAAAACGAAAATATTTATTTATGTACCCAATTATGCAGGAAATTATAAACAAAACCGTGTATATGGTATTAGTGGCCTACCTGAAATTGTTTCGATTGTACAATATTGCTCTTGCACTATAAAATTAAAATCTTTGAAATAAAGCATGTCTTTAAGTAGTCAGCGCGGTATGGTGCGTATATTTTTAATGAGCAGCATCTATTTCAGTCTCTTCAAATCACCAAATTCTGTAATGATTTACTAACATTACTGTTTCCATGTGAGTAAAATGCTGCGTATATGTTGAATGAATTATTTATTTAACGAACAAATCATTACCTGCTTCAGAATGAATAATGTTATTAACGAATAAATAATAATATAACATATAATAAACGAATTAATAACAAAAGTATTGTTGAAACATGCAGTTAGCCTACTGTACGAATAAATACAACAAAATGACATAAACAGTGAATAACTGTACTATCAATCAATCAATCAATCAATCAATAATAATTTTATTCCGGTCCTCACAAACAAATTTTCACAAGATAAATACAAAATAAAAATACATAGTTGCCGGAAAAAAGGTGTAGGCAGAAGCGTTGCTTATTAAGCCTACCCTTTATACATCATTAACTAAATGGGCAAAGTTAATTAACACAAGATAAACAATATGACAAAAAAAAAAAAAAAAAAAAACATTTCCCAAAATATACAAACATTAATCACAATATTTTTTATTTTCTTTTATTCCTTCGTTTTTCCCCTTTATCTTTCATTTAACAATACAACCACAATTTATTTATACGAAATCATATAACTTTTTATCACCTTATTTTTATACATTTTCTTCAATTGGCAAGGTGAGTTACATACTTTTAATTCCTTATCACATTTATTCCGTAGATTTACCCCTATAACAGATAAACACCTACTTTTTGCGTTAGTTCTTGCCCTCACTTTTTTAAACATATACAATCCTCTTAAATTATACTGACTTTCTCTTATTTTGAACAGCCTCTGAATACAATTTGGAAGTAAATTATGATATGCTTTGTACATTAACTGTAAAGTATATAAAGAAACTAAATCTACAAATTTTAATGCATGTAAATTAATAAACAGTTTATTAGTTGGTTCATAATAATCAACCCTTTTAACAATCCTAATAGTTTTCTTTTGTAACATATATAATGAATTCAAATTGGTCTTATATGCGTGACCCCACACCTCCACACAGTAAATAATGTAAGGAACTATGAGTACACAATACAGTATATATAAAGTTCTTTCATTCAAAATATGTTTTAATCTGTTTAATATTGCAACTGATTTGGACATCTTTGTTCTTACATGTTTAATATGTGATTTCCAACATAATTTATGATCAATTATAACACCCAAAAACTTATTTTCGTACACTCTTTCTATTTCCTCGTTGTTAATCATTAGTTTCACTTTATTATTACTTTGTCGATTACTGAATATTATAAACTTTGTTTTACTTAAATTCAGTGAAAGTCTATTATTGTCAAACCATTTTTTGAAAACCCTCAATTCTATTTCCACTGTATTCAGAAGCTGTTCCAAACTTTTCCCAGAACAATATAAATTAGTATCATCAGCAAACAAAACCATTTTTAATACTTTAGACACTTTACAAATATCATTTATGTACAATACAAACAACTTAGGGCCTAACACCGATCCTTGCGCAACACCACAAGTAACTTTCATTAAATCTGATTTAGCATTATTAATTTGTACAAATTGGTATCTTTCATTGAGGTAACTTTTTATCCAAGCAAAAGCATTCCCTCTTATACCATATCTCTCCAGTTTCATCATTAATAATCCATAATCAATGGTGTCAAAAGCTTTTTTTAAATCTAGGAACACCCCCACAGTATATTCATTATTGTCCATTGAAGAAGAAATCTCTTCTACCAGTTCTATCACAGCCATTGAAGTCGACCTGTTTGTTCTAAAACCATACTGCTGATCACTCAATAATTTGTGTTTATCAATAAAATTATCATGCCTACGCACAAAGATTTTCTCTAAGATTTTCGAGAACTGGGAAAGAAGAGAAATTGGTCTGTAGTTGGAAAAACAATGGCGATCTCCATTTTTAAAAATAGGAATAACTTTAGCTATTTTCATATTACTTGGGAATATACCTGTTAAAAAGGACTGATTGCAAATGTATGTAAATGGTTTTACTATATATTCTATGATACTTTTTATTAACGACATGTCAATATCATTACAATCAGTGGAATATTTATTCTTACAATTGTTAACAATATCGAGTATTTCATTTTCGTCAACTCCCCTTATAAACATTGAATAATCATTACTGGAAATATTAATTTCATCTATCCTATCCTCAATTCTTTGCTCCTCAATCACTTTTGCTAAATTACTCCCAATATTTACAAAATACTCGTTAAATTCATTGACAATGTCATTCATTTTATTTATACTTGATTTCTCATCATTAACAAAATAATTTGGATAATCAACTTTCCCAGTATTCTTTTTAATTATACTATTAAGGACTTTCCATACTGTTTGTATATTATTCTTATGCTTATCCAATAACTTATTATAATATTCCTTTTTACTAAATCTTATAATACTTGTTAATTTATTTTTATATGTCTTATATTTATTTTCCGCTTGTATAGTTCTAATTGCTATAAATTTCCTGTATAATTCATTTTTCCTTTTACATGATTTCTCTATTCCCTTAGTAATCCATGGTTTATCCTCATTTTTTTGTTTCTTTACAATTTTCTTAAACAAACAATGTTTTTCATATTTTTCGATTAATATGGACAAAAAAACATCATAAGCACTATTAGGATCTTTACTTGCATAAACCTCGCTCCAATTTTGATTCTTTAAGTCCTCATTAAGAGCTGCAATGATTTCTGGTGTTCTATATCGAATTAATTTAAATCTATTTACCTTGCTATCTTTTGTTTCATCAAATAATTCTTGAAATATTGCAAAAACTGGAAAGTGGTCAGTCATATCATTTATAAATAATCCTCCTACTATTTTTCCTTCAATTTGGTTTGTATATATATTATCTATTAATGTAGCAGTATTTTTGGTTATTCTACTAGGTTTTGTAATCACAGGAAATAAACCTTTAGTGAATCAGTAAAATCTGTTATTCTCTTATTTCCATTTGGATTCAACAAATCAATATTTAAATCTCCACATATAATTTGTCCTTTGTTCTCATTCGCTATATCAAGCGTACCAAATAATGTATTCATAAAGGTATCTGTGCAAATTCCTGGTGGTCTGTACACACAACTGATAATTATATTTTTAGATCTTTCAATATCGATTTCTATAGTAACACATTCCAAAAGATTTTCTATAGTCACTGACATACTTTTAATCAAATTACATCTTAACGCAGTGTCAACATACAAAGCAACACCTCCTCCTTTCTTATTAGTTCTATTTACTGTAAACAAATTATACCCTTCCAATTCCACTTCATGTATTTTCTCGTTATCAAGCCAAGTCTCTGACACAGCAATCACATTAAATTTGTTAAACTGACGCAAATAATCCTGAATATTTATGAAATTTTTATAAAGACTTCTACTATTTAAATGCATTATAGATAATGCCCCCTCCGTATTCACATTTCTATTGAATTGATCTTCTGTATAATACTCACAACAATTATTTACACCATTAAAAAAGTGATTATCCGGGTCAATATCATTTTCAATCTCATACATTTTATGATCCACGTGATTAAAGGATTTAAAATTCAAATTCTCGTACTTACAGTGACATTGTAAGTGGTCAGATACACCGTCTATTTGCATATTGACCAACTCCCCATCATCAACATCTCTAAATGGGAACAAAAATTCCTTATCAATGTCCATCATATCGATAATCCTTTTAAGTTCATATGAATCTTCCTTCACACAATCTTCGCTTGTCCATACTGATCCAATTCATAGTGGTCTCTTACAGTGTATTCTTTGGCTTCTTCAGGTAATCCATTTTGCCATAACACGGTCGTCCCTTATCCATACTGATCAAGTTCTTTGAGTTCTCTAATTACGTACTTTGGCTTCTTCAGGAGTTCCATTTAGCCGTATCATCACTTTGCAATTTCTTGTCCATCTAGCTTGTATCTTATTCTGTTTCCTCAAAATGCGTGCACGTCTAGCGATGTCAGCATTCTTTTTTGTAAGATGTTCATTCAGGTACACTCCCGTGCCCTTCAGCTTCTTAGCCTGCCTCAGTAACTCGGCTTTATGTTTCCGATTCACAAACCGAGCAACTATTGTAGGCTTCGCTCCGCCATTCCTTCGTGGAAGGATATGACAGGCCACAATATCATCACTCTGAATGATCATATTCTGATTTTCAAAGAACTTGATTACTTGCTTTTCCAGCGTTTGTAGTTCCTCTGGTAGTGCGCCTTCACCGTCTCTGTCTCCGGCCACTGTACTGGCGTACGTCCGGTGTTTCGTTTCCAGACCGCTTATAATTAAATCCTCCATTCTTGAATATTGCTCCAGATCGTCAATCCTTCTCTCCAATCCTTTAATTGTCTTATCCTTCTCTTTCACAAGGTTCTTCAGTTGTTTCACTTCATCCATCAGCAGTGGCGGTTCTAGACAAATTTGACTAGGGGGGCCAAGAAGGGGCCAGTGTTTAACCAGAGGGGCACATTAAAAATGACAACAAGTGATATTTAAAGATTATAAACTTTATTTTACTTTAAAATCATACAAACATTTTAGGGATGCTCATATTGACCGTTCACTGTTAATCGACAGTAAGAAGTACTATAAGTTAAACGGTTTAATTCTTTTTTACGTTTGCTGCATGGTGAAAGAAAAAAAAAATGTTTACTCACGGGCGCGTGTCGACATGTGTAGTGCGGCTGTTTAGACATATTTTGATGAGTAAGCACCTGCTTTACCTTCTCTTAGTTTGTGTAACTGATGTAGTAGCCTATGTGCTGCACGATAGCAATGGCGATGTTGCGTTATCAGAGAGTGAATCCATGAATAAATGAATTCAAATTCTGAATTAATTATAGTCTTAAAAGTGCGCGCTCCCCTTACAATCACTGGAAAGCTGTCACTCATACATTACTGTAGTTCATCGCAATCTCTCAAAGTTAATAAAAGGTAATGAAATCACATTTGCACAGTACAATTAATCTCTTATTTACATCATGTCTACACTTTCTTTGTTTTAATGAGAGAGTTCTCAGAGGTGTAGAGTTTCAGCAGAACTGCAGACAACAGGGTGTCTACAGGTTTGACCAAGTTAAATTTAATACATTTTAAGACTTTTTAATACCATTTTCAAACAAAATTTAAGACAAAATTGAAAGTCCCGCAAAAGTCTAGCACAAAACCATGAAGATATTTTAAATTATTATTTTATTTAACTGATTATTCTTGGGAATATTCAACAGAAAACACTATTCCAGAAGAAGAAATTATTTTCTATTCCATGACAAAGTCAAGGCTCTCACACACTTTGAAGCCAATGTAACAGTGTAACAAACACGAATTTTGAGTCATGGATCGGATCATTTTTCGGATCAGCAAAAAAAAAAAAAAAAAAAAAAAAGTTTTTTCCTAATTACTGAATGCTTACTTTAGGTAGGCTACTTCTCATCCACAGCAAAAACTACTATCTGAACTAAAGTTCAGTAACAAAACAAGAACGATTACACAAATGACAAGTGTAAATGAATACAACATAAAGTTAGTAATAAAATCAATAACACTAGTATTCAGGAGGGGAAATTTAATAATTAATTGTAAAATAACTAGTGTTTCTCATTGCAGGTATTTATAGGACGCTGTCTCTTTAAGGCCAAATGCCCAAACCGAATACTGGCACGCATCTCTTTCTCAGCTGTTTCGGTTCACTGAAGACATAAACGACTGTTAAACAGAATACCAAAACGGGTATCAAGACATGACTTGGTATGTACGTTTCCGTTCAAATAGCAGTTAAAGAGGAATCAATCTGTGTGAATCGCGCCGCGCGCCTCTCTCTCCTCTCTCTCTCTGCGCGTGCTCGCGCCAGTTGTGTGCGGCAACGTAAAAACATGTGCTAATTATAAACTTTTACTCTATGATGGTTAAATTTAACAGCTAATCTGCGATTCAAATGCGTGTAGTTGGGCGGAAACCCGCTAAATCTGGCAACACTGAGGCGTTGTCAAGCAAGCGCGTGTGTAGCAACAGAACAGATTTAGAACCTGCGCAGGAGATTCTCCTCAAAACGATAAACTTTTCCTTTTCAAAGTGTAAAAAAATTAAGACCCTTGGATTTAGATTTAAGACAAATTAAGACATTTAAAGGCCTTATTTTAGGACAACGGAATTTAAGACTTTTTAAGGATCCGCGGCCACCCTGAACAATGAACAGCCAGGGCCAGATTAACACTTTGTTGTACCCTGGGCAACAATATTCAAGGGCCCCATCATCACGACCCCAGGATCACCATAATATGGTCATATATAGAATATATTATTGTAATATACAGTAAATATACTCAATACTTCAAATCCTAACTGTCATCATATTTTGATTTAACGTTACAAATATTTAAATGCTCATAGAACTACAAATGCACTACTATGTCCCCTATCAAAGACATTCACTCACATATGATGCTATGAAAACAAAACACATCAGCATCTGTACAGTATAATCTGGTAAAATTGTCCCACTACATTGAGAGGGAGGGAAGTATCCTCCATTTTCACAAAAAATTAATAGTGTCCTCAATGAAAATGTATTTGGTAATAATACACAATGGACAGTTCCATACAAAAAGAGGTTAGACTGCATTTTACATTTCACATGAATACTAAAAACTCTTTGGTCAAATCTTTGGTCAATTTGATGTCGAAGAACATGCTTTAACACAAGGATTCACAACAGCCTTTTTCCTTGATATAATAAGCAACCACTTTCAAACCATTTGCCAGTAGCCAACGTTACTTTTTTTCCCGGTACTTTAGCCTACTTTGTGTAAAAACGAAAACATTTATTTCAGTGAAAAATAAGTCCAAAACTCTCTATTTTAACATTTTGAACAATCTTTTGCTTTTTTTTTTTTTTTTTTTTTTTAGAAATTCTTATGTGTTTTAATTTTTCTGATAATCAAATGAAAGCCTAAACATTTATTTATTTTTAATCAAATGAAAAATAAACCCTTTTAATTTTTGGCAAACAGAGGTTTACTGTTAAAATCAATACATAGAAGAAAAATTATATTCAGTTTAAATTATATTCAGTTTAAACGTTTAAATAATAATTATAGTATTTTTTTCTACAATTAAGTGGCTAATCTTGTTGTAATATTTATTTTTTATCATATATATATTGTTTTATGTAAATTATTTAAATAGGAATATATAAACACCTACATTATACTGTACAAAAGGAATGTTGTTACATGTTAAACCGTACTTTTATTTTGACAGGTGTGTACAGTATATGATGCTAGTTTTCTTAAAAGAAACGGTAAAAGTGACACTCACAGCAGTTTTGGAGATTGAGTTTATCTGTTCATGTGAGATGCAAATGCAAAAAATTAGCAGGAGCGTCACGTGTACTTCAGTATGCGTATATTACAAAAACGCGTCTCCGCCATTCAAACACACAGAGGCAAACGGAACATGCAGGATTAATATTGAAACGGTCTTTTTGCATTTCAGTTTTCACAGACACTAGTCCATATCGCGATTTGAATTAAGTGACAGACCAACTTTTGATTTATTAATCCAAAAATCGACGAATTCCGTGGCATTCCGCGCTATAGTAAATTCGGTTTTTATGAATGGAGTGCGCGATCCCGTCGGTGTTTTCGCGGAGGAGACATTGTAAACGCGCGACTATGTAGAGACAGAAATGACATGCCTTCGTGTAAATAAGATAAATAACATAAGGCAATTTATTTTGCTCTTGCCCTTGCTGTCCTGGGCCCTTTAGATGTCGTGGGACCCTGGGCAATTGCCCAGTTGCCCGTATGGTTAATCCGGGCTTGTGAACAGCTGTATATTTTTATTAACTAACGTTAACAAAGATTTTACAAAGCCATTTACAAACTTGATTTAATTATCAGTGTGAAAAACAAAAGTAACACGGTTATGTGCAAGAACAACAAGTCACTCACGAAATGAAATTGTTTTGCTTACTTTCGACTCTTGCAACAGGAGAAATAAATCGTAGCTCCTCTATCCAAGAGTAGTTCTAATTGTTGCTGCAGTGTTTGTGTGCGCCGCTCTAATTTACCCATTTAAGTAGAACGATGCGTCGCATTAGTTCCGCTTTTGGCGCTCGTGTGTAAAACCATAATTAATTTATTTTATTTTATTTGGTCAGTAGGGGGGGCCACAGGGGTGGCCAAGGACATGTCTACAGGGGCACGGGCCTCCCTTGGCCTCCGTGTAGAACCGCCACTGTCCATCAGATGAAGTAGCAAGGTTTGTTGTTTAGCAACTTTGCTCAACTCGTCCGACATGAAGTTAAGAGATTTTGTGATCTCCTCCAACTCATCCTCAACCACGCTGCTGATTTTCTTCGGTGGCATTTTGGTTTATTCGTTTCGTCTTCGTGCCTTTACAATTTTAGTTAAACTTAGTTTATAATTAACACTTATTCCTTTCCAGAAGGAGCTGCAAGCCACGGAGCGCCGCCATCTTCAAATGATTTGCGCAAATGATTTACTAAGATGAATAAAGGTGTTCATTCAGATTTATGAGCACATTTTCTTTTGTGGACATATGTTGAACGCCCGATGTTTATGCTATCTGATGTACATGACTGTAATGTAGGCTTTATGAACGTACATTTTAATAAGCAGAGGGAATTCCCGACAATAAACAAATAACCGTTTACATGCTTAGGACGTTTGCGTTGTAAAAATGCACAGTGAGACTTCAGATATAAAAACGCTGACTTGTTATGTGGTGTTTTCTCAATGAAATCTTATAATCTCCTATTCATTCAATGGAATGTATGCGAATAGTAGGGAATACTAATATGGCGGCGCGGTGGCTTCACTTTTATGACGTCATGAGCAATCCAGTTCTCTATTATAGATCATTGGTTCCCACGCTTTTCTTCGTTTTTAAAATAGTTTGTTAAATGTCCATGCATGAGCATTTTACTTTTACTTTCGAATTAGCTGTTTGGCATCAAATGATTGAATAGACAACAACAAAAGAGTACGACAAACTCACTTAGTCTATATTAAACACAGAATTATTAATTTATTAACAAAGATAAAATAACTGTTAAGTAACTTACAGAAAGTGTAATTATAAAAAAAAAAAACAGGCCTACTGAAAATCAGCAAACACGGTGGAATGAATAAGAATCGAATGTTCTTCCAATGAGCTTCCAAAATCACCTTTTAGATAAACTGCAGCAGTCAACAGGCCTTTTTAAACTCCAAAATATTTTTAAAATAGGCGGTTTTGTTTCAAAAATCTTTCGCCAAGGTCTTGTCTTGCTTACCACACTCAGCTAACACCCCTCGTGTGATGAATTAAGTCGGACTCCTGCCGCGGATCTGTGATGCGACTGTTGAGCAGCTGTGTTCAGATTTTTATAACTATAAAAAAAAATCTAAATGTGGTGGTCAAGTGACAAAGCTGGTGAAGGAAACATTTCAGAATGACCAATACAACATTTCTGATGCTGTGCAACAAGATGGGTTGGCTGGTTAGTCGAGTTATCCCGTTCCATCGTGCAGTCACATGATGTTTTTAAAACGCATGGAGAAATTTATTCGTTAAAAGTGTTTCAATCGTAGTTTATGCGCATTTTTCCTTAACAGATAAAAAGTTTATCCTACTCAGTTGTGCGCATAAGTTTTTTTTATGCGCATTTTCAGAATTGATGCGCATTTCCATCCAGAGATTTTTTTATGAGATATTCCAAAATGCGCATAAAAATAGGTGGATGGAAACGCAGCTATAGTGTCGGTGTAAAAGTATGTAAGTGTTTTTTTCACATTTCACCCAAAGTGGCGTAAAAAGCCACGCCTCCAATTATGTGTCCATGATTAACATAAAATTAAGGAGTGTATTAATAAATTGTGAATTCATAACACAAATTCCTTAATTATGGCCACATCATTTAGGTAACGTTATCCCTCTTTTCATTGTGCCTTCTAACTTACACGTTAAAAGCACACAGTTGTTCATGAGGATAACACGGAAGTTATTATTTGTAACTTTAAAAACAATGAATTGTATAAAAATATAAATATCCAGGACACCAGGAGAATTTACAGGGTTAGAGGCCTAATTGGCGGATCAATCCATGACGCTCCGTGAAGCACACCAAGGCTAGAAGTACCGCACAGGCGCCATCTTTTACACATTGATTTTAAAGATGCGGCGCGAGCAGGCATCTCTCAACTGGTGTGCGACCAGAATGCTATACAGCTGGTCGCTAGGTGAGTTCCCGCCTTTAAAATCTACCCTCATTGAACAGTGTTTAAGGTCTTTATTTGACGATGCTAGTTGCTGTTTTGTTGTCTGTGGAAACGTGTTGCGTAATGCTAGAATAACAAAATTAAGTAATTTCGTGGGGTGCGTCAGTCAGGCCTTGCTTTTTTATGGATTCAAACATTAGAAATATCACTCAGTTTAATAATTTAAGAGCGAAACTTGATTGGTTGATTTAAAAGTTGATTTTACAAGTTATGTTTTTTTTTATATGGGTTTCA